>NC_092335.1:292932500-293532500 GCF_046630445.1 Rutidosis leptorrhynchoides
TGCAACTTTAAGCATGACCATCTCTCCAATTTCAAATTCTATATCTTTTCTTTTAATATCAGCGTATCTCTTTTGTCGACTTTGGGCGGTTTTCAACCGTTGTTGAATTTGGATGATCTTCTCGGTAGTTTCTTGTATAATCTCCGGACCCGTAATCTGTCTATCCCCCACTTCACTCCAACAAATCGGAGACCTGCACTTTCTACCATAAAGTGCTTCAAACGGCGCCATCTCAATGCTTGAATGGTAGCTGTTGTTGTAGGAAAATTCTGCTAATGGTAGATGTCGATCCCAACTATTTCCGAAATCAATAACACATGCTCGTAGCATGTCTTCAAGCGTTTGTATCGTCCTTTCGCTCTGTCTATTAGTTTGTGGATGATAGGCAGTACTCATGTCTCGACGAGTTCCTAATGCTTGCTTTAATGTCTGCCAGAATCTTGAAATAAATCTGCCATCCCTATCAGAGATAATAGAGATTGGTATTCCATGTCTGGAGACGACTTCCTTCAAATACAGTCGTGCTAACTTCTCCATCTTGTCATCTTCTCTTATTGGCAGGAAGTGTGCTGATTTGGTGAGACGATCAACTATTACCCAAATAGTATCAAAACCACTTGCAGTCCTTGGCAATTTAGTGATGAAATCCATGGTAATATTTTCCCATTTCCATTCCGGGATTTTAGGTTGTTGAAGTAGACCTGATGGTTTCTGATGCTCTGCTTTGACCTTAGAACACGTCAAACATTCTCCTACGTATTTAGCAACATCGGCTTTTATACCCGGCCACCAAAAATGTTTCTTGAGATCCTTGTACATCTTCCCCGTTCCAGGATGTATTGAGTATCTGGTTTTATGAGCTTCTCTAAGTACCATTTCTCTCATATCTCCAAATTTTGGTACCCAAATCCTTTCAGCCCTATACCGGGTTCCGTCTTCCCGAATATTAAGATGCTTCTCCGATCCTTTGGGTATTTCATCCTTTAAATTTCCCTTTTTTAAAACTCCTTGTTGCGCCTCCTTTATTTGAGTAGTAAGGTTATTATGAATCATTATATTCATAGATTTTACTCTAATGGGTTCTCTGTCCTTCCTGCTCAAGGCATCGGCTACCACATTTGCCTTCCCCGGGTGGTAACGAATCTCAAAGTCGTAATCATTCAATAATTCAATCCACCTACACTGCCTCATATTCAGTTGTTTCTGATTAAATATGTGTTGAAGACTTTTGTGGTCGGTATATATAATACTTTTGACCCCATATAAGTAGGGCCTCCAAGTCTTTAATGCAAAAACAACCGCGCCTAATTCCAAATCATGCGTCGTATAATTTTGTTCGTGAATCTTCAATTGTCTAGACGCATAAGCAATCACCTTCATTCATTGCATTAATACACAACTGAGACCTTGCTTTGATGCGTCACAAAATCATCACTCCCTTCAGGCAATGACAATATAGGTGCCGTAGTTAGCTTTTTCTTCAATAACTGAAACGCTTTCTGTTGTTCATCATTCCATTCAAATTTCTTCCCTTTATGCGTTAATGCAGTCAAGGGTTTTGCTATTCTGGAAAAGTCTTGGATGAACCTTCTGTAGTAACCAGCTAGTCCTAAAAACTGGCGTATGTGTTTCGGAGTTTTCGGGGTTTCCCACTTTTCAACAGTTTCTATCTTTGCCGGATCCACCTTAATACCTTCTTTGTTCACTATGTGACCGAGGAATTGAACTTCTTCCAACCAAAATGCACACTTTGAAAACTTAGCGTACAATTCTTCCTTCCTCAATACTTCTAACACCTTTCTCAAATGTTCACCGTGTTCTTGGTCATTCTTTGAGTAAATAAGTATGTCATCAATGAAAACAATGACAAACTTGTCAAGGTATGGTCCACACACTCTATTCATAAGGTCCATGAACACAGCTGGTGCATTAGTTAAACCAAACGGCATGACCATAAACTCGTAATGACCGTAACGTGTTCTGAAAGCAGTCTTTGGAATATCATCTTCTTTCACCCGCATTTGATGATACCCGGAACGTAAGTCAATCTTTGAATAAACAGACGAGCCTTGTAGTTGATCAAATAAGTCGTCGATTCTCGGTAGTGGGTAGCGGTTCTTGATGGTAAGTTTGTTCAACTCTCGGTAGTCGATACACAACCTGAATGTACCATCTTTCTTCTTGACAAACAAAACAGGAGCTCCCCACGGTGATGTGCTTGGTCGAATGAAACCACGCTCTAAAAGTTCTTGTAATTGGCTTTGTAGTTCTTTCATCTCGCTGGGTGCGAGTCTGTAAGGAGCACGAGCTATTGGTGCAGCTCCTGCTACAAGATCTATTTGAAATTCAACAGATCGATGTGGGGGTAATCCTGGTAATTCTTTCGGAAATACATCGGGAAATTCTTTTGCAACGGGAACATCATTGATGCTCTTTTCTTTAGTTTGTACTTTCTCGACGTGTGCTAGAACAGCATAGCAACCTTTTCTTATTAGTTTTTGTGCCTTCAAATTACTAATAAGATGTAGCTTCGTGTTGCCCTTTTCTCCGTACACCATTAAGGGTTTTCCTTTTTCTCGTATAATGCGAATTGCATTTTTGTAACAAACGATCTCTGCTTTCACTTCTTTCAACCAGTCCATACCGATTATCACATCAAAACTCCCTAACTCTACTGGTATCAAATCAATCTTAAATATTTCGCTAACCAGTTTAATTTCTCGATTCCGACATATATTATCTGCTGAAATTAATTTACCATTTGCTAATTCGAGTAAAAATTTACTATCCAAAGGCGTCAATGGACAACTTAATTTAGCACAAAAATCTCTACTCATATAGCTTCTATCCGCACCCGAATCAAATAAAACATAATCAGATTTATTGTCAATAATAAACGTACCCGTAACAAGCTCCGGGTCTTCCTGTGCCTCTGCCGCATTAATATTGAAAACTCTTCCGCGGCCTTGTCCATTCGTGTTCTCCTGGTTCGGGCAATTTCTAATAATGTGGCATGGTTTTCCACATTTATAACAAACTACATTGGCATAACTTGCTCCGACACTACTTGCTCCGCCATTACTCGTTCCGACACCATTTGTTCCTTTCGTTCTATTAACCCCTGGTCCGTAGACCTCACACTTCGCCGCGCTATGACCATTTCTTTTACACTTGTTGCAAAATTTGGTGCAGAACCCCGAGTGATACTTTTCACACCTTTGGCATAGCTGCTTCTGATTGTTGTTGTTGTTGCGGTTATTATTGTTGTTGGGATGATTGTTGTAGTTGCTGTTGTTGTTGTTGTTGTTGTTGTTGTTGTTGTTGTTGTTGGGCCGTTTGATGTAGTTGCGATTGATGTTGCGCTTGTTGGGATAATTGTTGCGATTATTTTTGTAATTGCTGTTGTTGTTGTATTGGTGATTCTTATCACCGTTTTCCTCCCACTTTCTTTTGACTTGCTTCACATTGGCCTCTTCAGCTGTCTGTTCTTTAATTCTTTCTTCAATCTGGTTCACTAGTTTGTGAGCCATTCTACATGCCTGTTGTATGGAGGCGGGCTCGTGTGAACTTATATCTTCTTGGATTCTTTCCGGTAATAATTTCACAAACGCGTCGATCTTCTCTTCCTCATCTTCGAATGCTCCCGGACACAATAGGCATAATTCTGTGAATCGTCTTTCGTACGTGGTAATATCAAATCCTTGGGTTCGTAACCCTCTAAGTTCTGTCTTGAGCTTATTGACCTCGGTTCTGGGACGGTACTTCTCGTTCATCAAGTGCTTGAATGCTGACCACGTTAGTGCGTACGCATCGTCTTGTCCCACTTGCTCTAGATAGGTATTCCACCATGTTAACGCAGAACCTGTGAAGGTATGCGTAGCGTACTTCACTTTGTCCTCTTCAGTACACTTACTTATGGCAAACACCGATTCGACCTTCTCGGTCCACCATTTCAATCCGATCGGTCCTTCGGTTCCATCAAATTCCAAAGGTTTGCAGGCAGTGAATTCTTTGTAGGTGCATCCTACACGATTTCCTGTACTGCTAGATTCAAGGTTATTGTTGGTATGTAGCGCAGCCTATACTACGACTATGTTTGAAGCTAGAAAAGTACGGAATTCCTCTTCATTCATATTCACGGTGTGTCGAGTAGTCGGTGCCATTTCCTTCAAAATAGTCAAATGGAACAAGTTAATCATACAGAATATTAAGAGTAGTTAATAGTATTTCGTAGCATAATATGAACTCATTTATAAAAGCTTTTTCTTCATATTAGCATTTTATAAGTTTAAATTCGGGTAGTACCTACCCGTTAAGTTCATACTTAGTAGCTAATATACAATTCAACTACTACAATTCTATATGAAAAACTGATTATAATAATATTTCGCGTTCAAACTTTTACACAATATTTTACAAACTTACAATACCGCTTATTTTACATATAGCATGAAATATAGCACACAATAAATTTGATACAAGATGGTTGTGAAGATAATTCTAGCTAGTACACAAGTCGTTAAGCAAAGGCAATAAAGACACATAATTCATACGTCCAGAAACAAGTCATGCATTCTGGTTTTACTAGGATTACTTCCCATCCTTGGTCTTGTGGAACATAACCGTTATGGCCATTGATAAGACAGCGTGTTGTAACGTCGTCAAAGGGACGAGGGTTACGTAATGTCCAACAGTCCCGTAACAATCTAAAAACCTCATTTCTTACCCCAATTACCGACTCCGTCACTTGTGGAAACGTTTTGTTTAATAGTTGTAGCCCGATGTTCTTGTTCTCACTTTGGTGAGAAGCGAACATTACTAATCCGTAAGCATAACATGCTTCTTTATGTTGCATGTTAGCCGCTTTTTCTAAATCACGAAGTCCAATATTCGGATATATTGAGTCAAAATAATTTCTTAACCCATTGCGTAAAATAGCATTTGGGTTCCCCGCAATATATGCGTCAAAGTAAACACATCGTAACTTATGGATTTCCCAATGTGATATCCCCCATCTTTCGAACGAAAGGCTTTTATAAATCAAGGCATTCTTGGAACGTTCTTCGAATGTCTTACAAACTGATCTCGCCTTAAATAGTTGTGCCGAAGAATTCTGACCGACTCTAGACAAGATTTCATCAATCATGTCTCCGGGTAGGTCTCTTAAAATATTGGGTTGTCTATCCATTTTGTGTTTTTATACTGTAAAATATACAAGAGTTAGATTCATAAAAAAAATACTTATTAATACAAGCAATTTTTACATATATCATAAAGCATAAGCACACTATATTACATATATAATACCACACGAATACAATTATCTTATTCCGACTCGCTTGTTTCTTCTTCTTCAGTTTTGGTTCGTTTTGCCAAGTTTCTAGGGATATATGATGTTCCCCTAATACGAGCCGTCGTTTTCCACATTGGTTTAGAAAAACATGGTGGTTTAGAGGTTCCCGGGTCATTGTTACAACTTAAGGACTTCGGGGGTTGACGATACATATAAAGTTCATCGGGGTTGGAATTAGATTTCTCTATTTTTATGCCCTTTCCCTTATTATTTTCTTTTGCCTTTTTAAATTCAGTTGGGGTAATTTCTATAACATCATCGGAATTCTCGTCGGAATCCGATTCATCGGAGAATTGGTAATCCTCCCAATATTTTGCTTCCTTGGCGGAAACACCATTGACCATAATTAACCTTGGTCGGTTGGTTGAGGATTTTCTTTTACTTAACCGTTTTATTATTTCCCCCACCGGTTCTATTTCTTCATCCGGTTCCGATTCTTCTTCCGGTTCCGATTCTTCTTTCGGTTCCGACTCTTCTTCCGGTTCCTCTTCGGGAACTTGTGAATCAGTCCACGAATCATTCCAATTTACATTTGAATCTTCATTATTATTAGGTGAGTCAATGGGACTTGTTCTAGAGGTAGACATCTATCACATAATATCAAACGCGTTAAGAGATTAATATATCACATAATATTCACATGTTAAAAATATATAGTTTCCAACAAAATTTGTTAAGCAATCATTTTTCAAGTAAACACGGTCGAAGTCCAGACTCACTAATGCATCCTAAAAAACTCGATAAGACACACTAATGCAAAATTCTGGTTCTCTTAGACCAACGCTCGGATACCAACTGAAATGTCCCGTTCTTATTGATTAAAAACGTTCCATATTAATTGATTTCGTTGCGAGGTTTTGACCTCTATATGAGACGTTTTTCAAAGACTGCATTTATTTTTAAAACAAACCATAACCTTTATTTCATAGATAAAGGTTTTAAAAAGCTTTACGTAGATTATCAAATAATGATAATCTAAAATATCCTGTTTACATACGACCATTACATAATGGTTTACAATACAAATATGTTACAACAAAATAAGTTTCTTGAATGCAGTTTTTACACAATATCATACAAGCATGGACTCCAAATCTCGTCCTTATTTAAGTATGCGATAGCGGAAGCTCTTAATAATCACCTGAGAATAAACATGCTTAAAACGTCAACAAAAATGTTGGTGAGTTATAGGTTTAACCTATATATATCAAATCATAATAATAGACCACAAGATTTCATATTTCAATACACATCCCATACATAGAGATAAAAATCATTCATATGGTGAACACCTGGTAACCAACTTTAACAAAATGCATATATAAGAATATCCCCATCATTCCGGGACACCCTTCGGATATGATATAAATTTCGAAGTACTAAAGCATCCGGTACTTTGGATGGGGTTTGTTAGGCCCTATAGATCTATCTTTAGGATTCGCGTCAATTAGGGTGTATGTTCCCTAATTCTTAGATTACCAGACTTAATAAAAAGGGGCAAATTCGATTTCGATAATTCAACCATAGAATGTAGTTTCACGTACTTGTGTCTATTTTGTAAATCATTTATAAAACCTGCATGTATTCTCATCCCAAAAATATTAGATTTTAAAAGTGGGACTATAACTCACTTTCACAGATTTTTACTTCGTCGGGAAGTAAGACTTGGCCACTGGTTGATTCACGAACCTATAACAATATATACATATATATCAAAGTATGTTCAAAATATATTTACAACACTTTTAATATATTTTGATGTTTTAAGTTTATTAAGTCAGCTGTCCTCGTTAGTAACCTACAACTAGTTGTCCACAGTTAGATGTACAGAAATAAATCGATAAATATTATCTTGAATCAATCCACGACCCAGTGTATACGTATCTCAGTATTGATCACAACTCAAACTATATATATTTTGGAATCAACCTCAACCCTGTATAGCTAACTCCAACATTCACATATAGAGTGTCTATGGTTGTTCCGAAATATATATAGATGTGTCGACATGATAGGTCGAAACATTGTATACGTGTCTATGGTATCTCAAGATTACATAATATACAACACAAGTTGATTAAGTTATGGTTGGAATAGATTTGTTACCAATTTTCACGTAGCTAAAATGAGAAAAATTATCCAATCTTGTTTTACCCATAACTTCTTCATTTTAAATCCGTTTTGAGTGAATCAAATTGCTATGGTTTCATATTGAACTCTATTTTATGAATCTAAACAGAAAAAATATAGGTTTATAGTCGGAAAAATAAGTTACAAGTCGTTTTTGTAAAGGTAGTCATTTCAGTCGAAAGAATGACGTTTAGATGACCATTTTAGAAAACATACTTCCACTTTGAGTTTAACCATAATTTTTGGATATAGCTTCATGTTCATAATAAAAATCATTTTCTCAGAATAACAACTTTTAAATCAAAGTTTATCATAGTTTTTAATTAACTAACCCAAAACAGCCCGCGGTGTTACTACGACGGCGTAAATCCGGTTTTATGGTGTTTTTCGTGTTTCCAGGTTTTAAATCATTAAGTTAGCATATCATATAGATATAGAACATGTGTTTAGTTGATTTTAAAAGTCAAGTTAGAAGGATTAACTTTTGTTTGCGAACAAGTTTAGAATTAACTAAACTATGTTCTAGTGATTACAAGTTTAAACCTTCGAATAAGATAGCTTTATATGTATGAATCGAATGATGTTATGAACATCATTACTACCTTAAGTTCCTTGGATAAACCTACTGGAAAAGAGAAAAATGGATCTAGCTTCAACGGATCCTTGGATGGCTCGAAGTTCTTGAAGCAGAATCATGACACGAAAACAAGTTCAAGTAAGATCATCACTTGAAATAAGATTGTTATAGTTATAGAAATTGAACCAAAGTTTGAATATGATTATTACCTTGTATTAGAATGATAACCTACTGTAAGAAACAAAGATTTCTTGAGGTTGGATGATCACCTTACAAGATTGGAAGTGAGCTAGCAAACTTGAAAGTATTCTTGATTTTATGTAACTAGAACTTGTAGAATATATGAAGAACACTTAGAACTTGAAAATAGAACTTGAGAGAGATAAATTAGATGAAGAAAATTGAAGAATGAAAGTGTTTGTAGGTGTTTTTGGTCGTTGGTGTATGGATTAGATATAAAGGATATGTAATTTTGTTTTCATGTAAATAAGTCATGAATGATTACTCATATTTTTGTAATTTTATGAGATATTTCATGCTAGTTGCCAAATGATGGTTCCCACATGTGTTAGGTGACTCACATGGGCTGCTAAGAGCTGATAATTGGAGTGTATATACCAATAGTACATACATCTAAAAGTTGTGTATTGTACGAGTACAAATACGGGTGCATACGAGTAGAATTGTTGATGAAACTGAACGAGGATGTAATTGTAAGCATTTTTGTTAAGTAGAAGTATTTTGATAAGTGTATTGAAGTCTTTCAAAAGTGTATAAATACATATTAAAACACTACATGTATATACATTTTAACTGAGTCGTTAAGTCATCGTTAGTCGTTACATGTAAGTGTTGTTTTGAAACCTTTAGGTTAACGATCTTGTTAAATGTTGTTAACCCAATGTTTATAATATCAAATGAGATTTTAAGTTATTATATTATCATGATATTATCATGTATGAATATCTCTTAATATGATATATATACATTAAATGTCTTTACAACGATAATCGTTACATATATGTCTCGTTTAAAAATCATTAAGTTAGTAGTCTTGTTTTTACATATGTAGTTCATTGTTAATATACTTAATGATATGTTTACTTATCATAGTATCATGTTAACTATATATATATCCATATATATGTCATCATATAGTTTTTACAAGTTTTAACGTTCGTGAATCACCGGCCAACTTGGGTGGTCAATTGTCTATATGAAACATATTTCAATTAATCAAGTCTTAACAAGTTTGATTGCTTAACATGCTGGAAACATTTAATCATGTAAATATCAATCTCAATTAATATATATAAACATGGAAAAGTGCGGGTCACAACATTATGTGATTTCTTTAAAAACAAAAGTGCTACTAACATGAATGATGCATATTAAGGTTCGTGAATCATCGGAATCAGTCGAAAGGTAATTGCATATATGAAAGCAGTTCTAAAAATTTTGAGACTCAACATTACAGACTTTGCTTATCGTGTCGAAATCATATAAAGATTAAGTTTAAATTTGGTCAGAAATTTCCGGGTCGTCACAAAGAAATGCCGTAATCACCAGCTAGAACAGTCACCCCAAATCTGTACCTTCTACAATGGTCTTATGGTAAATCATAGGATGACGATCAATGCTGCAGCTTAAGGAAATCTGATGAACCAAACCACAGACAAAGCATAGGAATTGCTCGAGAACATGACAATGCAACATCATGACTGGAACAGTGGTGAAAAAGCTTCATCATCTGCTCCACTCTCCGCACTTAATAATCAGACGGAGGTCATCAAATCCCTTCAGGACAAGATGGAGTCTCTTGCCAAACAACTTAGAGAATTGAAGATGCAGCCACAGCAGGTTAACCAGGCTCAGGCTTGTGTTAATCGTACCAACCCGCAACCCATTGAAGAATACCAAGTTGAGTGCCAAAATCCTGACGGTTCAGTCTGTTACGTCCAATACCCAGCTTGTCAATCAAATCCTGGATTCAATCAACCACATAGGGTTAACCAATTTCAAAGAAACAACAAGCATTTTCGCTACCGTTACCCACCCCAACAATCTCAATGACCTATGATCAACCACTTCTACTCATTGGACCAACAGCTGATGAAAATTCTCCAACCACCCAAATTACGAATGTAACCAACCCTGCTCTCAGGACTGATGATCATTTGACTCAGTTTATTCAAAGAAAAAAAACAGCTAAATTAGAGAACCGCATCTAGACAAGACCAGACAAAGATACTCATGCGAAACCAATTGGCTCTGCTCAAAAATCTAGAAACGCAGATCGGACAGTTATCACATCGCCTTGAAACCCGATCACAAGGAAGATTACCTAGTAGTACTATCCAAAAACCCCACATAGAGGAAGCTAAGCTAATGGATTCTATATTCCCAAAAGAAGAACCACGTAGAAGGTCAGCAAGGCTCAAGAACAAATTGACATATACTAAGAAGTTGCCTACTCAAACTCCCATTCGCGTACCTTATTCTAGAAGGCTACTGGAAGAACCATCCAAGCGTGATACCTACAAACTTGACGGAAGATTCCTGGACACTATGTCCAAAGTTCCCAGCCAGAAGAGATACATCAGAAGGCTTCTCTCTACAAAGGAAAGGATACCAGATTATAACAAAATTTAAGTGAAGAATGCTCGGACTCAGAAACTCTCTACCAAAGAAACTAGGCTATACGGGCGATTCATTTTCCCATGTTCAATCTACCAATCTGGAACCATTCATGCACTAGCTGATTTAGGAGCAAGTATCAACCTAATTCCCTATTCTCTCTACAAGAGATTAGAGCTAGGAGACTTGTCACAAACCAAAATGATAATCTAACTTGCTGATCACACAATTCAATATCTTTGGGCATAGTTGAGAACGTCTTGTTAAAAGTCGACACATTCTTATAGCTTACGGATTTCGTAGTGATGGACATTAAGGAAGACCTACATAGGCCAATAGTACTAGGGAGACCTTTCATGAACACGGCTAGGACTGTCATTGATGTGTACAATCAAACCTTGATCTTTTGATCACATAGGGAGAGCGTTACCTTCAAAATTGACTGACCTACCGATCTTTCTGGACAGGCAGAGATGTTTAGTATTTCCACTGGACGGATCACTTCCGATGATGAGTCCCCACCAGAAGCCGATGATATCGAAATGGGTGTCGACTCACAGTCTGCTGACGACCCAGAAATGGAAGACGAGGATCCCAACAAAGAAATAGAGGAAGATGAAGAATTTGAGGAGGAAGAAGAAATGGGAGACATAAGAGAAACTACGATAGTACCTTCTCTAAGATTGGAAGCCAATCACAATCTTCACGAAGAATTAATGAGGCTAGAGACAGAAGATCACAGTTTAATTATTTGTTTCAAAAAGAAAACTGCTAAGGTCGAAGTTAAAGATATAGAGATTGACCCTACCAGTCTCGAAGTGAATCACCAGAATACCGAAGAAACCCGTTTGAAATGCCCCGTTCATATCGATTATAAACGTTACATTTGGTTACATCACGAGGTACTTGACCTCTATATGATACATTTTACAAACATTGCATTCGTTTTTAAAAGATAAACATTCTTTCCATCAAAAGTTAACGACATGCATACTATTTCATAATATATCCAGCTATAAATGACTTAATAATATTCTTGATGAACTCAACGACTCGAATGCAACGTCTTTTGAAATATGTCATGAATGACTCCAAATAATATCTCTAGAATGAGCAAATGCACATCGGAAGATTTCTTTCATACCTGAGAATAAATATGCTTTCAAGTGTCAACCAAAAGGTTGGTGAGTTCATTAGTTTATCATAATCAATCATTTCCATAATTTTAATAGACCACAAGATTTTCATATTTCTATTTTTCATAAATATACATCCCATACATAGAGATAAAAATCATTCATATGGATTGAACACCTGGTAATCGACATTAACAAGATGCATATAGAATATCCCCATCATTCCGGGACTCCCTTCGGACATGATAAAATCGAAGTACTAAAGCAGTTCAAATTCTCTGACTGGGGCTTGTTAGTGCCGTAGATCTATCTTTAGGATTCGCGTCAATTAGGGTGTCTGTTCCCTAATTCTTAAATTACCAGACTAAAAGGGGCATATTTATTTTTGATCATTCAACCATATAATGTAGTTTCGATTACTTGTGTCTATTTCGTCAAACATTTATAAAAGCGCATGTATTCTCAGTCCCAAAAATATATATTGCAAAAGCATTTAAAAAGGGAGTAATGAAACTCACAATACGATATTTTGTAGTAAAAATATGCATATGACGAAACTGAACAATCGTAGGATTGGCCTCGGATTCACGAACATATATCATTTATATATATATTAACACACAAGCTTGTAATCGAACAAATTTATTTATATATATATATATATATATATATATATATATATATATATATATATATATTAGTGATATAGTTGTTATTTTAATAAATTATATGTTTCGTTAATATTTTAATTAGATATATTTATTTTTATATAGATTATTAATATTTATTATGAAAATAATAATATAGTAATGTTTTATGTCATAAATATATTTTTATTTAACAAATATTTATTTGATATATTAATAATAAAAATGATAAAAATAATACTCTTACTAATAATGATAATAATACTGATAGTAATATAATAATACTTATAATAATAATAATAATAATACTAATAATGCTAGTACTTATGATAATATTAAAAAAAATACTAATGATAATAATAATAATATTAATATTAATGATAATAATAATAATGATAATAATAATAATAAGAATAATAATAAATAATAATACTACCTTAAAAAGCTTTTCCAAAAAACAAATGCCCCAGACCGGGCTCGAACCCGCGACCTCTCGTTCACTAGACACACATCTTAACCATATAAGTTGTTTCGTTTTTCTGTTTTAATTAGCAACCGTAATCTATATAACCCTTATTTCATTTTCTACTTCTTCTTCAACAACCCACATGGCTCATGTATAAACCCGCCCAACAGACAAATAAAGTTCGGCCTAGCAGGAACTTATATCTCGGCCCAGCAGGAACTTCTAGCCTAATAATAGACCCAACAGCAGGTTATTTAATTAAAAAAACTATCTTGCTGCAGCCTAGGATCGAACACCCGACCTCTTGTTCAAGATACACACCTTTAACCATTGATCTGTTAGTTATTTTCTGGAATTATTATTACATTAATTATATTTACTCGTATAAACCTGCTTCCTTCTTCATAACCCAAAATCCAAATAGATCTTCATCATTTATCATCTCACATCATCTTATGATTATCATCCTAATCTAATTATCATCATATCTAAATCTTAATACATCATCATCATCTTTATTATTGATCCCACCGTAGCATCATACTTATTCATCATCATCTTCTCTCGTCATCATCACTATTGATCATCATTCAATTTCATTATTTTCATTAGTTTAGCCAAACAGATGTGAAGATGAGAGCTGCATCATAAGAACCGTATAACACCTCACGACCCAATAATAAAGCAGGCCAATTAATAGCAAACATAACACAGCCCAACAAAAGTCTGAGTTGGGTCATGGCCCACAAAACAATAATACACGTTTGGTTTTTTCACAAGGAGTCCGACTGAAACAGAAAAAGAAAACGCGTAGCAACAGCCCTTATGTAAAAGTATTCGGTTTTCTTTTTCTTTTATAAACAAGTGATTAAAAGGGTTTAGAACATGTCGGCCACCAAGGAGGAAAAGAACACATAAAAAGCAACACAGCAACAGGAACAACAAAAATAAAAAATAGGTCTCGTGTGAAGAAATTACGGTGGTGATGGCTGCAATTCTAAAACAGAAACGCGATATAGTAGAAGGAGTGAGTTGCAGTTTCATCAATGGTATGTTAAGCTTGAATAGATCCGAAGGAAAAGAAACTGCAGTAGTTTATATTAGTTTTGTGGAGTTTGAAACGAATCAAAATAGAAAATATTTACAGCGGTATTAGTGATCGAGGTTGCAGCAGTCTTGCCCGGTCATGTACTCGATGGTTGCAGTTAAAATAGGAAATCATATCGTAGTAGTAGCAGCTTGTGAGGTTTGTTTTGGGTGTCTTCATTTGAAATAGAAAAGGACTGCAGTTGTAGCTGTCTATGAAATAGAATATAGCTGCTGTCGCAGCATGTTGCAGCTGGTGATGGTTAGGGTGGTGACCGGGGTGGTGGTGACTCATGGTGGTGGTGTAAGGGTTTCATCAAAGAAGGTGGTTTTTAAGGTGGTGTTCACGGTAATGGTTAATCGTAGGTGATGAAGGTGGTTTCAATGATGTTCACAAAGGAGAAGAGATCAAGGTGAAGCTTTGGCAGTTTAGATTAATGGTGGATGAAGATAAGGTAGCAGGAAAAAAAATGGTCTTGGTCCATGGTAACCGGTGGTGGTTGTTGTCGGTTGGTAATGCCCGAGAGTGGTGATGGCATTAGGAAGAAGGAAGTGGCTAGTGGTTTTGATCTTAGTTAGCAAAGAAGAGGGTAGTAGATGTTTTTGTGTGTCTTTTATTGCCTATATAGATGTATATATAATACTACATAGCTCACAATTTATGAATCATATTAATTAAAATATGTTTACAGCTCAACGTGTAATATCATAATACAGCTAGTGGGAAATGAAAAGAAGTCATCACACTAGTAATAAGACAATTATGTAATCAATTAGAAACAGTAATTGAATCAATCATTTGGAACTTAGCCGCCCCCTTTGTTTTCTAATGACCGAAAATATTAACACAAGGAGTATATCGTTTTCCGTTGTTAATCGGTGGCGGATAACAATGTTCAGAAAAAATCCCATATTTTATATTAATTGTATTTATTTATTTTGGTCATTAATCGTGGGAAACCTGGTCAAAAAGGTTCGTCAATATTTGTTTTTAATTCCAAGTAATAAGTACGGAGTATTTAAACTCAATTCAATGTATTTAAATATATTATTAGCAAATTTAAAATTGATAAAACTTAATTATGTACCATCGTTTATTTTTAACTTCTCATACTTTCGAATTTAAACTTGTTTATTATCAATCATAAAAATTGACCTGTCATTCGAGCTCAATCCCAATTAAATATACATATTAATTAAAATTCAAACTAAAATAGTAAATGTAATTTTCTACTAGTCCGAAGTTTACGTAGTCTATTAATGAGCTTTTATTTATTTTAAAAATCACCTAAGTTTGAATCACATATTTAAATACCAACGAGTCAACAAACGAGTATTACTATTATTTAATAATTATATCTAATATACTTTATATATATATAGATTCCTATTAACTTTTATTATATATTATCTTATATTATTACAACTCAAATTATTATTATATATATATATGTATGTATTTAAATATATATGCACCTATTTACAAATAGTTGTTCGTGAATCGTCGAGAATAGTCAAGTTTAAAACAATTCAAAAAATTTGTGATTCATATTACAGACTTTGCTTATCGTGTCGAAACATAATAAGATTAAGCTTAAATTTGGTCGGAAATTTCCGGGTCGTCACACCGTTCATTAGACGAATCTAAAGAAGAAAACTATACTGATGATGATGAGGAAGAGGAGCAAAATGAAGACATTCTGGATAATTCATATTCTCCACCCACAGCAGAACAGGAGGAGCCAGACTCTTCTTCAGATCAGATTCCGGTCATATCTAATCTTGCTGACATGATAATCTTCATCAATGACATCGATGAATTTGAGGATATTCTCGAAGCCATCCGTAAATCAACAATTGATTTCACACCACGCTTAAAGGAAAGGATCAAGGCTATCGAAGAATGAATACAACCTCTATCTACAGAGAGAAGATGATAATGTTGAAATCTTATTAGAGCACATTAAAGATTTTATCAATACTCTTCACGATCATATCTACCATGAAGAAAGGCAACGAGAGCACAATTCAGTATTTCGCACTATTCTTGAGACAAGGTTTTGTTGAGATCAGATGACCATTTACTCTAAGGTTTACAACACCTTAGCTGGATCTGCACTTCCGTTCTCAGCAAACTAACGAGCACTACTGACTCTCATTCGGAAGCACATGGATCATTCCACTGGTTGAAAGAACCCGTTCATATCGTAAACAATAAAATTCATCATTTTGATAGACCACAAGAATCAAATACAGTACACCTATCTCGTGTACGAAACCATTTTCATAAATCTTAGTAACCGTACACATATCTCGTGTACTAAAATATCATACACATAACCTGTGTATAAAATCATTCTCTCGATACATAACATTCACTTTTCATTCTTTGCTTGGCTTGGTAATCAACCTTAACATATAATGTGCATAAATAATATCCCCAAAAACAGAACATCTCATCTGTTTAATATATAAACCTCGAAGTACTAAACACCATGCCCACTAGCCCTTCCGTCTAGTGAACATTCTAGGTGGGGGTGTTAAACCCGGTAGCTACCTTTAAGATTCGCGTGAATTAGGGCCATACCCGATTCTAATTCTTAGGTTACCAAGCAATAATAATAGTGGAAAAATATTCACAACAATTAGTGGCAATTATCACGTCCAACTAATTCAATAATAATCCACAGAACTTTTGTCTGCATAATAATTCATTCGAGGAATGTTTTGCTTGTGTCTATCTCATCAAACATTTATAAAAGCATTTCATGTATTCGCAGTTCAAAAATATATTTCAAAAGCATTTAATAAAGCAGTTGTAAAAACAGCGCATGTATTCTCAGTCCCAAAATTGTAAAGAGTAAAAGGGAGCAAATGAACTCACAATATTGTATTTTGTAGTAAAAATATATATAATCGACATTGAACAATGCAGGGTTGGCCTCGGATTCACGAAACTATATTAATTACATTTCTTTTAAAACATATGATAGAAGTATCATAATTTCATTTATTAATGTATATTATTTATATATGTTTTATAGTTATATAAGATTTATACTAGATTTCATTTAAAAATATATACTTTATGTTATATCTTAAATTATATGTTTTATGTATTTATCTTGTATATGTAATTAAAGTGATTAATATAGTTATATTAATATCTATATATATCTAGGATTATATAAAAAATATATACCTAATTTGTTATATGTAAGTTTTTATATAAATAATGTTAATATGATATATATATTTAGTTATATGGAATATTATTATAGTTGTAGTATATGTATTAAGTATGTTTTATGTACAAAAATTTTTATTTGTTTAAAAATGATAGTTTTGATATTAATGATTTACTAATAATAATAATAAAATAACTTTATTAAAAATAATAATATTAATAATAATAATAATAATGATATTGTTAATAACGATACTTTTGTTTAATAGTAATACTAATAATACTAGTAGTTACAAAGGCGATACTAATACTAATATTAATGAAAATAATTATTTTATTATTTTCATAATGATAATAATAATAATAATCATGTTTGTAACTATGATCATAATAATAGTGATATTGTCACGACCCTACTTTTTCAGTTATCTTTTCCGTTAATTATTTAACGACCGTTAAGTGTTAATTTTGCTACGTCATTTCATGAACTATATTATTATATTAAAAATAATATATTAATTATTAAGTGTTATGTGAATAATTGTATTCATATTTTAATTTATACGTTTCTACGTGTCGCGGATGTCTATCCGGCTAATCTTTTCGGTTTTCAAACCAACGGTCGCGTTTTTGGGATATTTAAATCCTAATTATTTTAAATATGATATGTTAAGATCATATTATTATATATAGTATTTATATTTATTTTTCATCGCGCGTTTGTTATCTCTTCGAATTTTTAATCACGTAATCGTGTTTTCGCGTTTTGGGTTTCGTTCGGGCTTTCTGGCCACAAGGAAGTTAACATTTGTCAAGATTGGACCCATGGGGCCCACCCCCTTGCCTTGTTCGGCTGACCCATCAAGGGAGGGAGTATACTCCCTTGATTTTTCTTTTTCCATTTTATTTTTACAATTCACAAAATTATCAAAACCTAATTCTCTAATTTTTGCTCTCCTCTCCCTCCTCCCTCTTTTGGCCGTCGCACACCACCTCCCCAACATCATCATTCTTCATCAATTTTCTAGCTTGGATCAAGGATTGAATATCATGAACGTGTTCCTCGTTCCGTTCTCTACGCTATTATACTAATTGTTTCTTGATTTAGGGTATAAACTCTAACCCTAGAACTTTTAATTTTTTATTACTTTTCTGTATTTTGATGATTTATTAGTAGTATGATGATTATTGATTGTTGTAATGATGTTTGTATGTATAGAATTACTCGTAAACATATGTTTTCGGTTTGATATTTTTGGGACAGCAGCTAATTCGTGTGTTTCTGACTTTGTGACTGTTATAAAAGTTAAAATAAAGTATCTAGATGAGTTCCTCTCATCAAGACATTAATTTTAGACTCCGGATTCATGTCGTTTCAATTCCCGGAGCCCTAGATATGATCAAAGTGGTATTTTGTTAAGATTGAAATGTGATTTTGGTATGAACCAGGTTTGGTCTGACTTTGTGACCATATTTGGTGACTTTAGGGTGTGTTAGCGTGTTAGGACTGATGGTGGGGCGAACTTTCATGTTCGGGTCATCTCAATCCGAGCCACGAATCACCCGTTACGTCTAAAACACGATTTTGATTGAATTGAAGTTCCAAGTAGTGTAATGGTTGTACATCACGACTTGTGTACTGTTATTGGGGTGTTCTTGAGTGTACCAAAGTTTTGGGTGGTTTGATTAGGCGGAGATATATGTAAGGCTCGCCGAAAACCGACACCCGGGGCTCAGGATACGACCCGATGAACTTTTGATTTAAAACTTTTGACTAATTATTAAACTTATGATATAATTAATGGATTTCATTATCATTTAATTACTTATGATAAAAAAAAGTAATTATTATTATTTACAACTTATGATATATTTATTATATCATTTAATTAATACTTATGATTTAATTAACATTTTAATTAAACATATGATTAATAATACTTCATTATTAATGGAAAATACTTATGATAAGTATTAAACTTACATTATGAGATTACTATAATAAGACTTATAATTAGGATTAATTAATTATTTAATTATTATAACGCTTAGTTATTATTTAATTATAATTTAATTATTAAATATTTATGATTTAATAATTATTATTAGAAACTTATGATATGATTAATAATTCATTATTAATTAATAATACTTATGATATGATTTAAAAATTATTATTAATTAATAATACCTATATTATGTCTAATATTTAATTAATTAATTAAATACTTATGTTATATTAATTATATAATTTAAACTTATATTAACTTTAATAATTCATTTTAATTTAATTAAACTTATGTTATGACATAATTAGACATATTTAACTTTAATAAACATTATAACTTACATTATTATTACAACTTACACTTTTAAAATTAACGTTGACTATGTTTGACCAAGGTTGACTTTTGAGTTGACTTTCGGTTGACTTTGACTTTCAGTTGACTTTTGTTAACTTTCTAATTAAGGAAACTTTCCTAACTTATAAACTTTCCTAAAATAGCAACTTTCTAAATTTAGAAACTTTTCAAAAATAGAAATTTTTAAAAAATAGAAACTTTTCAAAAATAGAAACTTTTCAATAATGGAAACCTGCTAAAAATAGAAACTTTCTAAAAATAGAAAGTGTGTGTCCGTAAGCTGTTCCGATCAAACCGATGCATATTGAGTATTGTTCTATGTCTATTTGCAACATGTACAATAGCTATCATACTAAGACTTGACCTAAGTTAGTTATTTATATCGACCTGCTTTATTTATAGGTCGGCGTTGTGATCATTCCTGATCACTGTACTACATTTACTGTTCGCTTAATTGTGTTGGTTACTTCATTACTATTAAGGTGAGTTATAGTCCCGTTTTTACATACTTTTCAAAGTATATTTTTGGGATGTGATTACATGCATTTTATTTCACGTTTAGACACAAGTGACAATTAAATTTAAATTATTCATTGTGAGTTGTACAAAAATATTCCCTAGTCTGGTAACTGTAATCATTGTTTTCTACCGGTGAACGCGAATCCTACGGATAGCTCTATCGGGTTTGACAACCCCATTTCGAGCTAGTCGCGCTAGCAATTTATAATCGGAATGTTTAATACTTCGTATTTTGTTATAGATACACTATCCAGTATATATTTTTATTGTGTTTGGCAAGGGTAAATAAATGGTTAAGTGGTTACCAGTGTAGTGACCCGAACTTTTCCATGTTTATATATATTAATTGAGATTGATATTTACATGATTAAATGTTTCCAACATGTTAAGCAATCAAACTTGTTAAGACTTGATTAATTGAAATATGTTTCATATAGACAATTGACCACCCAAGTTGACCGGTGATTCACGAACGTTAAAACTTGTAAAAACTATATGATGACATATATATGGATATATATATAGTTAACATGATACTATGATAAGTAAACATATCATTAAGTATATTAACAATGAACTACATATGTAAAAACAAGACTACTAACTTAATAATTTTTAAACGAGACATATATGTAACAATTATCGTTGTAAAGACATTTAATGTATATATATCATATTAAGAGATATTCATACATGATAATATCATGATAATATAATAATTTAAAATCTCATTTGATATTATAAACATTGGGTTAACAACATTTAACAAGATCGTTAACCTAAAGGTTTCAAAACAACACTTACATGTAACGACTAACGATGACTTAACGACTCAGTTAAAATGTATATACATGTAGTGTTTTAATATGTATTTATACACTTTTGAAAGACTTCAATACACTTATCAAAATACTTCTACTTAACAAAAATTCTTACAATTACATCCTCGTTCAGTTTCATCAACAATTCTACTCGTATGCACCCGTATTCGTACTCGTACAATACACAGCTTTTAGATGTATGTACTATTGGTATATACACTCCAATGATCAGCTCTTAGCAGCCCATGTGAGTCACCTAACACATGTGGGAACCATCATTTGGCAACTAGCATGAAATATCTCATAAAATTACAAAAATATGAGTAATCATTCATGACATATTTACATGAAAACAAAATTACATATCCTTTATATCTAATCCATACACCAACGACCAAAAACACCTACAAACACTTTCATTCTTCAATTTTCTTCATCTAATTGATCTCTCTCAAGTTCTATCTTCAAGTTCTAAGTGTTCTTCATAAATTCCAAAAGTTCTAGTTTCATAAAATCAAGAATACTTTCAAGTTTTCTAGCTCACTTCCAATCTTGTAAGGTGATCATCCAACCTCAAGAAATCTTTGTTTCTTACAGTAGGTTATCATTCTAATACAAGGTACTAATCATATTCAAACTTTGGTTCAATTTCTATAACTATAACAATCTTATTTCAAGTGATGATCTTACTTAAACTTGTTTTTCGTGTCATGATTTTGCTTCAAGAACTTCGAGCCATCCAAGGATCCATTGAAGCTAGATCCATTTTTCTCTTTTCCAGTAGGTTTATCCAAGGAACTTAAGGTAGTAATGATGTTCATAACATAATTCGATTCATACATATAAAGCTATCTTATTCGAAGGTTTAAACTTGTAATCACTAGAACATAGTTTAGTTAATTCTAAACTTGTTCGCAAACAAAAGTTAATCCTTCTAACTTGACTTTTAAAATCAACTAAACACATGTTCTATATCTATATGATATGCTAACTTAATGATTTAAAACCTGGAAACACGAAAAACACCGTAAAACCGGATTTACGCCGTCGTAGTAACACCGCGGGCTGTTTTGGGTTAGTTAATTAAAAACTATGATAAAATTTGATTTAAAAGTTGTTATTCTGAGAAAATGATTTTTATTATGAACATGAAACTATATCCAAAAATTATGCTTAAACTCAAAGTGGAAGTATGTTTTCTAAAATGGTCATCTAGACGTCGTTCTTTCGACTGAAATGACTACCTTTACAAAAACGACTTGTAACTTATTTTTCCGACTATAAACCTATACTTTTTCTGTTTAGATTCATAAAATAGAGTTCAATATGAAACCATAGCAATTTGATTCACTCAAAACGGATTTAAAATGAAGAAGTTATGGGTAAAACAAGATTGGATAATTTTTCTCATTTTAGCTACGTGAAAATTGGTAACAAATCTATTCCAACCATAAATTAATCAACTTGTATTGTATATTATGTAATCTTGAGATACCATAGACACGTATACAATGTTTCGACCTATCATGTCGACACATCTATATATATTTCGGAACAACCATAGACACTCTATATGTGAATGTTGGAGTTAGCTATACAGGGTTGAGGTTGATTCCAAAATATATATAGTTTGAGTTGTGATCAATACTGAGATACGTATACACTGGGTCGTGGATTGATTCAAGATAATATTTATCGATTTATTTCTGTACATCTAACTGTGGATAACTAGTTGTAGGTTACTAACGAGGACAGCTGACTTAATAAACTTAAAATATCAAAATATATTAAAAGTGTTGTAAATATATTTTGAACATACTTTGATATATATGTATATATTGTTATAGGTTCGTGAATCAACCAGTGGCCAAGTCTTACTTCCCGACAAAGTAAAAATCTGTGAAAGTGAGTTATAGTCCCACTTTTAAAATCTAATATTTTTGGGATGAGAATACATGCAGGTTTTATAAATGATTTACAAAATAGACACAAGTACGTGAAACTACATTCTATGGTTGAATTATCAAAATCGAATATGCCCCTTTTTATTAAGTCTGGTAATCTAAGAATTAGGGAACAGACACCCTAATTGACGTGAATCCTAAAGATAGATCTATCGGGCCCAACAAGCCCCATCCAAAGTACCGGATGCTTTAGTACTTCGAAATTTATATCATGTCCGAAGGAGGATCCCGGAATGATGGGGATATTCTTATATATGCATCTTGTTAATGTCGGTTACTAGGTGTTCACCATATGAATGATTTTTATCTCTATGTATGGGATGTGTATTGAAATATGAAATCTTGTGGTCTATTATTATGATTTGATATATATAGGTTAAACCTATAACTCACCAACATTTTTGTTGACGTTTTAAGCATGTTTATTCTCAGGTGGTTATTAAGAGCTTCCGCTGTCGCATACTTAAATAAGGACGAGATTTGGAGTCCATGCTTGTATGATATTGTGTAAAAACTACATTCAAGAAACTTATTTTGTTGTAACATATTTGTATTGTAAACCATTATGTAATGGTCGTGTGTAAACAGGATATTTTAGATTATCATTATTTGATAATCTACGTAAAGCTTTTTAAAACCTTTATCTATGAAATAAAGGTTATGGTTTATTTTAAAAATGAATGCAGTCTTTGAAAAATGTCTCATATAGAGGTCAAAACCTCGCAACGAAATCAATTAATATGGAACGTTTTTAATCAATAAGAACGGGACATTTCAGTTGGTATCAGAGCGTTGGTCTTAGAGAACCAGAATTTTGCATTAGTGTGTCTTATCGAGTTTGTTAGGATGCATTAGTGAGTCTGGACTTCGACCGTCTTTACTTGAAAAATGATTGCTTAACAAATTTTGTTGGAAACTATATATTTTTAACATGTGAATATTATGTGATATATTAATCTCTTAACGCTTTTGATATTATGTGATAGATTTCTACCTCTAGAACAAGTCCCATTGACTCACCTAATAATAATGAAGAGTCAAATGTAAATTGGAATGATTCGTGGACTGATTCACAAGTTCCCGAAGAGGAACCGGAAGAAGAGTCGGAACCGGAAGAAGAATCGGAACCGGAAGAAGAATCGGAACCGGATGAAGAAATAGAACCGGTGGGGGAAATAATAAAACGGTTAAGTAAAAGAAAATCCTCAACCAACCGACCAAGGTTAATTATGGTCAATGGTGTTTCCGCCAAGGAAGCAAAATATTGGGAGGATTACCAATTCTCCGATGAATCGGATTCCGACGAGAATTCCGATGATGTTATAGAAATTACCCCAACTGAATTTAAAAAGGCAAAAGAAAATAATAAGGGAAAGGGCATAAAAATAGAGAAATCTAATTCCAACCCCGATGAACTTTATATGTATCGTCAACCCCCGAAGTCCTTAAGTTGTAACAATGACCCGGGAACCTCTAAACCACCAGGTTTTTCTAAACCAATGTGGAAAACGACGGCTCGTATTAGGGGAACATCATATATCCCTAGAAACTTGGCAAAATGAACCAAAACCGAAAAAGAAGAAATAAACGAGTCGGAATAAGATAGTTGTATTCGTGTGGTGTAATATATGTAATATAGTGTGCTTATGCTTTATGATATATGTAAAAATTGCTTGTATTAATAAGTATTTTTTTTTATGAATCTAACTCTTGTCTATTTTACAGTATAAAAACACAAAATGGATAGACAACCCAATATTTTAAGAGACCTACCCGGAGACATGATTGATGAAATCTTGTCTAGAGTCGGTCAGAATTCTTCGGCACAACTATTTAAGGCGAGATCAGTTTGTAAGACATTCGAAGAACGTTCCAAGAATGCCTTGGTTTATAAAAGGCTTTCGTTCGAAAGATGGGGGATATCACATTGGGAAATCCATAAGTTACGATGTGTTTACTTTGACGCATATATTGCGGGGAACCCAAATGCTATTTTACGCAATGGGTTAAGAAATTATTTTGACTCAATATATCCGAATATTGGACTTCGTGATTTAGAAAAAGCGGCTAACATGCAACATAAAGAAGCATGTTATGCTTACGGATTAGTAATGTTCGCTTCTCACCAAAGTGAGAACAAGAACATCGGGCTACAACTATTAAACAAAACGTTTCCACAAGTGACGGAGTCGGTAATTGGGGTAAGAAATGAGGTTTTTAGATTGTTACGAGACTGTTGGACATTACGTAACCCTCGTCCCTTTGATGACGTTACAACACGTTGTCTTATCAACGGCCATAACGGTTATGTTCTACAAGACCAAGGATGGGAAGTAATCCTAGTAAAACCAGAATGCATGACTTGTTTCTGGACGTATGAATTACGTGTCTTTATTGCCTTTGCTGAACGACTTGTGTACTAGCTAGAATTATCTTCACAACCATCTTGTATCAAATTTATTGTGTGCTATATTTCATGCTATATGTAAAATAAGCGGTATTGTAAGTTTGTAAAATATTGTGTAAAAGTTTGAACGCGAAATATTATTATAATCAGTTTTTCATATAGAATTGTAGTAGTTGAATTGTATATTAGCTACTAAGTATGAACTTAACGGGTAGGTACTACCCGAATTTAAACTTATAAAATGCTAATATGAAGAAAAAGCTTTTATAAAGGAGTTCATATTATGCTACAAAATACTATTAACTACTCTTAATATTCTGTATGATTAACTTGTTCCATTTGACTATTTTGAAGGAAATGGCACCGACTACTCGACACACCGTGAATATGAATGAAGAGGAATTCCGTACTTTTCTAGCTTCAAACATAGCCGCAGTACAGGCTGCGCTACATACCAATAATAACCTTGGATCTAGCAGTACAGGAAATCGTGTAGGATGCACCTACAAAGAATTCACTGCCTGCAAACCTTTGGAATTTGATGGAACCGAAGGATCGATCGGATTGAAACGGTGGACCGAGAAGGTCGAAACGGTGTTTGCCATAAGTAAGTGTACTGAAGAGGACAAAGTGAAGTACGCTACGCATACCTTCACAGGTTCTGCGTTAACATGGTGGAATACCTATCTAGAGCAAGTGGGACAAGACGATGCGTACGCACTACCGTGGTCAGCATTCAAGCACTTGATGAACGAGAAGTACCGTCCCAGAACCGAGGTCAATAAGCTTAAGACAGAACTTAGAGGGTTACGAACCCAAGGATTTGATATTACCACGTACGAAAGACGATTCACAGAATTGTGCCTATTGTGTCCGGGAGCATTCGAAGATGAGGAAGAGAAGATCGACGCGTTTGTGAAAGGATTACCGGAAAGAATCCAAGAAGATATAAGTTCACACGAGCCCGCCTCCATACAACAGGCATGTAGAATGGCTCACAAACTAGTGAACCAGATTGAAGAAAGAATTAAAGAACAGACTGTTGAAGAGGCCAATGTGAAGCAAGTCAAAAGAAAGTGGGAGGAAAACGGTGATAAGAATCACCAATACAACAACAACAGCAATTACAACAATAATCGCAACAATTATCCCAACAATCGCAACATCAATCGCATCTACAACAAACGGCCCAACAACAACAACAACAACAACAACAACAACAACAATAGCAACTACAACAATCATCCCAACAACAATAATAACCGCAACAACAACAACAATCAGAAGCAGCTATGCCAAAGGTGTGAAAAGTATCACTCGGGGTTCTGCACCAAATTTTGCAACAAGTGTAAAAGAAATGGTCATAGCGCGGCGAAGTGTGAGGTCTACGGACCAGGGGTTAACAGAACGAATGGAACAAATGGTGTCGGAACGAGTAATGGCAGAGCAAGTAGTGTCGGAGCAAGTTATGCCAATGTAGTTTGTTATAAATGTGGAAAACCGGGCCACATTATTAGAAATTGCCCGAACCAGGAGAACACGAATGGACAAGGCCGCGGAAGAGTTTTCAATATTAATGCGGCAGAGGCACAGGAAGATCCGGAGCTTGTTACGGGTACGTTTCTTATTGACAATAAATCTGCTTACGTTTTATTTGATTCGGGTGCGGATAGAAGCTATATGAGTAGAGATTTTTGTGCTAAATTAAGTTGTCCATTGACGCCTTTGGATAGTAAATTTTTACTCTAATTAGCAAATGGTAAATTAATTTCAGCAGATAATATATGTCGGAATCGAGAAATTAAACTGGTTAGCGAAACATTTAAGATTGATTTGATACCAGTAGAGTTAGGGAGTTTTGATGTGATAATCGGTATGGACTGGTTGAAAGAAGTGAAAGCAGAGATCGTTTGTTACAAAAATGCAATTCGCATTATACGAGAAAAAGGAAAACCCTTAATGGTGTACGGAAAAAAGGGCAACACGAAGCTACATCTTATTAGTAATTTGAAGGCACAAAAACTAATAAGAAAAGGTTGCTATGCTGTTCTAGCACACGTCGAGAAAGTACAAACTGAAGAAAAGAGCATCAATGATGTTCCCGTCGCAAAAGAATTTCCAGATGTATTTCCGAAAGAATTACCGGGATTACCCCCACATCGATCCGTTGAATTTCAAATAGATCTTGTACCAGGAGCTGCACCAATAGCTCGTGCTCCTTACAGACTCGCACCCAACGAGATGAAAGAACTGCAAAGCCAATTACAAGAACTTTTAGAGCGTGGTTTCATTCGACCAAGCACATCACCGTGGGGAGCTCCTGTTTTGTTTGTCAAGAAGAAAGATGGTACATTCAGGTTGTGTATCGACTACCGAGAGTTGAACAAACTTACCATCAAGAACCGCTACCCACTACCGAGAATCGACGACTTATTTGATCAACTACAAGGCTCGTCTATTTATTCAAATATTGACTTACGTTCCGGGTATCATCAAATGCGGGTGAAAGAAGATGATATTCCAAAGACTGCTTTCAGAACACGTTACGGTCATTACGAGTTTATGGTCATGCCGTTTGGTTTAACTAATGCACCAGCTGTGTTCATGGACCTTATGAACCGAGTGTGTGGACCATACCTTGACAAGTTTGTCATTGTTTTCATTGATGACATACTTATTTACTCAAAGAATGACCAAGAACACGGTGAACATTTGAGAAAGGTGTTAGAAGTATTGAGGAAGGAAGAATTGTACGCTAAGTTTTCAAAGTGTGCATTTTGGTTGAAAGAAGTTCAATTCCTCGGTCACATAGTGAAAAAAGAAGGTATTAAGGTGGATCCGGCAAAGATAGAAACTGTTGAAAAGTGGGAAACTCCGAAAACTCCGAAACACATACGCCAGTTTTTAGGACTAGCTGGTTACTACAGAAGGTTCATCCAAGTCTTTTCCAGAATAGCAAAACCCTTGACTGCATTAACGCATAAAGGGAAGAAATTTGAATGGAATGATGAACAAGAGAAAGCATTTCAGTTATTGAAGAAAAAGCTAACTACGGCACCTATATTGTCATTGCCTGAAAGGAATGATGATTTTGTGATTTATTGTGACGCATCAAAGCAAGGTCTCGGTTGTGTATTAATGCAACGAACAAAGGTGATTGCTTATGCGTCTAGACAATTGAAGATTCACGAACAAAACTATACGACGCATGATTTGGAATTAGGCGCGGTTGTTTTTGCAGTAAAGACTTGGAGGCACTACTTATATGGGGTCAAAAGTATTATATATACCGACCACAAAAGTCTTCAACACATATTTAATCAGAAACAACTGAATATGAGGCAGCGTAGGTGGATTGAATTATTGAATGATTACGACTTTGAGATTCGTTACCACCCGGGGAAGACAAATGTGGTAGCCGATGCCTTGAGCAGGAAGGACAGAGAACCCATTCGAGTAAAATCTATGAATATAATGATTCATAATAACCTTACTACTCAAATAAAGGAGGCGCAACAAGGAGTTTTAAAAGAGGGAAATTTAAAGGATGAAATACCCAAAGGATCGGAGAAACATCTTAATATTCGGGAAGACGGAACCTGGTATAGGGCTGAAAGGATTTGGGTACCAAAATTTGGAGATATGAGAGAAATGGTACTTAGAGAAGCTCATAAAACCAGATACTCAATACATCCTGGAACGGGGAAGATGTACAAGGATCTCAAGAAACATTTTTGGTGGCCGGGTATGAAAGCCGATGTTGCTAAATACGTAGGAGAATGTTTGACGTGTTCTAAGGTCAAAGCTGAGCATCAGAAACCATCAGGTCTACTTCAACAACCCGAAATCCCGGAATGGAAATGGGAAAACATTACCATGGATTTCATCACTAAATTGCCAAGGACTGCAAGTGGTTTTGATACTATTTGGGTAATAGTTGATCGTCTCACCAAATCAGCACACTTCCTGCCAATAAGAGAAGATGACAAGATGGAGAAGTTAGCACGACTGTATTTGAAGGAAGTCGTCTCCATACATGGAATACCAATCTCTATTATCTCTGATAGGGATGGCAGATTTATTTCAAGATTCTGGCAGACATTACAGCAAGTATTAGGAACTCGTCTAGACATGAGTACTTCCTATCATCCACAAACTGATGGGCAGAGCGAAAGGACAATACAAACGCTTGAAGACATGCTACGAGCATGTGTTATTGATTTCGGAAACAGTTGGGATCGACATCTACCGTTAACAGAATTTTCCTACAACAACAGCTACCATTCAAGCATTGAGATGGCGCCGTTTGAAGCACTTTATGGTAGAAAGTGCAGGTCTCCGATTTGTTGGAGTGAAGTGGAGGATAGACAGATTACGGGTCCGGAGATTATACAAGAAACTACCGAGAAGATCATCCAAATTCAACAACGGTTGAAAACCGCCCAAAGTCGACAAAAGAGCTACGCTGACATTAAAAGAAAAGATATAGAATTTGAAATTGGAGAGATGGTCATGCTTAAAGTTGCACCTTGGAAAGGCGTTGTTCGATTTGGTAAACGAGGGAAATTAAATCCAAGGTATATTGGACCATTCAAGATTATTGATCGTGTCGGACAAGTAGCTTACCGACTTGAGTTACCTTAACAACTCGCGGCTGTACATAACACTTTCCACGTTTCGAATCTGAAGAAATGTTTTGCTAAAGAAGATCTCACTATTCCGTTAGATGAAATCCAAATCAACGAAAAACTTCAATTCATCGAAGAACCCGTCGAAATAATGGATTGTGAGGTTAAAGACTTAAGCAAAACAAGATACCAATTGTTAAGGTTCGATGGAATGCTCGTAGAGGACTCGAGTTCACCTGGGAGCGTGAAGATCAGATGAAGAAGAAATACCCGCATCCATTTCCAGAAGATTCGTCAACACCTTCAACAGCTTAAAATTTCGGGACGAAATTTATTTAACGGGTAGGTACTGTAGTAACCCGAACTTTTCCATGTTTATATATATTAATTGAGATTGATATTTACATGATTAAATGTTTCCAACATGTTAAGCAATCAAACTTGTTAAGACTTGATTAATTGAAGTATGTTTCATATAGACAATTGACCACCCAAGTTGACCGGTGATTCACGAACGTTAAAACTTGTAAAAACTATATGATGATATATATATGGATATATATATATATATATAGTTAACATGATACTATGATAAGTAAACATATCATTAAGTATATTAACAATGAACTACATATGTAAAAACAAGACTACTAACTTAATAATTTTTAAACGAGACATATATGTAACAATTATCGTTGTAAAGACATTTAATGTATATATATCATATTAAGAGATATTCATACATGATAATATCATGATAATATAATAATTTAAAATCTCATTTGATATTATAAACATTGGGTTAACAATATTTAACAAGATCGTTAACCTAAAGGTTTCAAAACAACACTTACATGTAACGACTAACGATGACTTAACGACTCAGTTAAAATGTATATACATGTAGTGTTTTAATATGTATTTATACACTTTTGAAAGACTTCAATACACTTATCAAAATACTTCTACTTAACAAAAATGCTTACAATTACATCCTCGTTCAGTTTCATCAACAATTCTACTCGTATGCACCCGTATTCGTACTCGTACAATACACAGCTTTTAGATGTATGTACTATTGGTATATACACTCTAATGATCAGCTCTTAGCAGCCCATGAGAGTCACCTAACACATGTGGGAACTATCATTTGGCAACTAGCATGAAATATCTCATAAAATTACAAAAATATGAGTAATCATTCATGACTTATTTACATGAAAACAAAATTACATATCCTTTATATCTAATCCATACACCAACGACCAAAAACACCTACAAACACTTTCATTCTTCAATTTTCTTCATCTAATTGATCTCTCTCAAGTTCTATCTTCAAGTTCTAAGTGTTCTTCATAAATTCCAAAAGTTCTAGTTTCATAAAATCAAGAATACTTTCAAGTTTGCTAGCTCACTTCCAATCTTGTAAGGTGATCATCCAACCTCAAGAAATCTTTGTTTCTTACAGTAGGTTATCATTCTAATACAAGGTGCTAATCATATTCAAAATTTGGTTCAATTTCTATAACTATAACAATCTTATTTCAAGTGATGATCTTACTTGAACTTGTTTTTCGTGTCATGATTTTGCTTCAAGAACTTCGAGCCATCCAAGGATCCATTGAAGCTAGATCCATTTTTCCCTTTTCCAGTAGGTTTATCCAAGGAACTTAAGGTAGTAATGATGTTCATAACATCATTCGATTCATACATATAAAGCTATCTTATTCGAAGGTTTAGACTTGTAATCACTAGAACATAGTTTAGTTAATTCTAAACTTGTTCGCAAACAAAAGTTAATCCTTCTAAATTGACTTTTAAAATCAACTAAACACATGTTCTATATCTATATGATATGCTAACTTAATGATTTAAAACCTGGAAACACGAAAAACACCGTAAAACCGGATTTACGCCGTCGTAGTAACACCGCGAGCTGTTTTGGGTTAGTTAATTAAAAACTATGATAAACTTTGATTTAAAAGTTGTTATTCTGAGAAAATGATTTTTATTATGAACATGAAACTATATCCAAAAATTATGCTTAAACTCAAAGTGGAAGTATGTTTTCTAAAATGGTCATCTAGACGTCGTTCTTTCGACTGAAATGACTACCTTTACAAAAACGACTTGTAACTTATTTTTCTGACTATAAACCTATACTTTTTCTGTTTAGATTCATAAAATAGAGCTCAATATGAAACCATAGCAATTTGATTCACTCAAAACGGATTTAAAATGAAGAAGTTATGGGTAAAACAAGATTGGATAATTTTTCTCATTTTAGCTACGTGAAAATTGGTAACAAATCTATTCCAACCATAACTTAATCAACTTGTATTGTATATTATGTAATCTTGAGATACCATAGACACGTATACAATGTTTCGACCTATCATGTCGACACATCTATATATATTTCGGAACAACCATAGACACTCTATATGTGAATGTTGGAGTTAGCTATACAGGGTTGAGGTTGATTCCAAAATATATATAGTTTGAGTTGTGATCAATACTGAGATACGTATACACTGGGTCGTGGATTGATTCAAGATAATATTTATCAATTTATTTCTGTACATCTAACTGTGGATAACTAGTTGTAGGTTACTAACGAGGACAGCTGACTTAATAAACTTAAAATATCAAAATATATTAAAAGTTTTGTAAATATATTTTGAACATACTTTGATATATATGTATATATTGTTATAGGTTCGTGAATCAACCAGTGGCCAAGTCTTACTTCCCGACGAAGTAAAAATCTGTGAAAGTGAGTTATAGTCCCACTTTTAAAATCTAATATTTTTGGGATGAGAATACATGCAGGTTTTATAAATGATTTACAAAATAGACACAAGTACGTGAAACTACATTCTATGGTTGAATTATCAAAATCGAATATGCCCCTTTTTATTAAGTCTGGTAATCTAAGAATTAGGGAACAGACACCCTAATTGACGCGAATCCTAAAAATAGATCTATCGGGCCCAACAAGCCCCATCCAAAGTACCGGATGCTTTAGTACTTCGAAATTTATATCATGTCCGAAGGAGGATCCCGGAATGATGGGGATATTCTTATATATGCATCTTGTTAATGTCGGTTACCAGGTGTTCACCATATGAATGATTTTTATCTCTATGTATGGGATGTGTATTGAAATATGAAATCTTGTGGTCTATTATTATGATTTGATATATATAGGTTAAACCTATAACTCACCAACATTTTTGTTGACGTTTTAAGCATGTTTATTCTCAGGTGGTTATTAAGAGCTTCCGCTGTCGCATACTTAAATAAGGACGAGATTTGGAGTCCATGCTTGTATGATATTGTGTAAAAACTGCATTCAAGAAACTTATTTTGTTGTAACATATTTGTATTGTAAACCATTATTTAATGGTCGTATGTAAACAGGATATTTTAGATTATCATTATTTGATAATCTACGTAAAGCTTTTTAAAACCTTTATCTATGAAATAAAGGTTATGGTTTGTTTTAAAAATGAATGCAGTCTTTGAAAAATGTCTCATATAGAGGTCAAAACCTCGCAACGAAATCAATTAATATGGAACGTTTTTAATCAATAAGAACGGGACATTTCAACCAGGTGGCTCATTGATAATGGAATAATGTTTAATGTTTTCTAACATTTTTAAATCTTATGGTCTAAAGTTTATTCAATTATTTAAACCTATAATTCACTCAACCTTTGTGTTGACAGTTTACTAGCATGTTTTCACAGGTACTTGAGTTTATGTGATGCTTCCGCTGTGTTTAGAAGAGTCTGCATGCATTTGGGCAAATTTTTATGAAACAATTTATGAAACTTTGGCTTGCATTTGGTTTTTGAATAATTAATACTTGTGGGTTGTTGACAATGTTTTGTGTCAACGTTAGATTATTAATATGTTGGGTTACTTTTAAACTACATATTTTGGTATGCTTTCCTTTTTGGGAAACTTTTGAAATAAAAGAATGCAATGTCGTTTGTTAAATTCATTTAAGTTCGATCAAGCTGTGGGACCAAGTGACGGAGCCGTTAAGTGTTTTGACGGGGCCATCACAGTTGGTATCAGAGCTCTGGTTGTAGGGAACTAGGCGGTCTTAATGTGGTCAACCCATGGTTCTTATGGTGCATTAGAGTCTAGTCTACAGCCTGACCCTTTTGCTATAGCATTATTATGCATTTCATTTCGTATGAGTTATATCATTAGCATTTATTCCTATTTGGTATATGGTTTGCGATTTTACTGTTTGTAGATGTTGACTTCGAGCGATAACTTAGTTGCTGCTCCTGCTCCTCCGGCTGCTGCCAGACGCCGTGCTGGTCAACCCCAGATCGATGATCCAGTTCACTACTACTTTTCCACCCTTACTCATATGAACAGGGCTTACAATGAAGTGACGCGTATTAATGCTCTTAGTGATTGTACGCGTACTTTACCACATAACGAGATGATGGACCAGATACGAGCTAGTATGGATTCGTTTGTTAGCTTCAAGAATAATGTTGGGTTTGAGAATCGTAAGCGTAACCGTAAAGTTGACGCTAAGTTCGAGGCTCTTGAGAGCACAGTTCGTGGGTTGAAGGCAGAGTTGGAAGAAGTGAAAGGAAAGTTGCAGAAGTATGAGCCACCTGCTGAGACTCATGCTGGTCCAGCTTATCACACCCGCTCTAAGAAGATGTGATATGATGATTCATGATTGATTACTTATTTCATAAGACTTAATGTCCTTTCATACATACATTTTTGGGTTATGTACGGCGTTTTGCCGAGGATTTTATTAAGGTTTTATTATGGGATGTTTTTCATTATGTATGGATGGTTATTTTTATGACATCTATTATCGTTATCACATTTTATTTCTGATGTTGTGACTCTTGGCATGTTATATTATGCGTAATGTAGATCATGTATGTTAGGTGCTATGTATGTTGTATGATGTTATCATAAAATATGTACGCATGTGGTGGTTATTTCTATAACAATCATAACTGTCATGTTATTACTCATAGTGTTTATTGACTATTATGTTAATGGTTAATCTTTTCGTGTTCGATCTATTCCTTTATAACACAACCGTTAGTACTAAACGTGTTGCTTGTGGTTTCAGGACGCATTGTGTTATTCTGTTTTGAAGATCATGCCTCCTAGAGAGTCCAACGAAGCCCGTATCCAACGTCTTGTTACCGAAGGGATAGCTGCTGCTATGGCAGCAAATGCTAATGCGAACAACAATCAGGTGGGATGCTCCCACAAAACGTTCATGGCAAGTCGCCCACAAGAATTCAGTGGTACAGAAGGACCCATAGGACTTACCCGCTGGTTTGAGAAAATCGAGTCTATTTTCAGGGTTAGTCGAGTCCGAGAGGAGGACAAGGTTAGTTTTGCTAGCTGCACTTTGAAGGATAGTGCATTGACCTGGTGGAACAACTTGGTTAACAGTTTGGGAAATGATGTGGCTTATGGTTTAACCTGGAATAATTTCAAAGAAAGAATGATCACCCGCTAACGTCCTAGGGGTGAGCTTAAGAAGTTAGAGGTTGAACTTAAAAACTTGAAAATGAAGGGCACCGAATTAGATGCCTACGAGCAGAGGTTCTTTGAGTTGACTTTGTTGTGCCCTAATGTTTATGCTGATGAGAATCTTAATATTGAAGCTTACATTGATGGGCTATCCGAGAAAATTGAGCATGGGGTTGAATCTAGTGAGCCCCAGACTATTGAGGCCGCTATGTCTATGGCTCATAAGTTGAATGATAAGATCTTGAGAAGAAGCAAGGCTGCTGTAACCGAACCTAGTGAAGAGGCTGGTAAGAAAGCTGATAATGGGAAGAGAAAGTGAGATAATAACCACAATCAAAACCAGAATCAGCAGAAAAAGCAGGATACTTCTGGTTCAAATAACCGCAGTCAGCGTGTGTGTCCATGTTGTTACAAGGCTCATGATGGTTTCTGTACCGTGACTTGCAATAGGTGTTCCAAACAGGGACACATTGCTAAGGATTGTACGGTGCTTCTACCGGGTTCTGCTACTCCTGCCGCAGGTGGTAATAATGGTAATAGTGCTGGTAATAGAGGTGGTAATGGTAATAGTAATGAAAAGTCTAATAATGGTGGAAATCCGAGAGTTTGTTACGAGTGTGAGAAGCCGGGGCATTTCCGTGATGCTTGTCCCAACAAGAAAACTGCAGAGACTGCACGAGGTAGAGCATTCAACATCAACGCTAGGGATGATGAGGAAGATCCTAAACTTGTTACTGGTACGTTCTCGGTCAACGATTTATCAGTTTATGTACTATTTGATTCAGGGGCTGATTTGAGTTTTGTGTCGAGCAGATTAAGTCCAAAAATCAAAACACCGTTAACTCCTTTAGACAATACGTATGTTGTTGAAATAGCTAATGGTAAGGTACTCACTGCTAAGACTGTGCATTGTAAGTGTAACATTAGTTTAGCTGGTAGAGATTTTGAGATAGATTTGGTACCGATTGAACTTGGTAGTTTTGACATTGTCATTGGGATGGATTGGTTATCTGTGAATCGTGCTGAGATTGTGTGTTATGATAAAGCTATTCGTATTACTAATGTGGTTGGAGAGACGCTGATGGTTATTGGAGATAAAAAATGCCGACAGTTAAATCTTATTAGCTGTTTGAAGGTTCTTAAACATCTTCGCAAGGGCTGTCATGCTATTCTAGCCCATGTTGTTGATTCTGATAAAGAAACAAAGAGCGTTGGAGATGTTCATGTTGTTAGTGATTTTCCTGAGGTATTTCCTGAAGATTTACCTGGCCTTCCGCCACAACGTGTGATAGAATTTCAAATTGATCTTGTTCCCGGTGCTGCTCCTGTAGCACGTGCTCCTTATCATCTTACGCCTTCTGAACTTCAAGAATTGTCAAGTCAACTCCGTGAATTGTTAGACAAAGGTTTTATTCATCCTAGTTCGTCCCCTTGGGGAGCTTCTGTTCTGTTTGTTAAGAAGAAGGATGGTTCTTTTCATTTGTGCATTGATTATCGTGAGTTGAACAAGCTTACTATTAAAAACCGTTATCCTCTTCCGAGAATTGATGATCTGTTCGATCAGCTTCAGGGTTCATCTGTTTATTCAAAAATCGATTTTCGTTCCGGCTATCATCAGTTGCGTGTTAAAGAATCTGATGTTTCGAAAACTGCTTTTCGCACCCGTTACGGTCACTTTGAGTTTCTTGTTATGCCGTTCGGATTGACGAATGCACCTGCTGTGTTCATGGACCACATGAACCGTGTGTGTAGACCCTATCTGGACAAGTTCGTTATTGTGTTCATCAACGACATCCTTATTTATTCGAAGAGTGATGAAGATCACGAGGAACATTTGAGGTTAGTGCTTGATCTGTTGAGAAAAGAACAGTTGTACGCTAAGTTCTCTAAGTGTGCATTCTAGTTACGAGAAATTCAATTCCTTGGACATATTGTTAGTAAACAAGGGACACAAGTTGATCCTGCTATGATTGAGGCGATTGAAAGGTGGGAAACTCCGAAAACTCCTACCCAGATTCGTCAGTTCCTAGGATTGGTAGGTTACTATAGAAGGTTCATTCAAGATTTCTCTCATATTGCAAAACCTTTGACTGCTTTAACGCATAAAGGGAAGAAGTATGAGTGGAAGGATGAACAAGAGGCTGCTTTTCAGATTTTAAAGAAGAAGTTGACTACCGCTCCAATATTGTCACTACCTGAGGATAATGATGATTTTATTGTTTATTGTGATGCTTCGCGTCAAGGCTTTGGTTGTGTTTTGATGCAACAAAAGAAAGTTATTGCGTACGCATCACGTCAGTTGAAGATTCATGAGCAGAACTATACAACGCATGATTTAGAGTTAGGGGCCGTTGTTTTTGCACTTAAGATTTGGAGACATTACTTGTATGGGGTCAAGAGTACTGTGTACACTGATCACAAAAGCCTTGAACATATCCTCAATCAGAAACAGTTGAACATGAGACAACGAAGATGGATTGAGACGTTGAATGATTACGATTGTGAACTTTTGTATCATCCGGGTAAGGCCAATGTGGTGGCGGATGCGTTGAGTCGTAAAGAAAGGGCTGAACCTCGCAGGTTTAGGGCCTTGAATATGACAATTAGAACAAAGCTCGCAAGGCAGATTCTTGAGGCACAACAAGAAGCCTTAAAGGAAGAGAATTTTGTGAAAGAGAACGTAAGAGGTATGGCTAAGAAATTTGAGATTCAAGCAGATGGTACTAGGTACTTTGCGGGACGTCTTTGGGTTCCGAAGTTTGGTGAACTACGACAACTTGTTTTGGATGAGGCTCATAAGTCTAGGTACTCTATTCATCCTGGTTCAGGAAAGATGTATCATGATCTTAAGGAGCTGTATTGGTGGCCAAATTTGAAAGGTGATGTGGCTACGTATGTGGCTAAGTGTTTGACCTGTGCTAAGGTTAAAGTTGAACGTCAAAAACCATCTGGACTGTTGGTACAACCCGAGATTCCCGAGTGGAAGTGGAAAGGAATTACAATGGATTTTATTACTAAGTTACCGAGAGTTGCGGGTGGCTATGACACTATTTGGGTGATTGTAGATCGACTCACTAAGTCGGCTCACTTTTTGCCGATTAGGGAAACAGATTCAATGGAGAAGCTTACACGTTTGTACTTGTAGGTGATTGTTTCTAGGCATGATGTTCCTGTATCCATTATTTCAGACCGAGACAGTCGATTTGTAATCGGGATTTTGGCGATCTTTACAGGAAGCCTTGGGAACTAGGTTAGATATGAGCACTGCTTATCATCCTCAAACGGATGGTCAGAGTGAAAGGATCATTCAGACGTTGGAAGATATGTTACGAGCGTGTGTTATTGATTTTGGTAATGGGTGTTATAAATATTTGCCGTTAGCTGAGTTTTCTTATAACAACAGTTATCAAGCAAGTATTCAAGCCGCACCGTTTGAAGCTCTGTACGGTAGGAAGTGTAGGTCTCCTATCTGTTGGAATAAGGTTGGGGATGCTTAACTCACGGGTCCATAAATTATTCACGACACTACCAAGAAGATTGTACAGATTAAGGAAAGATTGAGAACTACTGGAAGTCGGCAAAAGAGTTATGCCGATAGGGGAAGGAAAGATGTGGAATTTCAAGTTGGTGAGCGTGTTATGTTAAAGGTTTCACCTTGGAAGGGTGTGATCCGTTTTGGTAAAAGAGAAAAGTTAAGTCCTCGTTTTGTTGGACCGTTTGAGATTGTTGAGAGAGTTGGACCGGCGGCATATCATTTGAAATTGCCACAAGAACTCAGTGCTGTTCAATATGTTTTTCATGTATCGAATTTAAAGAAGTGTTTGGCCGAGGCCGACAAGACTATTCCTTTGGAAGAACTTCATGTTGATAAGCAACTACACTTTTTTGAGGAACCTATTGAAATTATGGATCGAGAAGTTAAGACTCTTAAGCAGAGCCGAATTCCTATTGTCCGGGTTAGATGGAATGCCAGACGTGGTCCCGAGTTCACTTGAGAGTGTGAAGATCAGATGAAGCAGGAGTACCCGCATTTGTTCCCAGATGCTGAGTCAACCCCTGCACCTGCTTAAATTTCGGGACGAAATTTCCGTAACGGGAAGGTACTGTGACGACCCTACTTTTTCCGTTATCTTTTCCGTTAATTATTTAACGACCGTTAACTGTTAATTGTGCTACGTCATTTCATGACCTATATTATTATATTAATAATAATATATTAATTATTAAGTGTTATGTCGCGGATTTCTATCCGGCGAATATTTCGGTTTTCAAACCAACGGTCGCATTTTCGGGATATTTAAATCCTAATTATTTTAAATATGATATTTTAAGATCATATTATTATATATAGTATTTATATTTATTTTTCGTCGCGCGTTTGTTATCTCTCCGAATTTTTAATCGTAATCGTGTTTTCATGTTTTGGGTTTCGTTCAGGCTTTCGGGCCACAAGGAAGTTAGCATTTGTTAAGATTGGACCCATAGGGCCCACCCCCTTTCCTTGTTCGGCCGACCAATCAAGGGAGGGAGTATACTCCCTTGATTTTTCTTTTTCCATTTTATTTTTACAATTCACAAAATTATCAAAACCTAATTCTCTACTTTTTACTCTCCTCTCCCTCCTCCCTCTTTTGGCCATCGCACACCACCTCCCCAACATCATCATTCTTCATCAATTTTCTAGCTTGGATCAAGGATTGAATAGCATAAACGTGTTCCTCGTTCCGTTCTCTACGCGATTATACTAATTGTTTCTTGATTAGGGTATAAACCCTAACCCTAGAACTTTTAATTTTTCATTACTTTTCTGTATTTTGATGATTTATTAGTAGTATGATGATTATTGATTGTTGTAATGATGTTTGTATGCATAGAATTACTCGTAAACATATGTTTTTGGTTTGATATTTTTGGGACAGTAGCTAATTCGTGTGTTTCTGACTTTGTGACTGTTATAAAAGTTAAAATAAACTATCTAGATGAGTTCCTCTCATCAAGATATTAATTTTAGACTCCGGATTCATGTCGTTTCGATTCCCGGAGCCCTAGATATGATCAAAGTGGTATTTTGTTAAGATTGAAATGTGATTTTGGTATGAACCAGGTTTGGTCCGAGTTTGTGACCATATTTGGTGACTTTAGGGTGTGTTAGTGTGTTAGAACTGATGGTGGGGCGAACTTTCATGTTCGGGTCATCTCAATCCGAGCCACGAATCACCCGTTACGTCTAAAACACGATTTTGATTGAATTGAAGTTCCAAGTAGTGTAATGGCTGTACATCATGACTTGTGGACTGTTCTTGGGGTGTTCTTGAGTGTACCAAAGTGTCGGATGGTTTGATTAGGCAGAGATATATGTAAGGCTCGCCGAAAACCGACACCCGGGGCTCAGGATACGACCCGATGAACTTTTGATTTAAAACTTTTGACTAATTATTAAACTTATGATATAATTAATGGATTTCATTATCATTTAATTACTTATGATAAAAAAAAGTAATTATTATTATTTACAACTTATGATATATTTATTATATCATTTAATTAATACTTATGATTTAATTAACATTTTAATTAAACATATGATTAATAATACTTCATTATTAATGGAAAATACTTATGATAAGTATTAAACTTACATTATGAGATTACTATAATAAGACTTATAATAAGGATTAATTAATTATTTAATTATTATAAGGCTTAGTTATTATTTAATTATAATTTAATTATTAAATATTTATGATTTAATAATTATTATTAGAAACTTATGATATGATTAATAATTAATTATTAATTAATATTACTTATGATATGATTTAAAAATTATTATTAATTAATAATACCTATATTATGTCTAATATTTAATTAATTAATTAAATACTTATGTTATATTAATTATATCATTTAAACTTATATTAACTTTAATAATTCATTTTAATTTAATTAAACTTATGTTATGACATAATTAGACATATTTAACTTTAATAAACATTATACCTTACATTATTATTACAACTTACACTTTTAAAATTAACGTTGACTATGTTTGACCAAGGTTGACTTTTGAGTTGACTATTGGTTGACTTTGACTTTTAGTTGACTTTTGTTGACTTTCTAATTAAGGAAACTTTCCTAACTTATAAACTTTTCTAAAATAGCAACTTTCTAAATTTAGAAACTTTCCAAAAATAGAAACTTTTCAATAATGGAAACCTGCTAAAAATAGAAACTTTCTAAAAATAGAAAGTGTATGTCCGTAAGCTGTTCCGATCAAACCGATGCATATTGAGTATTGTTCTATGTCTACTTGCAACATGTACAATAGCTATCATACTAAGACTTGACCTAAGTTAGTTATTTATATCGACATGTACAATAGCTATCATACTAAGACTTGACCTAAGTTAGTTATTTATAGGTCGGCGTTGTGATCATTCCTGATCACTGTACTACATTTGCTGTTCGCTTAATTGTGTTGGTTACTTCATTACTATTAAGGTGAGTTATAGTCCCCTTTTTACATACTTTTCAAAGTATATTTTTGGGATGTGATTACATGCATTTTATTTCACGTTTAGACACAAATGACAATTAAATTTAAATTATTCATTGTGAGTTGGACAAAAATATTCCCTAGTCTGGTAACTGTAATCATTGGTTTCTACCGGTGAACGCGAATCCTACGGATAGATCTATCGGGTTTGACAACCCCATTTCGAGCTAGTCGCGCTAGCAATTTATAATCGGAATGTTTAGTACTTCGTATTTTGTTGTAGATACACTGTCCAGTGTATATTTTTATTGTGTTCGGCAAGGGTAAATAAAGGGTTAAGTGGTTACCAGGTGGCTCATTGATAATGGAATAATGTTTAATGTTTTCTAACATTTTTAAATCTTGTGGTCTAAAGTTTATTCAATTATTTAAACCTATAATTCACTCAACCTTTGTGTTGACAGTTTACTCGCATGTTTTCACATGTACTTGAGTTTATGTGATGCTTCCGCTGTGTTTAGAAGAGTCTGCATGCATTTGGGCAGATTTTTATGAAACAATTTATGAAACTTTGGCTTGCATTTGGTTTTTAAATAACTAATACTTGTGGGTTGTTGACAATGTTTTGTGTCAACTTTGGATTATTAATATGTTGGGTTACTTTTAAACTACATATTTTGGTATGCTTTCCTTTTTGGGAAACTTTTGAAATAAAAGAAAGCAATGTCGTTTGTTAAATTCATTTAAGTTCGATCAAGCTGTGGGACCAAGTGACGGAGCCGTTAACTGTTTTGACGGGGCCATCACAGATATTAATAATAATACTTGTAACAATATTGATTTTACAGTTAATGATAGTCATGATACTGATTTTAATACCTACATAATAATAATACTAAAGTTTTAAATTTTTAATACTTATTATAATAGTAATAATAATAATAATAATAATAATAATAATAATAATAATACTAATAATAACAATATTGATAATTATAATAATAGTGATCTTAATAGTAATAATACTAAAAATACTAATAATACAAATAATAATAATAATAATAATAATAATAATAATAATAATAATAATAATAATAATAATAATAATAATAATAATAATAATAATAATAACACTAATAACAATAATAATTATAATCATAATTATAACATTAATAACTAATAACATTAATCATAACAATAATAATAATCATAATAATTAATAATAATAATAATTAAAATAAGAATAATTGTGTATACTCTTTAAAGCTTTGTATAAAAAGAATTGCCCCAGACGGGGCTCGAACCCGCGACCACCTGCTCACACGAACCATTCTCTAACCATTATGCTGACTCAGTTTATCTGTTTTAATTCCTATCCCATTTATATTTATCCGTATTATTTCTGTTATCTTCATCTTCAAAAACGATCAACCAGACCAGGGATCAATAATATCTATTAACAAGTTACAAACTAATTTTAGAATTTAATAACAGACATCAATTACCATCGTTTGATCAGGATTTCATTAAAACAGAATGAATTTTAAAAGCAAAACGCTGTAACAGAAAAAAATAAAACGAGTAACAAAAATTTGATTCTGATTTTTATAATGTTTTAGGAAAAGATCATAACATAAAATATGTTGCAAATGTTTCATATAAACTTCATAAATTATCAGTTTAAAAGAAAACATTGAAACTAGTTCGAGTTTTGCTATGAACAACCTCTTTGACTTTTCGTTTTTAAACTTTGACTCGACAATTAACAATTAATACGATAAATTGAAGCTTGTAAATTTTCAGATAGTTTGAATAATAAAATCCAAATGTAACTGCATTTCTATATTTTTAAAATTTATTCAAATTCATGATATTGTATATCACAGTTTATAAAACTATGATCATCGAATCAACTTTTAATTTTTAAATAGTTTTAGATTATAATTATAACATGAAATTGGTTCTAAATCAATAATATAAACTTTTTAAATCATCAGTTAAACTTAAAACATAAGAACGAGTTCGAATCTTACCATGAATCATTCGGTTGACTTTTTGGGATAAATCTTTGACTCCAAAATTCGACTTTGATAATAAGAATTGGAAGTTGAATCTTTCCATATAGTTTAAATGAAAAATTCTTAACACGATAGCATTTATAGATCCTGATATTTGATTCAAATTTTAATTATGGCATAATTTATCAAGAACAGAGAGTATCGATATATATATTTATTTTTTTTATCTGTTTTCATTCGTTCAGCTACACAAGCAATTTTATACTGAATGAATTATTGTTGGGTAATGTTAATGAGATGGACGTATAACAGTACCGACAGAAACAAATTTGAAAAACAGTTTGATTGAGATTAAAGAAGATCGTATTAGATTTCCTTGATTTTTTTTATAATTTATATAATTTAAATTAATATTAATAATTAATATATATATATATACAATTAATAATTATTATATCAATATAAATAATAATAATAATAATAATAATAATAATAATAATAATAATAATAATACTAACGATCATAAAAATGATAATAATATTAATAATAATAATAATAATAATAATAATAATAAATTGTTATATTTTCTAATATGTATAATAATAGTGATACTAATAATTTATAATAATAAAAATTCTTAATATTAATATCTAATAATAATACTAGTAATTATTATAATAACTAAAATTAAAATTTATTATTAGTTATAATGATGTTAACATTGATAACAATTATATTAACACTACTTATATTAATGTTAATATTATTAATGATAACAACACATATATATATATATATATATATATATATATATATATATATATATATATATATATATATATATATATATATATCCAATTTCATTAAAATTAATAATATTAATAATACAAATATTAATATTAATATCAACATTAACGAAGGTAATGATCATAATACAACATTTATACTTTTTATAACATATTAGCTTCATATTTCATTACTTATGTAATACTTATTCTATATAATAACATACTTAAATATTTATATATATTTTATATACATTCCAATATAATAATTATTAATATAAATTATATATATTTATATATTAATTTTAATAGTAACTTAATTATTTTATTTATCATTTTACATTTTTAATTCTAAAATTTAAGTTATATTTCATAATTTCAATTTATTATATAAACTTACATTTATAGATATATTCATATTTATTTACAAACAATTGTTCGTGAATCGTCGGGCACAGTCCAAAGGTAAATGATTTCATGAAAATAGTTTACAATTTTAATATTCAACATTACAAACTTTGCTTATCATCTCGAAATCATATAGAGATTAAGTTTAAATTTGGTCGGAAATTTTCGGGTCGTCACAGTACCTACCCGTTAAAGAAATTTTGTCCCGAAATTTGATTGGGATCGTCATGGCTAACAATAAGAATGTTTTCCTGACGAATATGAGCTGATAAATAGAGTTTTATTACTGTTGAGTAATATGAATAAGATAATTCGATTACCCGAAGAGTACGAGTGAAGCTATCACAAAAGAATGAAATGAGTAAATGCAGGTTCGTCTTAACCGGTGACGTAGTCACAGTTGATTTTCAGAATTTAAAAGGTTTAAAGAATATCATCGTGATCTATATAAGATCTGATTCTTTGGGAATTAAGGAAATTAAGATCCTCTTTGGTTAAATGCGTAATCTGTTTCGATTGCTCTGATATTTCACTATAAATCCACCCTCTTCGTTTCCTTTATATTTTGGAGTTCCATCCTCTTGTTTTCTCTTCCCGACTTTAAGTCAAGCAAAAAATGGTCCAGAATTTGTAGGTATGAAGTTTCGAATTAACATGACTAACGTTCTAAGAGAGAAATTGTAATAGCACGATCTTGTTGGTTAAATTACCAGAATTCAAGAAAAAAGATGGGACTATCAAGAAAATATGTTCTTGACATGTTTGGAGATTAGATAGAATGTAAGAGTCGTGTACATGGCACATGATGACGTTATGGTCTGTGAATCATCATGTTTCATTAGAAACTCAGCATGACTTACTGTAATATAATCACGTTGATCAAGTGTCATTATATTATACTAACTCATGCTTCAGTTCCCAACACTACTTCAAAAACATTCATATTTTAAATTTAAATTTTTTTAGATTTAGAAGCTAAAACAGTTTCCTTTCTAATGTAATACTGATATCGCAAAAAGATAAATGATTTCAGATAAGAATATTTATGAAAATATCTTCAAAAATATCGAGGATATTTATAATGAAAGATACAATGATGTCTTAGAATTTCTAATATCGATGGATGATGAAGGAGATTTTCCGTAAAAGTGTAGAGTCAGGAGCAGGGTATTCGCTAAAGGTTTCATCAGAATCAGAATCATCAGGATTCTTTATGTACAAGTTTAGTCCTTGTGATTTGTCCACAGTCTCCTTCATAATTTCGCATAATCCGCTTTTTGGTACTAAATTTTCTATTGAGCGTTTAAAACACTCCATTCTTTATCATCCTACTTTCGACGGTTAAGGTCATTTAAGGTTATTTACCGTTTCTGCTGCTTTATTCCGCTTTTTCAAACTTTGGAGTATTGATTCGTAGACTGGGTGTTTTTTAGAGTTTCAGAATAGAAGATCACAATTCTAAGAGGTAAATGTTATACATATTCAAATAACTATTGATGTAGAAACGTTGCGAGATTCAAAATACTGATTGTTAATTCCCGATAATTGGTATGGTAATTTTCGTTATAAGATGTGAATGAGTATATGATAAGGTTTTAATGAACCAATGTAATGGTTCTTCGGAGAGACTTAAGCCAATGAGTAATGAAGCTGCTGGTAAGTTTCTGCTAATGTGGTGAGATATAAACGGTTCCCCGGTAACGATGATGAAGGCAAACTTGTATATCAAGGTTATAATAAGACTAAACCGAATGAAAAATTGAAGTTGATTTGCTGGAGCTGTGACAAAATTGGCTAATTTGAAAGGGAATTGCAAAGTTATTTTCGGTAATAACACTACCAAAGGAGCTAGCACAGATACGTGTTAAACGTTTACTCAGGTTCCGAGTATTTTCAGGTGCATAACTATATGCATAAATCTTTCCTTCTATAGATGAAGTACGGTTGGTTCATCCTCTCGATTGAGGTGTTTTCAAGAATCATGAAAGGTTTGAATGCAGATTGTAATCGTCAAGATACAAATGGGGTTTAATGAAATGTCTCGTTCTTATTGATTAAAAGCGTTCCATATTAATTGATTTCGTTGCGAGGTTTTGACCTCTATATGAGACGTTTTTCAAAGACTGCATTCATTTTTAAAACAAACCATAACCTTTATTTCATAAATAAAGGTTTAAAAAGCTTTACGTAGATTATCAAATAATGATAATCTAAAATATCCTGTTTACACACGACCATTACATAATGGTTTACAATACAAATATGTTACATCGAAATCAGTTTCTTGAATACAGTTTTTACACAATATCATACAAACATGGACTCCAAATCTTGTCCTTATTTTAGTATGCAACAGCGGAAGCTCTTAGTATTCACCTGAGAATAAACATGATTTAAACGTCAACAAAAATGTTGGTGAGTTATAGGTTTAACCTATATGTATCAAATCGTAACAATAGACCACAAGATTTCATATTTCAATACACATCCCATACATAGAGATAAAAATCATTCATATGGTGAACACCTGGTAACCGACATTAACAAGATGCATATATATAAGAATATCCCCATCATTCCGGGACACCCTTCGGATATGATATAAATTTCGAAGTACTAAAGCATCCGGTACTTTGGATGGGGTTTGTTAGGCCCAATAGATCTATCTTTAGGATTCGCGTCAATTAGGGTGTCTGTTCCCTAATTCTTAGATTATCAGACTTAATAAAAAGGGGCATATTCGATTTCGATAATTCAACCATAGAATGTAGTTTCACGTACTTGTGTCTATTTTGTAAATCATTTATAAAACCTGCATGTATTCTCATCCCAAAATATTAGATTTTAAAAGTGGGACTATAACTCACTTTCACAGATTTTTACTTCTTCGGGAAGTAAGACTTGGCCACTGGTTGATTCATGAACCTATAACAATATATACATATATATCAAAGTATGTTTAAAATATTTTTGCAAAACTTTTAATATATTTTGATGTTTTAAGTTTATTAAGTCAGCTGTCCTCGTTAATAACCTACAACTAGTTGTCCACAGTTAGATGTACAGAAATAAATCGATAAATATTATCTTGAATCAATCCACGACCCAGTGTATACGTATCTCAGTATTGATCACAACTCAAACTATATATATTTTGGAATCAACCTCAACCCTGTATAGCTAACTCCAACATTCACATATAGAGGGTCTATGGTTGTTCCGAAATATATATAGATGTGTCGACATGATAGGTCGAAACATTGTATACGTGTCTATGGTATCTCAAGATTACATAATATACAATACAAGTTGATTAAGTTATGGTTGGAATAGATTTGTTACCAATTTTCACGTAGCTAAAATGAGAAAAATTATCCAATCTTGTTTTACCCATAACTTCTTCATTTTAAATCCGTTTTGAGTGAATCAAATTGCTATGGTTTCATATTGAACTCTATTTTATGAATCTAAACAGAAAAAGTATAGGTTTATAGTCGGAAAAATAAGTTACAAGTCGTTTTTGTAAAGGTAGTCATTTCAGTCGAAAGAACGACGTCTAGATGACCATTTTAGAAAACATACTTCCACTTTGAGTTTAACTATAATTTTTGGATATAGTTTCATGTTCATAATAAAAATCATTTTCTCAGAATAACAACTTTTAAATCAAAGTTTATCATAGTTTTTAATTAACTAACCCAAAACAGCCCGCGGTGTTACTACGACGGCGTAAATCCGGTTTTACGGTGTTTTTCGTGTTTCCAGGTTTTAAATCATTAAGTTAGCATATCATATAGATATAGAACATGTGTGTAGTTAATTTTAAAAGTCAAGTTAGAAGGATCAACTTTTGTTTGCGAAAAAGTTTAGAATTAACTAAACTATGTTCTAGTGATTACGAGTTTAAATCTTCGAATAAGATAGTTTTATATATATGAATCGAATGATGTTATGAACATCATTACTACCTCAAGTTTAGTAGGTAAACCTACTGGAAGTGACAAGAAATGATCTAGCTTCAAAGGATCTTGGATGGCTTGAAAGTTCTAGAAGTAGGATCATGACACAATAACAAGTTCAAGTAAGATTTTTACTCGAATTAAGATAGTTTATAGTTATAGAAATTGAATCAAATTTGAATATGAATATTACCTTGAATAAGAAAGATAACCTACTGTATATAACAAAGGTTTCTTGATCTTAGATGATTACTTGGAATGGATTAGAAAGCTTGGAAGTAAATTAGTAAACTTGAAGGGATTTTTGAAGTGTTCTTGAAGTGTTCTTCCTATGATGATTATAGCTTGATTCTTGAAGTGATTTTTGATGAAGATGATGATTAACTACTGGAACAATACATTCATAATAGTGTGTGTGTGTTGAGAGAGAATTAGAAAGAGAATTGGAAGTGAAATGGAGTGAATGATGAGTGGTAATTGGTGAGTGGTGAGTGGGGTTAAAAGGAGTTCTAGTTAGTTGACTAGCTCATGGTAGAAGTTAAAATTGATTATTCATACATGACATAATCAAGAGTGGAATCCCATGCTAGTTCCTATTGGTATATACTCATAGTAAGTAAGTTTTGAAGCTGTGTATAATACGGGTAAGAATACGACTAGAATTCTTGATGAAAGAAAAGAATGGAAAAGTAACTGTAACCATTTTCGTTAAGTATGAGTGTTTTGATATATGTCTTAAAGTCTTCCAAAAGTATTTTAATACATCTAAATACACTACATGTATATACATTTTAACTGAGTCGTTAAGTCATCGTTAGTCGTTACATGTAAGTGTTGTTTTGAAACCTTTAAGTTAACGATCTCAATTAATGTTGTTAACCCATTGTTTATTATATCTAATGAGATGTTAAATTATTATATTATCATGATATTATGATATATTAATATATCTTAATATGATATATATACATTTAAATGTCGTTACAATGATAATCGTTACATATATGTCTCGTTTCGAAATCCTTAAGTTAGTAGTCTTGTTTATATGTATATAACTCATTGTTAATATACTTATGGATATACTTACTTATCATAATCTCATGTTAACCATATGTATATCCATATATATATCTTCATGTCGTTTTTACAAGTTTTAACGTTCGTGAATCGCCGGTCAACTTGGGTGGTCAATTGTCTATATGAAACATATTTCAATTAATCAAGTCTTAACAAGTTTGATTGCTTAACATGTTGGAAACATTTAATAATGTAAATATCAAACTCAATTAATATATATAAACATGGAAAAGTTCGGGTCACTACAGTACCTACCAGTTAAATAAATTTCGTCCCGAAATTTTAAGCTGTTGAAGGTGTTGACGAATCTTCTGGAAATAGATGCGGGTATTTCTTCTTCATCTAATCTTCACGCTCCCAGGTGAACTCGGGTCCTCTACGAGCATTCCATCGAACCTTAATAATTGGTATCTTGTTTTGCTTAAGTCTTTTAACCTCACGATCCATTATTTCGACGGGTTCTTCGATGAATTGGAGTTTTTCGTTGATTTGGATTTCATCTAACGGAATAGTGAGATCTTCTTTAGCAAAACATTTCTTCAAATTTGAGACGTGGAAAGTGTTATGTACAGCCGCGAGTTGTTGAGGTAACTCAAGTCGGTAAGCTACTGGTCCGACACGATCAATAATCTTGAATGGTCCAATATACCTTGGATTTAATTTCCCTCGTTTACCAAATCGAACAACGCCTTTCCAAGGTGCAACTTTAAGCATGACCATCTCTCCAATTTCAAATTCTATATCTTTTCTTTTAATGTCAGCGTAGCTCTTTTGTCGACTTTGGGCGGTTGTCAACTGTTGTTGAATTTGGATGATCTTCTCGGTAGTTTCTTGTATAATCTCTGGACCCGTAATCTGTCTATCCCCCACTTCACTCCAACAAATCGGAGACCTGCACTTTCTACCATAAAGTGCTTCAAACGGCGCCATCTCAATGCTTGAATGGTAGCTGTTGTTGTAGGAAAATTCTGCTAATGGTAGATGTCGATCCCAACTGTTTCCGAAATCAATAACACATGCTCGTAGCATGTCTTCAAGCGTTTGTATCGTCCTTTTGCTCTGCCCATCAGTTTGTGGATGATAGGCAGTACTCATGTCTAGACGAGTTCCTAATGCTTGCTGTAATGTCTGCCAGAATCTTGAAATAAATCTGCCATCCCTATCAGAGATAATAGAGATTGGTATTCCATGTCTGGAGACGACTTCCTTCAAATACAGTTGTGCTAACTTCTCCATCTTGTCATCTTCTCTTATTGGAAGGAAATGTGCTGATTTGGTGAGACGATCAACTATTACCCAAATAGTATCAAAACCACTTGCAGTCCTTGGCAATTTAGTGATGAAATCCATGGTAATGTTTTCCCATTTCCATTTCGGGATTTCGGGTTGTTGAAGTAGACCTGATGGTTTCTGATGCTCAGCTTTGACCTTAGAACACGTCAAACATTCTCCTACGTATTTAGCAACATCAGCTTTCATACCCGGCCACCAAAAATATTTCCTGAGATCCTTGTACATCTTCCCCATTCCAGGATGTATTGAGTATCTGGTTTTATGAGCTTCTCTAAGTACCATTTCTCTCATATCTCCAAATTTTGGTACCCAAATCCTTTCAGCCCTATACCGGGTTCCGTCTTCCCGAATATTAAGATGTTTCTCCGATCCTTTGGGTATTTCATCCTTTAAATTTCCCTCTTTTAAAACTCCTTGTTGCGCCTCCTTTATTTGAGTAGTAAGGTTATTATGAATCATTATATTCATAGATTTTACTCGAATGGGTTCTCTGTCCTTCCTGCTCAAGGCATCGGCTACCACATTTGCCTTCCCCGGGTGGTAACGAATCTCAAAGTCGTAATCATTCAATAATTCAATCCACCTACGTTGCCTCATATTCAGTTGTTTCTGATTAAATATGTGTTGAAGACTTTTGTGGTCGGTATATATAATACTTTTGGCCCCATATAAGTAGTGCCTCCAAGTCTTTAATGCAAAAACAACCGCGCCTAATTCCAAATCATGCGTCGTATAATTTTGTTCGTGAATCTTCAATTGTCTAGACGCATAAGCAATCACCTTCGTTCGTTGCATTAATACACAACCGAGACCTTGCTTTGATGCGTCACAATAAATCACAAAATCATCATTCCCTTCAGGCAATGACAATATAGGTGCCGTAGTTAGCTTTTTCTTCAATAACTGAAATGCTTTCTCTTGTTCATCATTCCATTCAAATTTCTTCCCTTTATGCGTTAATGCAGTTAAGGGTTTTGCTATTCTGGAAAAATCTTGGATGAACCTTCTGTAGTAACCAGCTAGTCCTAAAAACTGGCTTATGTGTTTCGGAGTTTTCGGTGTTTCCCACTTTTCAACAGTTTCTATCTTTGTCGGATCCACCTTAATACCTTCTTTGTTCACTATGTGACCGAGGAATTGAACTTCTTCCAACCAAAATGCACACTTTGAAAACTTAGCGTACAATTCTTCCTTCCTCAATACTTCTAACACCTTTCTCAAATGTTCACCGTGTTCTTGGTAATTCTTTGAGTAAATAAGTATGTCATCAATGAAAACAATGACAAACTTGTCAAGGTATGGTCCACACACTCGGTTCATAAGGTCCATGAACACAGCTGGTGCATTAGTTAAACCAAATGGCATGACCATAAACTCGTAATGACCGTAACGTGTTCTGAAAGCAGTCTTTGGAATATCATCTTCTTTCACCCGCATTTGATGATACCCGGAACGTAAGTCAATCTTTGAATAAACAGACGAGCCTTGTAGTTGATCAAATAAGTCATCGATTCTCGGTAGTGGGTAGCGGTTCTTAATGGTAAATGTGTTCAACTCTCGGTAGTCGATACACAACCTGAATGTACCATCTTTCTTCTTGACAAACAAAACAGGAGCTCCCCACGGTGATGTGCTTGGTCGAATGAAACCACGCTCTAAAAGTTCTTGTAATTGGCTTTGCAGTTCTTTCATCTCGTTGGGTGCGAGTCTGTAAGGAGCACGAGCTATTGGTGCAGCTCCTGGTACAAGATCTATTTGAAATTCAACGGATCGATGTGGGGGTAATCCCGGTAATTCTTTCGGAAATACATCGGGAAATTCTTTTGCGACGGGAACATCATTGATGCTCTTTTCTTCAGTTTGTACTTTCTCGACGTGTGCTAGAACAGCATAGCAACCTTTTCTTATTAGTTTTTGTGCCTTCAAATTACTAATAATATGTAGCTTCGTGTTGCCCTTTTCTCCGTACACCATTAAGGGTTTTCCTTTTTCTCGTATAATGTGAATTGCATTTTTGTAACAAACGATCTCTGCTTTCACTTCTTTCAACCAGTCCATATCGATTATCACATCAAAACTCCCTAACTCTACTGGTATCAAATCAATCTTAAATGTTTCGCTAACCAGTTTAATTTCTCGATTCCGACATATATTATCTGCTGAAATTAATTTACCATTTGCTAATTCGAGTAAAAATTTACTATCCAAAGGCGTCAATGGACAACTTAATTTAGCACAAAAATCTCTACTCATATAGCTTCTATCCGCACCCGAATCAAATAAAACGTAAGCAGATTTATTGTCAATAAGATATGTACCCGTAACAAGCTCCGGGTCTTCCTGTGCCTCTGCCGCATTAATATTGAAAACTCTTCCGCGGCCTTGTCCATTCGTGTTCTCCTGGTTCGGGCAATTTCTAATAATGTGGCCAGGTTTTCCACATTTATAACAAACTACATTGGCATAACTTGCTCCGACACTACTTGCTCCGCCATTACTCGTTCCGACACCATTTGTTCCTTTCGTTCTATTAACCCCTGGTCCGTAGACCTCACCCGCGCTATGACCATTTCTTTTACACTTGTTGCAAAATTTGGTGCAGAACCCCGAGTGATACTTTTCACACCTTTGGCATAGCTGCTTCTGATTGTTGTTGTTGTTGCGGTTATTATTGTTGTTGGGATGATTGTTGTAGTTGTTGTTGTTGGGCCGTTTGTTGTAGTTGCGATTGATGTTGCGATTGTTGGGATAATTGTTGCGATTATTGTTGTAATTGCTGTTGTTGTTGTATTGGTGATTCTTATCACCGTTTTCCTCCCACTTTCTTTTGACTTGCTTCACATTGGCCTCTTCAGCAGTCTGTTCTTTAATTCTTTCTTCAATTTGGTTCACTAGTTTGTGAGCCATTCTACATGCCTGTTGTATGGAGGAGGGCTCGTGTGAACTTATATCTTCTTGGATTCTTTCCGGTAATCCTTTCACAAACGCGTCGATCTTCTCTTCCTCATCTTCGAATGCTCTCGGACACAATAGGCACAATTCTGTGAATCGTCTTTCGTACATGGTAATATCAAATCCTTGGGTTCGTAACCCTCTAAGTTCTGTCTTGAGCTTATTGACCTCGGTTCTGGGACGGTACTTCTCATTCATCAAGTGCTTGAATGCTGACCACGGTAGTGCGTACGCATCATATTGTCCCACTTGCTCTAGATAGGTATTCCACCATGTTAACGCAGAACCTGTGAAGGTATGCGTAGCGTACTTCACTTTGTCCTCTTCAGTACACTTACTTATGGCAAACACCGATTCGACCTTCTCGGTCCACCGTTTCAATCCGATCGGTCCTTCGGTTCCATCAAATTCCAAAGGTTTACAGGCAGTGAATTCTTTGTAGGTGCATCCTACACGATTTCCTATACTGCCAGATCCAAGGTTATTGTTGGTATGTAGCGCAGCCTGTACTGCGGCTATGTTTGAAGCTAGAAAAGTACGGAATTCCTCTTCATTCATATTCACGGTGTGTCGAGTAGTAGGTGCCATTTCCTTCAAAATAGTCAAATGGAACAAGTTAATCATACAGAATATTAAGAGTAGTTAATAGTATTTCGTAGCATAATATGAACTCATTTATAAAAGCTTTTTCTTCATTTTAGCATTTTATAAGTTTAAATTCGGGTAGTACCTACCCGTTAAGTTCATACTTAGTAGCTAATATACAATTCAACTACTACAATTCTATATGAAAAACTGATTGTAATAATATTTCACGTTCAAACTTTTATACAATATTTTACAAACTTACAATACCGCTTATTTTACATAAAGCATGAAATATAGCACACAATAACTTTGATACAAGATAGTTGTGAAGATAATTCTAGCTAGTACACAAGTCGTTCAGCAAAGGCAATAAAGACACGTAATTCATACGTCCAGAAACAAGTCATGCATTCTGGTTTTACTAGGATTACTTCCCATCCTTGGTCTTGTGGAACATAACCATTATGGCCGTTGATAAGACAGCGTGTTGTAACGTCGTCAAAGGGACGAGGGTTATGTAATGTCCAACAGTCCCGTAACAATCTAAAAACCTCATTTCTTACCCCAATTACCGACTCCGTCACTTGTGGAAACGTTTTGTTTAATAGTTGTAGCCCGATGTTCTTGTTCTCACTTTGGTGAGAAGCGAACATTACTAATCCGTAAGCATAACATGCTTCTTTATGTTGCATGTTAGCCGCTTTTTCTAAATCACGAAGTCCAATATTCAGATATATTGAGTCAAAATAATTTCTTAACCCATTGCGTAAAATAGCATTTGGGTTCCCCGCAATATATGCGTCAAAGTAAACACATCGTAACTTATGGATTTCCCAATGTGATATCCCCCATCTTTCAAACGAAAGCCTTTTATAAACCAAGGCATTCTTGGAACGTTCTTCGAATGTCTTACAAACTGATCTCGCCTTAAATAGTTGTGCCGAAGAATTCTGACCGACTCTAGACAAGATTTCATCAATCATGTCTCCGGGTAGGTCTCTTAAAATATTGGGTTATCTATCCATTTTGTGTTTTTATACTGTAAAATAGACAAGAGTTAGATTCATAAAAAAAAATACTTATTAATACAAGCAATTTTTACATATATCATAAAGCATAAGCACACTATATTACATATATTACACCACACGAATACAACTATCTTATTCCGACTAGCTTGTTTCTTCTTCTTACGTTTTGGTTCGTTTTGCCAAGTTTCTAGGGATATATGATGTTCCCCTAATATGAGCCGTCGTTGTCCACATTGGTTTAGAAAAACCTGGTGGTTTAGAGGTTCCCGGGTCATTGTTACAACTTAAGGACTTCGGGGGTTGACGATACATATAAAGTTCATCGGGGTTGGATATAGATTTCTCTATTTTTATGCCCTTTCCCTTATTATTTTCTTTTGCCTTTTTAAATTCAGTTGGGGTAATTTCTATAACATCATCGGAATTCTCGTCAGAATCCGATTCATCGGAGAATTGGTAATCCTCCCAATATTTTGCTTCCTTGGCGGAAACACCATTGACCATAATTAACTTTGGTCGGTTGGTTGAAGATTCTCTTTTACTTAACCGTTTTATTATTTCCCCCATCGGTTCTATTTCTTCTTCCGGTTCCGATTCTTCTTCCGGTTCCGACTCTTCTTCCGGTTCCGACTCTTCTTCCGGTTCCTCTTCGGGAACTTGTGAATCAGTCCACGAATCATTCCAATTTACATTTGACTCTTCATTATTATTAGGTGAGTCAATGGGACTTGTTCTAGAGGTAGACATCTATCACATAATATCAAACACGTTAAGAGATTAATATATCACATAATATTCATATGTTAAAAATATATAGTTTCCAACAAAAATGTTAAGCAATCATTTTTAAAGAAAACACGGTCGAAGTCCAGACTCACTAATGCATCCTAACAAACTCGATAAGACACACTAATGCAAATTTTCTGGTTCTCTAAGACCAATGCTCGGATACCAGCTGAAATGTCCCGTTCTTATTGATTAAAAACGTTCCATATTAATTGATTTCGTTGCGAGGTTTTGACCTCTATATGAGACGTTTTTCAAAGACTGCATTCATTTTTAAAACAAACCATAACCTTTATTTCATTAATAAAGGTTTAAAAAGCTTTACGTAGATTATCAAATAATGATAATCTAAAATATCCTGTTTACACACGACCATTACATAATGGTTTACAATACAAATATGTTACATCGAAATCAGTTTCTTGAATGCAGTTTTTACACAATATCATACAAACATGAACTCCAAATCTTGTCCTTATTTTAGTATGCAACAGCGGAAGCTCTTAGTATTCACCTGAGAATAAACATGCTTTAAACGTCAACAAAAATGTTGGTGAGTTATAGGTTTAACCTATATGTATCAAATCGTAACAATAGACCACAAGATTTCATATTTCAATACACATCCCATACATAGAGATAAAAATCATTCATATGGTGAACACCTGGTAACCGACATTAACAAGATGCATATATATAAGAATATCCCCATCATTCCGGGACACCCTTCGGATATGATATAAATTTCAAAGTACTAAAGCATCCAGTACTTTGGATGGGGTTTGTTAGGCCCAATAGATCTATCTTTAGGATTCGCGTCAGTTAGGGTGTCTGTTCCCTAATTCTTAGATTACCAGACTTAATAAAAAGGGGCATATTTGATTTCGATAATTCAACCATAGAATGTAGTTTCACGTACTTGTGTCTATTTTGTAAATCATTTATAAAACCTGCATGTATTCTCATCCCAAAAATATTAGATTTTAAAAGTGGGACTATAACTCACTTTCACAGATTTTTACTTCGTCGGGAAGTAAGACTTGGCCACTGTTGATTCACGAACCTATAACAATATATACATATATATCAAAGTATGTTTAAAATATTTTTACAACACTTTTAATATATTTTGATGTTTTAAGTTTATTAAGTCAGCTGTCCTCGTTAGTAACCTACAACTATTTATCCACAGTTAGATGTACATAAATAAATCGATAAATATGATCTTGAATCAATCCACGACCCAGTGTATACGTATCTCAGTATTGATCACAACTCAAACTATATATATTTTGGAATCAACCTCAACCCTGTATAGCTAACTCCAACATTCACATATAGAGTGTCTATGGTTGTTCCGAAATATATATAGATGTGTCGACATGATAGGTTGAAACATTGTATACGTGTCTATGGTATCTCAAGATTACATAATATACAATACAAGTTGATTAAGTTATGGTTGGAATAGATTTGTTACCAATTTTCACGTAGCTAAAATGAGAAAAATTATCGAATCTTGTTTTACCCATAACTTCTTCATTTTAAATTCGTTTTGAGTGAATCAAATTGCTATGGTTTCATATTGAACTCTATTTTATGAATCTAAACAGAAAAAGTATAGGTTTATAGTCAGAAAAATAAGTTACAAGTCGTTTTTGTAAAGGTAGTCATTTCAGTCGAAAGAACGACGTCTAGATGACCATTTTAGAAAACATACTTCCACTTTGAGTTTAACCATAATTTTTGGATATAGTTTCATGTTCATAATAAAAATCATTTTCTCAGAATAACAACTTTTAAATCAAAGTTTATCATAGTTTTTAATTCACTAACCCAAAACAGCCCGCGGTGTTACTACGACGGCGTAAATCCGGTTTTACGGTGTTTTTCGTGTTTCCAGGTTTTAAATCATTAAGTTAGCATATCATATAGATATAGAACATGTGTGTAGTTAATTTTAAAAGTCAAGTTAGAAGGATTAACTTTTGTTTGCGAACAAGTTTAGAATTAACTAAACTATGTTCTAGTGATTACGTGTTTAAATCTTCGAATAAGATAGTTTTATATATATGAATCGAATGATGTTATGAACATCATTACTACCTCAAGTTTAGTAGGTAAACCTACTGTAAGTGACAAGAAATGATCTAGCTTCAAAGGATCTTGGATGGCTTGAAAGTTCTAGAAGTAGGATCATGACACAATAACAAGTTCAAGTAAGATTTTTACTCGAATTAAGATAGTTTATAGTTATAGAAATTGAATCAAATTTGAATATGAATATTACCTTGAATAATAAAGATAACCTACTGTATATAAAAAAGGTTTCTTGATCTTAGATGATTACTTGGAATGGATTAGAAAGCTTGGAAGTAAATTAGTAAACTTGAAGGGATTTTTGAAGTGTTCTTGAAGTGTTCTTCCTATGATGATTATAGCTTGATTCTTGAAGTGATTTTTGATGAAGATGATGATTAACTACTGGAACAATACGTTCATAATAGTGTGTGTGTGTGTTGAGAGAGAATTAGAAAGAGAATTGGAAGTGAAATGGAGTGAATGATGAGTGGTAATTGGTGAGTGGTGAGTGGGGTTAAAAGGAGTTCTAGTTAGTTGACTAGCTCATGGTAGAAGTTAAAATTGATTAGTCATACATGACATAATCAAGAGTGGAATCCCATGCTAGTTCCTATTGGTATATACTCATAGTAAGTACGTTTTGAAGCTGTGTATAATACGGGTAAGAATACGACTAGAATTCTTGATGAAAGAAAAGAATGGAAAAGTAACTGTAACCATTTTCGTTAAGTATGTGTGTTTTGATATATGTCTTGAAGTCTTCCAAAAGTATTTTAATACATCTAAATACACTACATGTATATACATTTTAACTGAGTCGTTAAGTCATCGTTAGTCGTTACATGTAAGTGTTGTTTTGAAACCTTTAAGTTAACGATCTCAATTAATGTTGTTAACCCATTGTTTATTATATCTAATGAGATGTTAAATTATTATATTATCATGATATTATGATATATTAATATATCTTAATATGATATATATACATTTAAATGTCGTTACAACGATAATCGTTACATATATGTCTCGTTTCGAAATCCTTAAGTTAATATTCTTGTTTATATGTATATAACTCATTGTTAATATACTTATGGAGATACTTACTTATCATAATCTCATGTTAACCATATGTATATCCATATATATATCGTCATGTCATTTTTACAAGTTTTAACGTTCGTGAATCGCCGGTCAACTTGGGTGGTCAATTGTCTATATGAAACATATTTCAATTAATCAAGTCTTAACAAGTTTGATTGCTTAACATGTTGGAAACATTTAATCATGTAAATATCAATCTCAATTAATATATATAAACATGGAAAAGTTCGGGTCACTACATTTAAGTTGAAATCAAGTGGTAAACTTGAAAAAATGTTTAGTTTCATATGTTATAATCAATATTTTAATTCATTTTAATTATCCAATGTTATTAGTCCACAGTCGATAGTCCATAGTTAACAGTCCAATAATTCATATATAGTTTAATATATAATATTCGAATTAATTAATACGTATCGTGACCCGTGTACATGTCTCAGACTCGATCACAACTCAAAGTATATATATTATTATAGAATCAACCTCAACCCTACATAGCTAACTCCAGCATTACTGCATATAGAGTGTCTATGGTTATTCCAAATAAAATATATAGATGCGTCGATATGATATGTCAAAACCTTGTATACGTGTCCCGATATTTAAAGTGCGTAAAATAAATAACAGAAATTAAATGACGATAAATAAAATTGCGAGAATTAAATTACGATAAAATAAATTGAGATAATTAAAATGTAATAAAGAATTAACAGTTAACTAGGAACAGTTAGCTAGGATTTTGTTAGCGTGAATTCTTAACAAAATTTCTCATAGTTAATTTGTTTGTTTCTAACAAATTTTATTTTGTCCAATGTTTTCTTCAATATGCCACTTGTTGGATTCTGATAAGTCAAAATCCAAATATGAAATTGAATGAAAATGGTTATTCTGCAGTGAACGGATTCATATATCTGTGGATGTAAATAGGATAGTAAATGACTGTTGAATTAGATTTAAAGAATATACAGTGTAACTTATTAATGTGAAATCTAAATATTCCTCGGGTATTACCTACCCGTTAAAATATTTTCACCATTAACAGTTTGTACAAAAGAATTTTTAATTACAATCTTTATGAAAATATACTTACATATATATTTTCTTCAGATGTAATCATGGATTTAATGAGTCAGTTATGATATTAATCTCATTTGATTTACCGTTAGAACTAGAATACATAATCTCTAAAACATTAGAGATTATATAATCGTCATGTCGAACGAAGATAAATGATATAGAACGTCATGTAGAACGATGATTATGCTCGAGGTACATAATGAGATGTTGAGGCGTGTGATGTTTGAACTTGGGTTATTGGTGGTACTGGTATTGATGTTGGTGGTACTGTTGGTGTCGATGATGTTGTTGAAGTTCGTACGTTTTGCACTATAATTTCCAAGGCTATAACTTGGGCGCGAAGCTCGTTGACTTCTGCTATTACTCTGGGATGATTGTCGGTCGGAACGAGCGGATGAATAAGGTTTAGAATTTTATATAGAATATAATCGTGGCGAGATACTCTGGAAATGAGTGTGAAAATGGTGTTTCGAATGGGTTCTCCGGTAAGTGCTTCAGGTTCTTTGCCAAGAGTGCAGGTTGGTGGGTGGAAAGGATTGCCTTCCTCTCATCTCCATCGATTAAGTCAACTACGAACCCATCAGATGAATTGGGGATGTCTGATTGGTTGATTCATTCTGGTGACGCTGCTTCCGGAGCTTAGGTGAACATCCATATAGGAATAGCAGTCAGAATAACTATCGAAATAGCTTATCGGAATCCGAGGGACTCGAACTGGTTGAAGGATTCATCTCGTACGATCAGATGAAGGCTTTTTGATAAGAAATAGATTATAGGTTGTAGATTAGTACCCTGCAATACATAATTTACATATGTATATATAATACTAAAATCCCATAAGTTACGGAGGAATCTATGGAAGCTGTCAGGCAAAGGTAACAATAACAGATATGCTAAGATATGAATTAGCAGATATGCTAAGATATGAATTTTGTCTATACACTAATCATGCAATCAATGCAATAAGATGTGTCTAGACTAAGGATGAGAAGCAAGTGATTCCCTAAGAATGATAAGCAGGTAATTTTCGACACAAAATGATAAGCAAAACTTTTGACATGCAGACACGGTAGAAGTCCAGACTCACTAATGCATCTAATCAGCTATCAGTGAGATACACTAATGCAATACCTGGTTCGCTAAGACCACCGCTCTGATACCAACTGAAAGGACCCGTTCATATCGATTATAAACGATTCACAATAGTTGATTTCATCGCGAGGTACTTGACCTCTATATGAAACATTTTACAAACATTGCATTCATTTTTAAAAGACAAACTTTCATTTATTCGATAGTTGACAGGCATGCATACCATTTCATAATATACCTAAACTATAAATGACTTGATAATATTCTTGATGAACTCAATGACTGGAATGCAACATCTTTTGAAATATGTCATGAATGACTCCAAATAATATCTCTAAGATGAGCAAATGCACAGCGGAAGATTTCTTTCGTACCTGAGAATAAACATGTTTTCAAGTGTCAACCAAAAGGTTGGTGAGTTCATAAGTTTATTGTAAATAATAAAATTCATCATTTTGATAGACCACAAGATTCAAATACAGTACACCTATCTCGTGTACGAAACCATTTTCATAAATCTTAGTAACCGTACACATATCTCGTGTACAAAAATATCATACACATAACCTGTGTATAAAATCATTCTCTCGATACATAACATTCACTTTTCATTCATTGCTTGGTTTGGTAACTGACCTTAACATATAATGCGCATAAATAATATCCCCAAAAACAGAACATCTCGTCTGTATAATATATAAACCTCAAAGTACTAAAAATCACGCCCACTAGCCCTTCTGTCTAGTGAACATTCTGGGTGGGGGTGTTAAACCCGGTAGCTACATTTCAGATTCGAGTGAATTAGGGCCATATTCGATTCTAATTCTTAGGTTAGCAAACAATAATAATCAGGGGAAAAATATTCACAATAATTAGTGGCAATTATCACGTCCAACTAATTCAATAATAATCCACAGAACTTCTGTCTGCATAATAATTCATTCGAGGAATGTTTTACTTGTGTCTATCTCGTCAAACATTTATAAAATCATTTCATGTATTCGTAGTTCAAAAATATATTTTAAAAGCATTTAATAAAGCAATTGTAAAAACAGCGCAACTATTCTCAGTCCCAAAAATGTAAAGAATAAAAGGGAGCAAATGAACTCACAATATTGTATTTTGTAGTAAAAATACATATAATCGACATTGAACAATGCAGGGTTGGCCTCGGATTTATGAACCTATATTAATTACATTTCTATTAAAACATATGATAGAAGTATCATAATTTCATTTATTAATGTATATTATTTATATATGTTTTATAGTTATATAAGATTTATACTAGATTTCATTTAAAAATATATACTTTATGTTATATCTTAAATTATATGTTTAATGTATTTATCTTGTATATGTAATTAAAGTGATTAATATAGTTATATTAATATCTATATATATATATATATATATATATATATATATATATATATATATATATATATATATATATATATATATATATATATATATATATATATATATATATATATATATATATATATATATATATATATCTAGGATTATATAAAAAATATATACCTAATTTGTTATATGTAAGTTTTTATATAAATAATGTTAATATGATTTATATATAGTTATATGGAATATTATTATAGTTGTAGTATATGTATTAAGTATGTTTTATGTACAAAAATATTTATTTGTTTTAAAATGATAGTTTTGATATTAATGATTTACTAATAATAATAATAATAATAATAATAATAATAATAATAATAATAATAATAATAATAATAATAATAATAATAACTTTATTAAAAAATAATATTAATAATAATAATGATATTGTTAATAACGATAATTTTGTTTAATAGTAATACTAATAATACTAGTAGTTACAAAGGCGATACTAATACTAATATTAATGAAAATAATAATTTTATTATTTTCATAATGATAATAATAATAATAATCATGTTTGTAACTATGATCATAATAATAGTGATATTAATAATAATACTTGTAACAATATTGGTTTTACAGTTAATGATAGTCATGATACTGATTTTAATACCTACATAATAATAATACTAAAGTTTTAAATTTAATTATAATATCATATTTAATACTTATAATAATAATAATAATAATAGATATAATACTAATAATAACAATATTGATAATTATAATAATAGTGATCTTAATAGTAATAATACTAATAATAGTAATAATAATAATAATAATAATAATAATAATAATAATAATAATAATAATAATAATAATAATAATAATAATAATAATAATAATAATAATAATAATAATAATAATAACACTAATAACAATAATAATTATAATTATAATTATAACATTAATAACTAATAACAATAATCATAAGAATAATAATAATCATAATAATTAATAATAATAATAATAATTAAAATAAGAATAATTGTGTATACCCTTTAAAGCTTTGTATAAAAAGAATTGCCCCAGACGGGGCTCGAACCCACGACCACCCGCTCACACGAACCATAATCTAACCATTACGCTGACTCAGTTTATCTGTTTTAATTCCTATCCCATTTATATTTATCCGTATAATTGCTGTTATCTTCATCTTCAATAAACGATCAACCAGACCAGGGATCAATACTATCTATTAACAAGTTACAAAATAATTTTAGAATTTAATAACAGACATCAATTACCATTGTTTGATCTGGATTTCATTAAAACACAATGAATTTTAAAAGCAAAACGCTGTAACAAAAAAAATAAAACGAGTAACAAAAATTTGATTCTAATTTTTATAATGTTTTAGGAAAAGATCATAACATAAAATATGTTGCAAATGTTTCATATAAACTTCATAAATTATCAGTTTAACAGAAAACATTGAAACTAGTTCGAATTTTTCTATGAACAACCTCTTTAACTTTTCGTTTTTAAACTTTGACTCGACAATTAACAATTAATACGATAAATTGAAGCTTGTAAATTTTCAGATAGTGTGAATAATAAAATCCAAATGTAACTGTATTTCTATATTTTTAAAATTTATTCAAATTCATGATATTGTATATCACAGTTTATAAAACTATGAACATCGAATCAACTTTTAATTTTTAAATTGTTTTAGATTATAATTATAACATGAAATTGGTTCTAAATCAATAATATAAACTTTTTAAATCATCAATTAAACTTAAAACATAAGAACGAGTTCGAATTTTACCATGAATCATTCGGTTGACTTTTTGGGATAAATCTTTGACTCTAAAATTCGACTTTAATAATAAGAATTGGAAGTTGAATCTTTTCACATAGTTTAAATGAAGAATTCTTAACACAATAGCATTTATAGATCCTGATATTTGATTCAAATTTTAATTATGGCATAATTTATCAAGAACAGAGAGTATATATATATATATATATATATATATATATATCTGTTTTCATTTGTTCAGCTACACAAGCAATTTTATACTGAATGAATTATTGTTGGGTAATGTTAATGAGATGGACGTATAACAGTACCGACAGAAACAAATTTGAAAAACAGTTTGATTGAGATTAAAGAAGATCGTATTAGATTTCCTTGATTTTTTTATAATTTATATAATTTAAATTATTAATAATAATTAATATATATATATATATATATATATATATACAATTAATAATAATTATATCAATATAAATAATAATAATAATACTAATGATCATAAAAATGATAATAATATTAATATTATTAATAATAATAATAATAAATTGTTATATTTTCTAATATGTATAATAATAGTGATACTAATAATTTATAATAATAAAAATTCTTAATATTAATATCTAATAATAATACTAGTAATAATTATAATAACTAAAATTAAAATTTATTATTAGTTATAATGATGTTAACATTGATAATAATTATATTAACACTACTTATATTAATGTTAATATTATTAATGATAACAACATATATATATATATATATATATATATATATATATATATATATATATATATATATATATATATATATATATATATATATATATATATATATATATCCAATTTCATTAAAATTAATAATATTAATAATACAAATATTAATATTAATATCAACATTAACGAAGGTAATGATCATAATACAACATTTATACTTTATATAACATATTAGCTTCATATTTCATTACTTATGTAATACTTATTCTATATAATAACATACTTAAATATTTATATATATTTTATATACATTCTAATATAATAATTATTAATATAAATTATATATATTTATATATTAATTTTAATAGTAACTTAATTATTTTATTTATCATTTTACATTTTTAATTCTAATATTTAAGTTATATTTCATAATTTCAATTTATTATATAAACTTACATTTATAGATATATTCATATTTATTTACAAAGAATTGTTCGTGAATCGTCGGGCATAGTCCAAAGGTAAATGATTTCATGAAAATAGTTTACAATTTTAATATTCAACATTACAGACTTTGCTTATCATTTCGAAACCATATAAAGATTAAGTTTAAATTTGGTCAGAAATTTTCGGGTCGTCACACCGGTCGCCCGACTTATCACTCTGATTTGCAAATGATCAAAGATATTAACAGCCTCTTCGTTCTCTTGGAAAGAGATAATTTTGAAAGCACACAAGACAGACTAGTGATTTATGTGACAATTGATCACCATGCTGATCTGTTTATCAAGGAGTTACGAGACGTAGTAGCAGAAGAAGGAAGACGCAACAATCCGTTCTCACACCTGGAACCAGACCGAGTCAAGATTGCCTCCTAGTTACGAAGCAGATAGCCCGTATCTTCCACGAATCCACGGATCCAAGTTTCACATTCAAATCTAGATGTCGGAAGATATATTCAAAGATGGTGACACTGATGCTTGGATCATGACTGCTTTTCACTTATTTTCAGCTTCGCCTTTTAACAAATTTAGGCAAAGCTGTAGACTCCTACTGCGGAGACCACTGTTCAGAAGATTTTGAGATAGTGAAGATACAATTTCTGACACTATTTGAAGACCTCTGAAATTAAAATCCCGTCAGAGAAACAATTACCACCAGCACGTCCTCGATGATTGACATTCATGGATCAATCAGCAGAGCCGTAGATCATATTCTCATCGAACTTCAAGATTTGTCACGAGCTGAAACCGCACATTATCTCTCCTTCAGAAGATCTTCAAGAGAAGTACTGGTTCTGCTACCACTCTTGGTCCGACAATTTCTCTGAATCTATCTAACAAGACTCACATTCCCTTGAGAAGACCACGATTACAACTACCAGAGCGGAATGTCTGCTTTTTAGGCATCATTATGGTCCAGCCAACGACCTTAAACAAAAGCGCTTCTCGGGAGGCAACCCGTGCAATAAAGTAGAGTAGAAGAATAAAGGATGACAAATGAGCCGATCAATAAAGGACGTAACTTCCAAGATTGCTGAAATAACCTGTCTTTACAAGCAACCACAACCATTCGCTGCGGGTACTCCTTTCTCCTGGTTCCTAGCTCAAATTTTTAATTATGCCACATCCTAGCTTATCACTAAGTGTGGGATTCCAACCCAAATAAACACTAGACAAATATTCCCAAATCTTTAACTAAAATTCCTAAGTGTGAGATACACTAAGAACATTGAGGACAATGTTTGTCTAAATGTGGGATGTTGGTATAACCTTTAAATGCTGTATTTAAATAACCCCGTTACAAAGATTCCGTGTTCTTAAGCCAAATTTTAAAAATTTTGACAAAAGAAAGCCTTTCTGAAAATGTACTTTCAAAAACCAAAAAGATTGTAAATAAAAAGTAAGGGTTAAGTAAGGTGAAAATCTTGTTGGGATAAACCGAATCTCTAATAGAACATTGCATGAATAGGAATTATCGACCTAAATTGATTATGGTGAGGCAACCCAAATAAGGCCATATAAGTAATCATCTTTAATGATTCACTATTTTCCGTTGGGAGTGCCAATGTCAGTACTCAGAATCAGAACTTGCTCTAAATCTGCATTTCCAAGTAACATAATGTGATTCGTGTATAATCAGAAGAGCTAGTAATAATAATATATAATAATAATAATAATATAATAGTAATAATAATAATAATAAATATAATAATACGTAGTAACAATGAGATCACAATTTAGTAATATGTGTTGTGACTTATGAGATTAAAAACCGAGGGATATATATATAGCATGGTTTATAATTTAATAATATAATAAATATAATAATAAAATAATATATTAAATAAAATAATAATAAATATCAAATAAAAAAACGTGTAGTTGCTAAATAAAGCCACCGACACTCTTATACTAATTCATAGTTATATATATATTATTTAATAAATAATATATTTAATCTTTAGAATTAATTAAATATTATGTTATATTTACGTGCATAGTAAAAATGTAATTTTTACTAAAATGACTCGTAGGTTGTCACTCGACTCATGTACCACTTTCGGTTTTTCGAGCGCACTTATGTACGTTTAGAAAACTAGCCTTTTACGTTACGTGACGTGTACCTTTAATAATAATTTGATTTATTTATCAAAGATTTACTTTATGAAAAATGTAACCTATAAAATTGAGCGTTGTGGTCATTTCCTTCTATAAATCAAAGTCTCGTTGTTTGTCAAAATATTTTATTTTAAATTAAATGTTTTGTGACATGTACCTTTATCAATAACTAGACTTAAATTAATTAAAAACTAACCCACTCAAAGTATAACTTAATCTTTTGTGTGTTGTGGTCATTTACTTATATAAATCACACTCTCATTAATTAACCAAGTATATTAAATTTCAAAACGTTTTATATTTAGTTAAATATTATATTTAGTCATTTCGTAAAATACATATATATATATATATATATATATATTTAATGAACACATTTTATTTAAATATTCTATTTTTATTAAAATCACGGACCGTTAACATTTACAATTTGTCAAAAGGTTTCTAGAAAAATTCTAACTTTTAAAGATAACGTTAAAACCTTAAAATGACTCGCTAACAACTTAGACAAAAACAGTTTCAGATATTTATAAAATTCTTTTATCTTTTACTCTTGCCGATAAATATAATAATCTTATATCGAAACCAAATATCACATATCTAATACTTTGTTAATGTTAACAATTAATAAGTATATATCGTATATACACATAAATGTTCGTGAATCGTCAGGCATGGTCAAAGGGTAACTAATTATCCGAATATAGATTTCAAACTTTCTAGACTAAATATTACAGATTTTGCTTATCGTGTCGGGAATATATAAAGGTTAAGGTTTAAATTTGGAAATTTCCGGGTCATTACCGTACCTACCCGTTAAAGAAATTTCGTCCTCGAAATTTGATAGAGGTCATCATGGATAAAAATAGGAATGTTTTCATGACAAATATGAGGTAATAATGGAGTTTTATCATTATTGAGAGATATAGATAAAACGATTTGATCATGTGATGCGCACGAGTGAAGCTATCACAAAAGGGTTAAATGAGTAAGTAAATATATTCGTTTCAACCGATGACGTAGTTACTATTGATTTCCGGAATTTAAGGAATTTAAAGAAAATCTTACGTAATAAGATTTGGTTCTTCGACGATCAGGATCTTCTTTGATTTAATGTGGCAATCTGTTTCGATTTCTCTGTCGGATACTTCACTATAAATTTACTCCTTCGTTTCCTTATTTTTCACAGCTCACATCTTCTACTCTTTTTCCTTAATTCCTACTTCAAGACATTCGTCGATATGCTACATCCAATTCCGATTCTTGATATACTATTAATTTTCACATCCGTCATTCTCCTCTTCCATCTACCACCGGAGGATTTTATTTACTTCTACTATTATCTTGGGGTTATAGTGTTTTTAATCTTCCCGTGCCTTTATGTGGCAATACGTATTGATATGCAAGGTTTATAGTTTCAGGGTTGTTATTGAGTTTTATATTTTTCCTTATATTTTGATGTCCCTACTTCTGTCTTCTATAATCATTGTCATCCACAGTTAATGCTCTCTCCTATTTGCTGCGATTTATACTCCAATTTCTATTTTGGGGCTTTGTCCCTTCATTTCTTCTTCCCGTCCTCGAGTCAAGCGAGCAATGGTCCGAAATTCGTAGGTATGAAATTTGGAATGAACATAGTTAATGCTCTAAGATAGAAATGGTAATGGCACGATTTTGATTTGTCACATTACCAGAATATCCTGGAAAAGACCGAATCATCAAGAAAATATTTTCTTGATATGTTTAGAGATTAGATAGAATGTAAGAGTCGTGTAACATGGCACATGTTGATGGTACTGTGAATCATCACGCTTCATTAGAAACTCAACATGACTTACTGTAATATAATGACGTTGATCAAGTGTCATTATATTATACTAATTCATGCTTCAGTTCCCAACACTACTTCAAAACATTCATATTTTAAATTCGGAGGTTTTAGAATTTAGAAACTAGCACAGTTTCTTTTATGTTGTAACGCAGATATTACGGAGAAATACATGATCTCAGATAAGAATAGTTGTGAAAATATCTCCAGAAATATGAAGGATATGTATAACGGAAGGTATGAAGATATCTTATAATATCTAAGATAAGATGATGATGAAGAATATCATCTGGAAAGGTTTAGAATAAGGAGTAGAGTTCTTACTAACGGTTTCAGTAGGCACTGAATAATTTGAATCCTTTGAAGGCAGGTTTAGTTTTCACGATTTGTCCATGGCCTCCTTCATACTTCGCTCAATCCGTTTTCTAGTTCCAATCCTTCTCTTTTTCTGAGCTTTTCCAACACAGTGTACTTTATCGTCAACTTTTGACTGTTAAAGTCGTTTACAGTTTTTGCTGCTTCATCAGCAATTCAAGAACTAGTTCGCAGTTCAGGGTGTTTTTCAGAAATTTCACATTTGGAGTATGAAATTCTTAGAGATAGACGTTATAGGTATGATTGGAGAAGTTCTGCGAGATTTTCAAAATACTGATTGCTGATTTCGCCAAAGGGATGACGATTTGCTGGTACATCTGCTGATGATGTCGTGGAATATAAAAGGTTCTCCGGTAACAACAGCGAAAGGACAACGTTTATATATCGAGGTTATAATAATACTAGTCTTACTGAGAAGTCGGAGTTAATTTGCTGAAGCTGTGACAAAATTGGTTACTTTGGAAAGGAATTGTAAGGTTGTTTTTGCTAATAAAGGATTCAACACGGTTACGTGTTAAGCTATGACTTTGAGTTAGAGAGTTTTTCAGGTGCATAAATATATGCAAAGATCTTTTCCTCCATAGACGAGGTGCGGTTGGTTCAACTTATCGGTTGAGGTATTTTCAAGAATCATGAAAAGATTTGAACGCGAATTGTAACTGTCGAGGTACAAATGAGGTTTAAGATGAAATCAAGTGGCAAACTTGAAGAATTATTTAGTTTCATATGTTATAATCAATATTTTAATTCATTTTAATTGTCTAAAGTTAGCAGTCTAGTAGTCCGATTGTCCAATGGTCCAATAAATTCATATATAAATTAAATATATAATATTCGAATTAATTAATACGTATCGTGACCCGTGTACCGGTCTTAGTATTGATCACAACTCAAACCATATATATATTTTGGAATCAACTCCAATCCTGTATAGCCAACTCCAACATTCACATATAGAGTGTCTATGGTTGTTCTGAAATATATATATAGATGGGTCGCTATGATAGGTGGAAACCTTGTATACGTGTCCCGTTATTTAAAGTGCGTAAAATAAATAAATATATATCATGACCCGTGTACAACGTATTGTCTCAGAATTAATCCGACATATTGTGTACATGTGTCCCGATTTAAAATGCGTAAAAGTAAATAACAGAAATAAAATTGCGAGAATGTAAATTGAGATAAATAAAATGTTAATCAGTTAGCTAGGAACAGTTAGCTAGGAACAGTTAGCGTGAATTCCTATCAAAGTTCATCATAGTTAATTTATTTGTTTCTAACACTTTTTATTTTGTCCAATGTTTTCTTCGTTATGTCACTTGTTGGATTCTGATAGATCAAAATCCAAATATGTAATTTGAATGGAAATGATTGTTCTGTGGTGAACGGATACGCATATCGGTGGTTGTAAGTAGGATAGTAAATGACCATTGAATCAGATTCGAAGAATGTACAGTGTAACTTATTAATGTGAAATCTAAATATTCCTCGGGTACTACTTACCCGTTAAAATATTTTCATCATTAACAGTTTGTACGAAAGAATTTTTAATTACAATCGTTATGAAAATATACTTGCATATATATTTTTTTCAGATATAATCATGGATCTAATGAGTCAATAAGATATTAAACTCATTTGATTTATCGTTAGTACTTGGTTACTTGATCTCTAAAACATTAGAGATTACATAATCGCCATGTCGAACGAAGATAAATGAGGTAGAATGATACGTAAAACGAAGATAACCGATGTAGAACGATATGTAGAACGAAGTTCATACTCGAAGTACAGAATGAGATATTGAGGCACGTGGTGCGGATGTGATTGTTGGTGGTGGTAATGATACGGTTGATGTTGATGATGGTGATGTCGTTGATGTCGGTGATGCTGCTGGTACCGAAGCTTGCGATGTTGATGTTGCTGGCGGTCCTGGTTATGCTGCCGGTGCTGCTGCTGGTGTTTGTAACCTTTGCACTATGTTCTCCAAAGCCGTTACGCGAATGCGAAGTTCGTTAACTTCTGCTAGTACACCGGGATGATTTGCGGTTGGAGCGAGCGGATGAATAAGATTCGAAATATGGGATAGTATATAATCGCGACAAGATAATCTAGAAATGAAAGAGAAAATGGTTTCTCGAACAGGTTCGCCGGTAAGTGCTTCAGGTTCATCGCCAAGTGAGCAATTTGGTGGGTGGAAGGGATCTTTGATGTGAAATGATTTTCAGATATCGGATGATATTCTAACTATATAGATTATCTATATATATAGTTCCAAAGATTTCGTAGACTACGGAGAAATTTTACGGCATATGTCAGGCAAGTCTACAGATGCGCTAAGATATGAATTATCAGATACGCTAAGATATGAATTTTGTCTATACACTATCAATGCAGTAAATGCAGTAAGACGTGTCTAGAGGGGATATTCTATATGCATCTTGTTAAGGTCGGTTACCAGGTGTTCACCATATGAATGATTTTTATCTCTATGTACGGGATGTATATTGAAATATGAAATCTTGTGGTCTATTATTACGATTTGATAAATATAGGTTAAACCTATAACTCACCAACATTTTTTTTGACGTTTAAAGAATGTTTATTCTCAGGTGATTATTAAGAGCTTCCTCTATTGCATGCTATTATATGGGCAAGATTTGGTGTCAGCATGCTTGTATAATATTGTTTAAAACTGCATTCGAGATTTATTTTGTTGTAACATATTAATATTTGTAAACCAATATGTATTGGTAGTGTGTAAGTGTGATATTTGTTAGATTATCATTTCTGGATAATCTAAGTGGTGTACGCGTACACCACGCCATCACAATCGAGCAAGAACCATCTATATCGTACATAGGCACAAACAATAATTCTCTAGAAGAGAATCCGACACGCACATCCCTTAATCGGGGATCCCACCTTGCTCGTCAAACACGTCCATTCATCTCCCAAAGAGATTCACCACATTACCACCTCGGTGGTAACTTAAATCTAAAATCACAAGTACAAATTATTCCAAATCGTACTTTTACCACAATCGACCAACGTAGGTCTCAACGCTAGCTCCGAATCCATACGAGCATCGCCCAATATCAACACACCAGAACATATTCGTGCGAGAGTACAAACTCTGAGACGACCCGTCCTAATCCATAAGGATGAATACAATAACATATGATTACATTACGAGGTATTGGACCTCTATATGATATATTTTACAAACATTGCATTCTTTTTAAAAGACAAACTTTCATTACATCGAAAGCTGACAGGCATGTATACCATTTCATAATATCCAACTATAAATGACCTAATCTGTCATTTACTTAATCATAATCTTTATTGAACTCAACGACTTGAATGCAATGTCTTTTGAAATATGCCATGAATGACTCCAAGTAATATCTTTAAAATGAGCAAATACACAACGGAAGATTTCTTTCAATCATGAGAATAAACATGCTTTAAAATGTCAACCAAAAGGTTGATGAGTTCATTAGTTTATCATCAATATTCATTTCATCATTTTAATAGACCACAAGATTTTCATTTCCATTTCTCATAAATATACATCCCATACATAGAGATAAAAATCATTCATATGGTGAACACCTGGTAATCGACCTTAACAAGATGCATATAGAATATCCCCCATCATTCCAGGACTCCCTTCGGACATGATAAATTCGAAGTACTAAAGCAGTTCAAATTCTCTGACTGGGGCTTGTTAGTGCCCATAGATCTATCTTTAGGATTCGCGTCAATTAGGGGCCAGTTTCCTAATTCTTAGATTACCAGACTAAAAAGGGGCATATTCAATTTCGATAATTCAACCATAGAATGTAGTTTCAGTTACTTGTGTCTATTTCGTAAAACATTTATAAAAGCAGCGCATGTATTCTCAGTCCCAAAAATATATATTGCAAAACCATTTAAAAAGGGAGCAAATGAAACTCACAATACTGTATTTTGTAGTAAAAATACATATGACGACATTGAACAATGCAAGGTTGGCCTCGGATTCAAGAACCTATATATATATATATATATATATATATATATATATATATATATATATATATATATATATATATATATATATATATATATATATATATATATATATATATATATATATATATATAGGGGAGGATCAATGGGGAAGTTACCAATCGGGGGGAAGCGGGGGGAAGCAAATTTTTTTTTCATATTTTTTTAATTTTTTTTCCAGCATCAAGATCACACGAAAATATGAACATTTAGAAGAGACACTTCGTGAAGAATGTTATTATTTAGGCGGGAAAATGATCGACAAAAATAACATTCAAGATAATATTGTTCGTGAAGAATATCTTTGTTTTTTTTCTTTCATGTTTTGTGAAGTAAAATTTAGCCCGATTTAGAGTTTAGGGTTTAGGGTTTAGGGTTTAGAGTTTGGTGTTTTGGGTTTATTCCATAAACCCAAAACACCAAACCCTAAACCCTAAACCCTAAACCCTAAACCCTAAACCCTAAACCCTAAACCATTCGTGTTAAAAACTCAATTTAAATCCTAAATCTAAACCCTAAATCTAAACCCTAAACCCTAAATTTCTAAACCCTAATATCTAAACCCTATAAACCCTAATATCTAAACCCTAATATCTAAACCCCAATAGCTAAAACCTCAACATACGCTCGAAAAACACGATAATTGTTATATCTTACTTCTTCGAGCATTTTCCCACCAAAATAAAAATATTTATCACAAAGTGTCTCTACTAAATGTTCATATTTTCATCCCATCTATAATGTTCGTGAACAAAGTTTTTTCAAAACACGAAGAAAAAAAAATTTGCTTCCCCCCGATTGGTTACTTCCCTCTTGATCCTACCACTATATATATATATATATATATATATATATATATATATATATATATATATATATATATATATATATATATATATATATATATATATATATATATATATATATATATATATATATATATATATATATATATATATATATATATATATATGTTGGTCAATATCTGTCTATTAATTTAGGTCAAGTCATAGTGTATCACAATCCTATTGCTCGAGACTGATATGCAAAAGTTGACAAAAGTCAATTTGACCCAAAATGACTTTCAAAAACTATACATGTTTATAATATAACTTAAATATAGTAATTTATATTATAAATATATTTATCAGATTTTATTATAGTAAATAATACAAACCATTTATTAATAAATAAAAATTCATATTAAAGTTTATATATGATAAAAATATACTTTTACATATCTCAAGTAATAACATTTATTAAGTTCACTTAATCTCATAATAATATAGTGGTATGTATTATTAATGTAATTATATTACGTGTGGTAAAAATATCTTTGTATCACATAATTATTTGGTAAAATATTATTGATAATAATAATGAGTAAAAGTTGTATTATTTTGTAATTATAATAATATTAATTATAATAACAATATTTATATTTATATTTACAAATGACAATAATAATTTTTATAATTAATAATAATCTTTTATAATAATACCAATGTCATAATAATAATATTACTAATAATAATAAAAATATTATAATCATGTTAATGATAATAACAATGTTAATAATATTGTGGTTATTAATAATACTAATAATAATAAAAATGATAATTTAAATGAAAATATAAGTTTTAAGATTTATAATGATATTTTCTAACAATCATGATAATTATAATAATGACGATACTTTTTAATATTAACTGTAGTAATAATAATATTTTATATAAGAATAATAATCCTATTTAAAATGATAATTTTTAATAATAATACTAAAATGTTTATAATAATGATATTTTATAATAACAATGATATTTTTATTAAAAATGATAATTTTAATAAAAAATGATTTTTTTAATATTTAATGATACTTTTAATAATAATAATGACGATAAAAATAATAAAATGATAGTTTTGCTAAAATATTAATTATTTTAATAATAATAATAATAGTAATAATAATAAAAATAATAATAATAATAATAATAATAATAATAATAATAATAATAATAATAATAATAATAATAATAATAATAATAATAATAATAATAATAATAATAATAATAATATTGATTATTAGATAATAATAATGGTGTGTGAAGCTTGAATAGATCCGAAGGAAAAGAAACTGCAGTCATTTATAATAGTTTTGTGGAGTTTGAAACGAATCAAAATAAAAAATATTTACAGTGGTATTAGTGATCGAGGTTGCAGCAGTCTTGCCCGATCATGGTACTCGATGGCAGCTTGTGAGGTTTATTTTGGGTGTCTTCATTTGAAATAGAAAAGGACTGCAGTTGTAGCAGTCTATGAAATAGAATATAGCTGTTGTAGCCGCAGGTTGCAGCTGGTGATGGTTAGGGTGGTGACCGGGGTGGTGGTGACTCATGGTGATGGTGTAAGGGTTTCATCAAAGAAGGTGGTTTTCAAGGTGGTGTTCACAGTGATGGTTAACCGTAGGTGATGAAGGTGGTTTCAATGATGTTCGCGAAGGAGAAGAGATCGAGGTGAAGCTTTGGCGGTTTAGATTAATGGTGGACGAAGACAAGGTAGCAGGAAAAAAAATGGTCTTGGTCCATGGTAACCGGTGGTGGTTGTTCTCGGTTGGTAATGCCCAAGAGTGATGATGGCGTTAGGAAGAAGGAAGTGGTCTAGTGGTTTTGATCATAGTTAGCAAAGAAGAGGGTAGTAGATGTTTTTGTGTGTCTTTTGAATCATATTAATTAAAATATGTTTACAGTTCAACGTGTAATATAATAATACAGCTAGTGGTAAATGAAAAGAAGTCACCACACTAGTAATAATTCAATTAGGAAATCAATTAGAAACAATAATTGAATCAATCATTTGGAACTTAGCCGCCCCATTTGTTTTCTAATGACCGAAAATATTAACACAAGGAGTATATCGTTTTCCGTTGTTAATCGGTGGCGGATAACAATGTTCAGAAAAAAATCCCATATTTTATATTAATTGTATTTATTTATTTTGGTCATTAATCATGTGAAACCTGGTCAAAAAGGTTCGTCAATATTTGTTTTTAATTCCAAGTAATAAGGACGGAGTATTAAAACTCAATTCAATGTATTTAAATATATTATTAGCAAATTTAAAATTGATAAAACTTAATTATGTACCATCATTTATTTTTAACTTCTCATACTTTCAAATTTAAACTTGTTTATTATCAATCATAAAAATTGACCTGTCATTCGAGCTCAATCCCAATTAAATATACAAATTAATTAAAATTCAAACTTAAATAGTAAATGTAATTTTCAACTAGTCCGAAGTTTACGTAGTCTATTAATGAGCTTTTGTTTATTTTAAAAATCACCTAAGTTTGAATCACATATTTAAATACCAACGAGTCAACAAACGAGTATTACTTTTATTTAATAATTATATCTAATATACTTTATATATATATATATATATATATATATATATATATATATATATATATATATATATATATATATATATATATATATATATATATATATATATATTCCTATTAACTTTTATTATATATTATTTTATATTATTACAAATCAAATTATTATTATATATATATATGTATGTATTTAAATATATATGCACCTATTTACAAATAGTTGTTCGTGAATCGTCGAGAATAGTCAAGTTTAAAACAATTCAAAAATTTTGAGATTTATATTATAGACTTTGTTTATCATGTCGAAAACATAATAAGATTAAGTTTAAATTTGGTCGGAAATTTCCAGGTTGTCACAGTACCTACCCGTTAAAGAAATTTCGTCCTAAAATTTGATTGTGATGGTCATGGTTGACAGTAAGTATGTTTTCTTGACTCATTTGAGTTGATAAATAGAGTTTTATTACCATTGAGTAATAAGGATGAAATAATTCGATTATTCGAAAAGTACGAATGAAGCTATCACAAAAGAGTGAATTGAAGAAATAATGTTTCGTCTTAATTCTTGACGTAGTCACGTTTGAATTTCCGGAATTCAAAGAATTTAAAGATAATCTTCGAAATCTATATAAGATTTGATTTGTTATATTACCAGAATTCAAGGGAAAAGGTATAACTATCAAGAGGTATGTTCTTGATATGTTTAGAGATTAGGTAGAATGTAAGAGTCGTGTAACATGGTATAAGATGACGGTATGGTCTGTGAATCATCACGTTCCATTAGAAACTCAGCATGACTTACTGTATATAATCACATTGATCAAGTGACATTATATTATACTAACTCATGCATCAATTTCCAACACTATTTCAAAATCATTCATAATTCAAACTCAAATTTTTAAAGAAATTTAGAAACTAAAGTAGTTTCCTTAATGATGTAATATAGATAGCACGAAGAGATAAATAATTTCGGACGAGAATATTTATGAAAATATCTTTAGAAATATCGAAGATATTTATGATGATATTTTAGAATTTCTAAGTTCGGTGGTTGATGAAGAAAGGTTTTCCGCAAGATTTTAACATAAGTACGGAGCAAGATATTCGTTGAAGGTTTCATCGGATCCAGAATTACCTGGTTTCTTTGAATATATGGTATGGTCCTTGTATTTGGCCTTTGTCTCCTTTATGGTTTGCTCAATCTGTTTTTCAGTACTAAATTTTCTATCGAACGTGAAATGTCCCGTTCTTATTGATTAAAAACGTTCCATATTAATTGATTTCGTTGCGAGGTTTTGACCTCTATATGAGACGTTTTTCAAAGACTGCATTCATTTTTAAAACAAACCATAACCTTTATTTCATAAATAAAGGTTTAAAAAGCTTTACGTAGATTATCAAATAATGATAATCTAAAATATCCTGTTTACACACGACCATTACATAATGGTTTACAATACAAATATGTTACATCGAAATCAGTTTCTTGAATGCAGTTTTTACACAATATCATACAAACATGGACTCCAAATCTTGTCCTTATTTTAGTATGCAACAGCGAAAGCTCTTAATATTCACCTGAGAATAAACATGCTTTAAACGTCAACAAAAATGTTGGTGAGTTATAGGTTTAACCTATATATATCAAATCGTAACAATAGACCACAAGATTTCATATTTCAATACACATCCCATACATAGAGATAAAAATCATTCATATGGTGAACACCTGGTAACCGACAATAACAAGATGCATATATAAGAATATCCCCATCATTCCGGGACACCCTTCGGATATGATATAAATTTCGAAGTACTAAAGCATCCGGTACTTTGGATGGGGTTTGTTAGGCCCAATAGATCTATCTTTAGGATTCGCGTCAATTAGGGTGTCTGTTCCCTAATTCTTGGATTACCAGACTTAATAAAAAGGGGCATATTCGATTTCGATAATTCAACCATAGAATGTAGTTTCACGTACTTGTGTCTATTTTGTAAATCATTTATAAAACCTGCATGTATTCTCATCCCAAAAATATTAGATTTTAAAAGTGGGACTATAACTCACTTTCACAGATTTTTACTTCGTCGGGAAGTAAGACTTGGCCACTGTTGATTCACGAACCTATAACAATATATACATATATATTAAAGTATGTTCAAAATATATTTACAACACTTTTAATATATTTTGATGTTTTAAGTTTATTAAGTCAGCTGTCCTCGTTAGTAACCTATAACTAGTTGTCCACAGTTAGATGTACAGAAATAAATCGATAAATATTATCTTGAATCAATCCACGACCCAGTGTATACGTATCTCAGTATTGATCACAACTCAAACTATATATATTTTGGAATCAACCTCAACCCTGTATAGCTAACTCCAACATTCACCTATAGAGTGTCTATGGTTGTTCCAAAATATATATAGATGTGTCGACATGATAGGTCGAAACATTGTATACGTGTCTATGGTATCTCAAGATTACATAATATACAATACAAGTTGATTAAGTTATGGTTGGAATAGATTTGTTACCAATTTTCACGTAGCTAAAATGAGAAAAATTATCCAATCTTGTTTTACCCATAACTTCTTCATTTTAAATCCGTTTTGAGTGAATCAAATTGCTATGGTTTCATATTGAACTCTATTTTATGAATCTAAACAGAAAAAGTATAGGTTTATAGTCGGAAAAATAAGTTACAAGTCGTTTTTGTAAAGGTAGTCATTTCAGTCGAAAGAACGACGTCTAGATGACCATTTTAGAAAACATACTTCCACTTTGAGTTTAACCATAATTTTTGGATATAGTTTCATGTTCATAATAAAAATCATTTTCTCAGAATAACAACTTTTAAATCAAAGTTTATCATAGTTTTTAATTAACTAACCCAAAACAGCCCGTGGTGTTACTACGACGGCGTAAATCCGGTTTTAAGGTGTTTTTCGTGTTTCCAGGTTTTAAATCATTAAGTTTGCATATCATATAGATATAGAACATGTGTTTAGTTGATTTTAAAAGTCAAGTTAGAAGGATTAACTTTTGTTTGCGAACAAGTTTAGAATTAACTAAACTATGTTCTAGTGATTACAAGTTTAAACCTTCGAATAAGATAGCTTTATATGTATGAATCGAATGATGTTATGAACATCATTACTACCTTAATTTCCTTGGATAAACCTACTGGAAAAGAGAAAAATGGATCTAGCTTCAATGGATCCTTGGATGGCTCGAAGTTCTTGAAGCAGAATCATGACACGAAAACAAGTTCAAGTAAGATCATCACTTGAAATAAGATTGTTATAGTTATAGAAATTGAACCAAAGTTTGAATAGGATTATTACCTTGTATTAGAATGATAACCTACTGTAAGAAACAAAGATTTCTTGAGGTTGGATGATCACCTTACAAGATTGGAAGTGAGCTAGCAAACTTGAAAGTATTCTTGATTTTATGAAACTAGAACTTTTGGAATTTATGAAGAACACTTAGAACTTGAAGATAGAACTTGAGAGAGATCAATTAGATGAAGAAAATTGAAGAATGAAAGTGTTTGTAGGTGTTTTTGGTCGTTGGTGTATGGATTAGATATAAAGGATATGTAATTTTGTTTTCATGTAAATAAGTCATGAATGATTACTCATATTTTTGTAATTTTATGAGATATTTCATGCTAGTTGCCAAATGATGGTTCCCACATGTGTTAGGTGACTCACATGGGCTGCTAAGAGCTGATCATTGGAGTGTATATACCAATAGTACATACATCTAAAAGCTGTGTATTGTACGAGTACGAATACGGGTGCATACGAGTAGAATTGTTGATGAAACTGAACGAGGATGTAATTGTAAGCATTTTTGTTAAGTAGAAGTATTTTGATAAGTGTATTGAAGTCTTTCAAAAGTGTATAAATACATATTAAAACACTACATGTATATACATTTTAACTGAGTCGTTAAGTCATCGTTAGTCGTTACATGTAAGTGTTGTTTTGAAACCTTTAGATTAACGATCTTGTTAAATGTTGTTAACCCAATGTTTATAATATCAAATGAGATTTTAAATTATTATATTATCATGATATTATCATGTATGAATATCTCTTAATATGATATATATACATTAAATGTCTTTACAACGATAATCGTTACATATATGTCTCGTTTAAAAATCATTAAGTTAGTAGTCTTGTTTTTACATATGTAGTTCATTGTTAATATACTTTATGATATGTTTTCTTATCATAGTATCATGTTAACTATATATATATATCCATATATATGTCATCATATAGTTTTTACAAGTTTTAACGTTCGTGAATCACCGATCAACTTGGGTGGTCAATTGTCTATATGAAACATATTTCAATTAATCAAGTCTTAAAAAGTTTGATTGCTTAACATGTTGGAAACATTTAATCATGTAAATATCAATCTCAATTAATATATATAAACATGGAAAAGTTCGGGTCACTACAGTACCTACCCGTTAAATAAATTTCGTCCCGAAATTTTAAGCTGTTGAAGGTGTTGACGAATCTTCTGGAAATAGATGCGGGTATTTCTTCTTCATCTGATCTTCACGCTCCCAGGTGAACTCGGGTCCTCTACGAGCATTCCATCGAACCTTAACAATTGGTATCTTGTTTTGCTTAAGTCTTTTAACCTCACGATCCATTATTTCGACGGGTTCTTCGATGAATTGAAGTTTTTCGTTGATTTGGATTTCATCTAACGGAATAGTGAGATCTTCTTTAGCAAAACATTTCTTTAAATTCGAGACGTGGAAAGTGTTATGTACAGCCGCGAGTTGTTGAGGTAACTCTAGTCGGTAAGCTACTGGTCCGACACGATCAATAATCTTGAATGGTCCAATATACCTTGGATTTAATTTCCCTCGTTTACCAAATCGAACAACGCCTTTCCAAGGTGCAACTTTAAGCATGACCATCTCTCCAATTTCAAATTCTATATCTTTTCTTTTAATGTCAGCGTAGCTCTTTTGTCGACTTTGGGCGGTTTTCAACCGTTGTTGAATTTGGATGATCTTCTCGGTAGTTTCTTGTATAATCTCCGGACCCGTAATCTGTCTATCCCCCACTTCACTCCAACAAATCGGAGACCTGCACTTTCTACCATAAAGTGCTTCAAACGGCGCCATCTCAATGCTTGAATGGTAGCTGTTGTTGTAGGAAAATTCTGCTAACGGTAAATGTCGATCCCAACTGTTTCCGAAATCAATAACACATGCTCGTAGCATGTCTTCAAGCGTTTGTATCGTCCTTTCGCTCTGCCCATCAGTTTGTGGATGATAGGCAGTACTCATGTCTAGACGAGTTCCTAATGCTTGCTGTAATGTCTGCCAGAATCTTGAAATAAATCTGCCATCCCTATCAGAGATAATAGAGATTGGTATTCCATGTCTGGAGACGACTTCCTTCAAATACAGTCGTGCTAACTTCTCCATCTTGTCATCTTCTCTTATTGGTAGGAAGTGTGCTGATTTGGTGAGATGATCAACTATTACCCAAATAGTATCAAAACCACTTGCAGTCCTTGGCAATTTAGTGATGAAATCCATGGTAATGTTTTCCCATTTCCATTCCGGGATTTCGGGTTGTTGAAGTAGACCTGATGGTTTCTGATGCTCAGCTTTGACCTTAGAACACGTCAAACATTCTCCTACGTATTTAGCAACATCGGCTTTCATACCCGGCCACCAAAAATGTTTCTTGAGATCCTTGTACATCTTCCCCGTTCCAGGATGTATTGAGTATCTGGTTTTATGAGCTTCTCTAAGTACCATTTCTCTCATATCTCCAAATTTTGGTACCCAAATCCTTTCAGCCCTATACCGGGTTCCGTCTTCCTGAATATTAAGATGCTTCTCCGATCCTTTGGGTATTTCATCCTTTAAATTTCCCTCTTTTAAAACTCCTTGTTGCGCCTCCTTTATTTGAGTAGTAATGTTATTATGAATCATTATATTCATAGATTTTACTCGAATGGGTTCTCTGTCCTTCCTGCTCAAGGCATCGGCTACCACATTTGCCTTCCCCGGGTGGTAACGAATCTCAAAGTCGTAATCATTCAATAATTCAATCCACCTACGCTGCCTCATATTCAGTTGTTTCTGATTAAATATGTGTTGAAGACTTTTGTGGTCGGTATATATAATACTTTTGACCCCATATAAGTAGTGCCTCCAAGTCTTTAATGCAAAAACAACCGCGCCTAATTCCAAATCATGCGTCGTATAATTTTGTTCGTGAATCTTCAATTGTCTAGACGCATAAGCAATCACCTTCGTTCGTTGCATTAATACACAACCGAGACCTTGCTTTGATGCATCACAATAAATCACAAAATCATCATTCCCTTCAGGCAATGACAATATAGGTGCCGTAGTTAGCTTTTTCTTCAATAACTGAAACGCTTTCTCTTGTTCATCATTCCATTCAAATTTCTTCCCTTTATGCGTTAATGCAGTCAAGGGTTTTGCTATTCTGGAAAAGTCTTGGATGAACCTTCTGTAGTAACCAGCTAGTCCTAAAAACTGGCGTATGTGTTTCGGAGTTTTCGGGGTTTCCCACTTTTCAACAGTTTCTATCTTTGCCGGATCCACCTTAATACCTTCTTTGTTCACTATGTGACCGAGGAATTGAACTTCTTCCAACCAAAATGCACACTTTGAAAACTTAGCGTACAATTCTTCCTTCCTCAATACTTCTAACACCTTTCTCAAATGTTCACCGTGTTCTTGGTCATTCTTTGAGTAAATAAGTATGTCATCAATGAAAACAATGACAAACTTGTCAAGGTATGGTCCACACACTCGGTTCATAAGGTCCATGAACACAGTTGGTGCATTAGTTAAACCAAACGGCATGACCATAAACTCGTAATGACCGTAACGTGTTCTGAAAGCAGTCTTTGGAATATCATCTTCTTTTACCCGCATTTGATGATACCCGGAACGTAAGTCAATCTTTGAATAAACAGACGAGCCTTGTAGTTGATCAAATAAGTCGTCGATTCTCGGTAGTGGGTAGCGTTTCTTGATGGTAAGTTTGTTCAACTCTCGGTAGTCGATACACAACCTGAATGTACCATCTTTCTTCTTGACAAACAAAACAGGAGCTCCCCACGGTGATGTGCTTGGTCGAATGAAACCACGCTCTAAAAGTTCTTGTAATTGGCTTTGCAGTTCTTTCATCTCGCTGGGTGCGAGTCTGTAAGGAGCACGAGCTATTGGTGCAGCTCCTGGTACAAGATCTATTTGAAATTCAACGGATCGATGTGGGGGTAATCCCGGTAATTCTTTCGGAAATACATCGGGAAATTCTTTTGCAATGGGAACATCATTGATGCTCTTTTCTTCAGTTTGTACTTTCTCGACGTGTGCTAGAACAGCATAGCAACCTTTTCTTATTAGTTTTTGTGCCTTCAAATTACTAATAAGATGTAGCTTCGTGTTGCCCTTTTCTCCGTACACCATTAAGGGTTTTTCTTTTTCTCGTATAATGCGAATTGCATTTTTGTAACAAACGATCTCCGCTTTCACTTCTTTCAACCAGTCCATACCGATTATCACATCAAAACTCCCTAACTCTACTGGTATCAAATCAATCTTAAATGTTTCGCTAACCAGTTTAATTTCTCGATTCCGACATATATTATCTGCTGAAATTAATTTACCATTTGCTAATTCGAGTAAAAATTTACTATCCAAAGGCGTCAATGGACAACTTAATTTAGCACAAAAATCTCTACTCATATAGCTTCTATCCGCACCCGAATCAAATAAAACGTAAGCAGATTTATTGTCAATAAGAAACGTACCCGTAACAAGCTCCGGGTCTTCCTGTGCCTCTACCGCATTAATATTGAAAACTCTTCCACGGCCTTGTCCATTCGTGTTCTCCTGGTTCGGGCAATTTCTAATAATGTGGCCTGGTTTTCCACATTTATAACAAACTACATTGGCATAACTTGCTCCGACACTACTTGCTCCGCCATTACTCGTTCCGACACCATTTGTTCCTTTCGTTCTATTAACCCCTGGTCCGTAGACCTCACACTTCGCCGCGCTATGACCATTTCTTTTACACTTGTTGCAAAATTTGGTGCAGAACCCCGAGTGATTCTTTTCACACCTTTGGCATAGCTGCTTCTGATTGTTGTTGTTGTTGCGGTTATTATTGTTGTTGGGATGATTGTTGTAGTTGCTGTTGTTGTTGTTGTTGTTGTTGTTGGGCCGTTTGTTGTAGTTGCGATTGATGTTGCGATTGTTGGGATAATTGTTGCGATTATTGTTGTAATTGTTGTTGTTGTTGTATTGGTGATTCTTATCACCGTTTTCCTCCCACTTTCTTTTGACTTGCTTCACATTGGCCTCTTCAGCAGTCTGTTCTTTAATTCTTTCTTCAATCTGGTTCACTAGTTTGTGAGCCATTCTACATGCCTGTTGTATGGAGGCAGGCTCGTGTGAACTTATATCTTCTTGGATTCTTTCCGGTAATCCTTTCACAAATGCGTCGATCTTCTCTTCCTCATCTTCGAATGCTCCCGGACACAATAGGCACAATTCTGTGAATCGTCTTTCGTACGTGGTAATATCAAATCCTTGGGTTCGTAACCCTCTAAGTTCTGTCTTGAGCTTATTGACCTCGGTTCTGGGACGGTACTTCTCGTTCATCAAGTGCTTGAATGCTGACCACGGTAGTGCGTACGCATCATCTTGTCCCACTTGCTCTAGATAGGTATTCCACCATGTTAACGCAGAACCTGTGAAGGTATGCGTAGCGTACTTCACTTTGTCCTCTTCAGTACACTTACTTATGGCAAACACCGATTCAACCTTCTCGGTCCACCGTTTCAATCCGATCGGTCCTTCGGTTCCATCAAATTCCAAAGGTTTGCAGGCAGTGAATTCTTTGTAGGTGCATCCTACACGATTTCCTGTACTGCTAGATCCAAGGTTATTGTTGGTATGTAGCGCAGCCTGTACTGCGGCTATGTTTGAAGCTAGAAAAGTACGGAATTCCTCTTCATTCATATTCACGGTGTGTCGAGTAGTCGGTGCCATTTCCTTCAAAATAGTTAAATGGAACAAGTTAATCATACAGAATATTAAGAGTAGTTAATAGTATTTTGTAGCATAATATGAACTCATTTATAAAAGCTTTTTCTTCATATTAGCGTTTTATAAGTTTAAATTCGGGTAGTACCTACCCGTTAAGTTCATACTTAGTAGCTAATATACAATTCAACTACTACAATTCTATATGAAAAACTGATTATAATAATATTTCGCGTTCAAACTTTTATACAATATTTTACAAACTTACAATACCGCTTATTTTACATAAAGCATGAAATATAGCACACAATAACTTTGATACAAGATAGTTGTGAAGACAATTCTAGCTAGTACACAAGTCGTTCAGCAAAGGCAATAAAGACACGTAATTCATACGTCCAGAAACAAGTCATGCATTCTGGTTTTACTAGGACTACTTCCCATCCTTGGTCTTGTGCAACATAACCGTTATGGCCGTTGATAAGACAGCGTGTTGTAACGTCATCAAAGGGACGAGGGTTACGTAATGTCCAACAGTCCCGTAATAATCTAAAAACCTCATTTCTTACCCCAATTACCGACTCCGTCACTTGTGGAAACGTTTTGTTTAATAGTTGTAGCCCGATGTTCTTGTTCTCACTTTGGTGAGAAGCGAACATTACTAATCCGTAAGCATAACATGCTTCTTTATGTTGCATGTTAGCCGCTTTTTCTAAATCACGAAGTCCAATATTCGGATATATTGAGTCAAAATAATTTCTTAACCCGTTGCGTAAAATAGCATTTGGGTTCCCCGCAATATATGCGTCAAAGTAAACACATCGTAACTTATGGGTTTCCCAATGTGATATCCCCCATCTTTCAAACGAAAGTCTCTTATAAACCAAGACATTCTTGGAACGTTCTTCGAATGTCTTACAAACTGATCTCGCCTTAAATAGTTGTGCCGAAGAATTCTGGCCGACTCTAGACAAGATTTCATCAATCATGTCTCCGGGTAGGTCTCTTAAAATATTGGGTTGTCTATCCATTTTGTGTTTTTAAACTGTAAAATAGACAAGAGTTAGATTCATAAAAAAATACTTATTAATACAAGTAATTTTTACATATATCATAAAGCATAAGAACACTATATTACATATATTACACCACACGAATACAACTATCTTATTCCGACTCGCTCGTTTCTTCTTCTTCGGTTTTGGTTCGTTTTGCCAAGTTTCTAGGGATATATGATGTTCCCCTAATACGAACCGTCGTTGTCCACATTGGTTTAGAAAAACCTGGTGGTTTAGAGGTTCCCGGGTCATTGTTACAACTTAAGGACTTCGGGGGTTGACGATACATATAAAGTTCATCGGGGTTGGAATTAGATTTCTCTATTTTTATGCCCTTTCCCTTATTATTTTCTTTTTCCTTTTTAAATTCAGTTGGGGTAATTTCTATAACATCATCGGAATTCTCGTCGGAATCCGATTCATCGGAGAATTGGTAATCCTCCCAATATTTTGCTTCCTTGGCGGAAACACCATTGACCATAATTAACTTTGGTCGGTTGGTTGAGGATTTTCTTTTACTTAACCGTTTTATTATTTCCCCCACCGGTTCTATTTCTTCATCCGGTTCCGATTCTTCTTCCGGTTCCGATTCTTCTTCCGGTTCTGACTCTTCTTCCGGTTCCTCTTCGGGAACTTGTGAATCAGTCCACAAATCATTCCAATTTACATTTGACTCTTCATTATTATTAGGTGAGTCAATGGAACTTGTTCTAGAGGTAGACATCTATCACATAATATCAAACAAGTTAAGAGATTAATATATCACATAATATTCATATGTTAAAAATATATAGTTTCCAACAAAAATGTTAAGCAATCATTTTTAAAGAAAACACGGTCGAAGTCCAGACTCACTAATGCATCCTAACAAACTCGATAAGACACACTAATGCAAATTTTCTGGTTCTCTAAGACCAACGCTCGGATACCAACTAAAATGTCCCGTTCTTATTGATTAAAAACGTTCCATATTAATTGATTTCGTTGCGAGGTTTTGACCTCTATATGAGACGTTTTTCAAAGACTGCATTCATTTTTAAAACAAACCATAACCTTTATTTCATAAATAAAGGTTTAAAAAGCTTTACGTATATTATCAAATAATGATAATCTAAAATATCCTGTTTACACACGACCATTACATAATGGTTTACAATACAAATATGTTACATCGAAATCAGTTTCTTGAATGCAGTTTTTACACAATATCATACAAACATGGACTCCAAATCTTGTCCTTATTTTAGTATGCAACAGCGGAAGCTCTTAATATTCACCTGAGAATAAACATGCTTTAAACGTCAACAAAAATGTTGGTGAGTTATAGGTTTAACCTATATATATCAAATCGTAACAATAGACCACAAGATTTCATATTTCAATACACATCCCATACATAGAGATAAAAATCATTCATATGGTGAACACCTGGTAACCGACAATAACAAGATGCATATATAAGAATATCCCCATCATTCCGGGACACCCTTCGGATATGATATAAATTTCGAAGTACTAAAGCATCCGGTACTTTGGATGGGGTTTGTTAGGCCCAATAGATCTATCTTTAGGATTCGCGTCAATTAGGGTGTCTGTTCCCTAATTCTTGGATTACCAGACTTAATAAAAAGGGGCATATTCGATTTCGATAATTCAACCATAGAATGTAGTTTCACGTACTTGTGTCTATTTTGTAAATCATTTATAAAACCTGCATGTATTCTCATCCCAAAAATATTAGATTTTAAAAGTGGGACTATAACTCACTTTCACAGATTTTTACTTCGTCGGGAAGTAAGACTTGGCCACTGTTGATTCACGAACCTATAACAATATATACATATATATTAAAGTATGTTCAAAATATATTTACAACACTTTTAATATATTTTGATGTTTTAAGTTTATTAAGTCAGCTGTCCTCGTTAGTAACCTATAACTAGTTGTCCACAGTTAGATGTACAGAAATAAATCGATAAATATTATCTTGAATCAATCCACGACCCAGTGTATACGTATCTCAGTATTGATCACAACTCAAACTATATATATTTTGGAATCAACCTCAACCCTGTATAGCTAACTCCAACATTCACATATAGAGTGTCTATGGTTGTTCCAAAATATATATAGATGTGTCGACATGATAGGTCGAAACATTGTATACGTGTCTATGGTATCTCAAGATTACATAATATACAATACAAGTTGATTAAGTTATGGTTGGAATAGATTTGTTACCAATTTTCACGTAGCTAAAATGAGAAAAATTATCCAATCTTGTTTTACCCATAACTTCTTCATTTTAAATCCGTTTTGAGTGAATCAAATTGCTATGGTTTCATATTGAACTCTATTTTATGAATCTAAACAGAAAAAGTATAGGTTTATAGTCGGAAAAATAAGTTACAAGTCGTTTTTGTAAAGGTAGTCATTTCAGTCGAAAGAACGACGTCTAGATGACCATTTTAGAAAACATACTTCCACTTTGAGTTTAACCATAATTTTTGGATATAGTTTCATGTTCATAATAAAAATCATTTTCTCAGAATAACAACTTTTAAATCAAAGTTTATCATAGTTTTTAATTAACTAACCCAAAACAGCCCGTGGTGTTACTACGACGGCGTAAATCCGGTTTTAAGGTGTTTTTCGTGTTTCCAGGTTTTAAATCATTAAGTTTGCATATCATATAGATATAGAACATGTGTTTAGTTGATTTTAAAAGTCAAGTTAGAAGGATTAACTTTTGTTTGCGAACAAGTTTAGAATTAACTAAACTATGTTCTAGTGATTACAAGTTTAAACCTTCGAATAAGATAGCTTTATATGTATGAATCGAATGATGTTATGAACATCATTACTACCTTAATTTCCTTGGATAAACCTACTGGAAAAGAGAAAAATGGATCTAGCTTCAATGGATCCTTGGATGGCTCGAAGTTCTTGAAGCAGAATCATGACACGAAAACAAGTTCAAGTAAGATCATCACTTGAAATAAGATTGTTATAGTTATAGAAATTGAACCAAAGTTTGAATAGGATTATTACCTTGTATTAGAATGATAACCTACTGTAAGAAACAAAGATTTCTTGAGGTTGGATGATCACCTTACAAGATTGGAAGTGAGCTAGCAAACTTGAAAGTATTCTTGATTTTATGAAACTAGAACTTTTGGAATTTATGAAGAACACTTAGAACTTGAAGATAGAACTTGAGAGAGATCAATTAGATGAAGAAAATTGAAGAATGAAAGTGTTTGTAGGTGTTTTTGGTCGTTGGTGTATGGATTAGATATAAAGGATATGTAATTTTGTTTTCATGTAAATAAGTCATGAATGATTACTCATATTTTTGTAATTTTATGAGATATTTCATGCTAGTTGCCAAATGATGGTTCCCACATGTGTTAGGTGACTCACATGGGCTGCTAAGAGCTGATCATTGGAGTGTATATACCAATAGTACATACATCTAAAAGCTGTGTATTGTACGAGTACGAATACGGGTGCATACGAGTAGAATTGTTGATGAAACTGAACGAGGATGTAATTGTAAGCATTTTTGTTAAGTAGAAGTATTTTGATAAGTGTATTGAAGTCTTTCAAAAGTGTATAAATACATATTAAAACACTACATGTATATACATTTTAACTGAGTCGTTAAGTCATCGTTAGTCGTTACATGTAAGTGTTGTTTTGAAACCTTTAGATTAACGATCTTGTTAAATGTTGTTAACCCAATGTTTATAATATCAAATGAGATTTTAAATTATTATATTATCATGATATTATCATGTATGAATATCTCTTAATATGATATATATACATTAAATGTCTTTACAACGATAATCGTTACATATATGTCTCGTTTAAAAATCATTAAGTTAGTAGTCTTGTTTTTACATATGTAGTTCATTGTTAATATACTTTATGATATGTTTTCTTATCATAGTATCATGTTAACTATATATATATATATCCATATATATGTCATCATATAGTTTTTACAAGTTTTAACGTTCGTGAATCACCGATCAACTTGGGTGGTCAATTGTCTATATGAAACATATTTCAATTAATCAAGTCTTAAAAAGTTTGATTGCTTAACATGTTGGAAACATTTAATCATGTAAATATCAATCTCAATTAATATATATAAACATGGAAAAGTTCGGGTCACTACAGAACGTTCCTAACACTCCCTTCTTTATCATCAAACTTTTGGCCGTTTAGACCATCTACAATTTTTCTGTTTCCTCTGCATTTAATGCTATGATATCTGAATCATCGGTTATCAATCCGAGGTGGTTTTAGGAGAATTATGTTTTTAGATGATTAAACGCTGATGGTAATATGGTGGAATATAAAAGGTTCTCCGGAAACAATAAATGAGCATGCATATATATCAAGGTTATAATAAGGTTGTTTTGAATGAAAAGTTGAAGTTGACTTGCTGGAGCTGTGATAAAATTGGCTATTTGAAAAAGAATTGCAAAGTTATTTTCGGTAATAACAGTGCCAAAGGTGCTAGCACAGATACGTGTTGAACGTTTACTCAGGTTCCAAGTGTTTTCAGGTGCATAAATATATGCATCAATCTTTTCTTCCGTAGATGAAGTACGGTTAGTTCATCCTCTCGATTGAGGTGTTTTCAAGAATCATGAAAGGTTTGAACGCAGATTATAATCGTCAAGATACAAATGAGGTTTAAGATGAAATCAAGTGGAAAACTTGAAAAATTGTTTAGTTTCTTATGTTATAATCAATATTTTAATTCATTTTAATTGTCCAATATTGGCAGTCCACAGTTAGCAGTCCACAATTAGTAATCCAATAATTCATATATATTTTAATATATACTATTCGAATTAATTAATACGTATCGTGACCCATTATATACATGTCTCAGACTCGATCACAACTCAAAGTATATATATTATTTGAGAATCAACCTCAACCCTGTATAGCTAACTCAAGCATTACTGCATATAGAGTGTCTATGGTTATTCTAAATAATATATATAGATGACGTCAATATGATATGTCAAAACATTGTATATGTGTCCCGATATTTAAAGTGCGTAAAATAAATAACAGAAATTATATGGCGATAAATAAAATTGAGAGAATTGAAATTGCGATAAATAAATTGCGATAATTAATTTGCGATAAATAAAATGTAATACGGAATTAACAGTTAGCTAGGAATAGTTAGCGTGGATTCTTAACAAAATTTCTCATAATTAATTGTTTGTTTCTAACAAATTTTATTCTGTCCAATGTTTTCTTCATTATGCCACTTGTTGGATTTTGATAGGTCAAACTCCAAATATGAATTTGAATGAAATTGGTTATTTTGCAGTGAATGGATACGTATATCTGAGGATGTAAGTAGGATAGTAAGTGACTGTTGATTCAGATTCAAAGAATGTACAGTGTAACTTATTAATGTGAGATCTAAATATTCCCCGGGTATTACCTACCCGTTAAAATATTTTCACCATTAACAGTTTGTACAAGAGAATTTTTAATTACAATCTTTATGAAAACATATATACATATATATTTTCTTTAGATGTATTCATGGATTTAATGAGTTAATATGATATTAAACTCATTTGATTTACCGTTAGAATAAGAATATATAATCTCCAAAACATTAGAGATTACATAATCGTCATGTCGAACAAGGATAAATGATGTATAACGATTCGTAAAACGATGATTATGCTCGAGGTACGTAATGAGACGTTGAGGAGTGTGATGTTGAAACTTGGGTTGTTGGTGGTACTGGTATTGATGTTGGTGGTACTGTTGGTTCCGGTGATGTTGATGAAGCTGGTAAGTTTTGCACCATATTCTCCAAATTGATTACTCGAGCGCGAAGCTCGTTGACTTCTTCCATTATTCCGGAATGATTGTCGGTTGGAAAGAGAGGATGAATAAGGTTTAGAATTGTGGATAGGAATATAATCGTGTCGAGCTACTCTTGGAAATGAGTATGAAAATGGTGTTTCGAACAGGTTCGCCAGTAAGTGCTTCGGACTCTTCACCAAGAGGTGAATTCGGTTGGTGGAAGGGATCGCCTTCCTCGCGTCTCCATTGATTAAGTCGACTATGAACCCATCCCTAATTCATCCAGAATTGGTGATGACTAATTTGTTGATCCATTCCAGTTATACTGCTTTCGGAGCTCAAGTGTGTTTCCATATCGGAATAGCTGTCAGAATTTCGAGGAACTTGAACTAGTGACGAGTTCCATTTCGTACGATTGAATAAAGGATTTTTGATATGAAATGATTTACGGCTATCGGATGGTATTCTAATTACATAGAATATATATATATATATATATATATATATATATATATATATATATATATATATATATATATATATATATATATATATATATATATATATATATAGTGGTAGGTTCAAGAGGGAAGTAACCATTCGGGGGGAAGCGGGGGGACGCAAAAACTTTTTTTTTCGTTTTTTGAAAAAACTTTGTTCACGAACATTATAGATGAGATGAAAATATGAACATTTAGTAGAGACACTTTTTGATAAATGCTCGAAAAAGTAATATATAACAATTATCGTGTTTTTCGAGCGTATTTTGAGGTTTTAGCTATTGGGTTTTAGATATTAGGGTTTAGATATTGGGTTTATAGTGTTTAGATATTAGGGTTTAGAAATTTAGGGTTTAGGGTTTAGATTTAGGGTTTAGATTTAGGATTTAGATTGAGTTTTTAACCCGAACGGTTTAGAGTTTAGGGTTTAGGGTTTAGTGTTTATGGTTTAGGGTTTGGTGTCTTGGGTTTATAGAATAAACCCAAAACACCAAACCCTAAACCCTAAACCCTAAACTCTAAATCGGGCTAAATTTTACTTCACAAAACATGAAAAAAAACGTTCACATTCTTCACGAACAATATTATCTTGAATGTTATTTTTGTCGATCGTTTTCCCGCCTAAATAATAACATTCATCACTAGGTGTCTCTTCTAAATGTTCATATTTTCGTGTGATCTTGATGCCGGAAAAAAAAAATTTTAAAAAAACGAAAAAAAAACATTTTTTTTGCTTCCCCCCACTTCCCCCCGATTGGTTACTTCCCCATTGATCCGGCCCCTATATATATATATATATATATATATATATATATATATATATATATATATATATATATATATATATATATAGAACAAAGGATTTGGTAGATTACGGAGGGATTTACAGAATATGTCAGGCAAAGTTTACAGTAACAGATACGCTAAGATATGAATTAGCAGATACGCTAAGATATGAATTTTGTCTATACACTAATCATGCAGTCAATGCAGTAAGATGTGTCTAGACTAAGAATACTGACCAGGTAATTTCCTTAGGATGATAAGTAGGTACTTTTCGACACGAAATGATAAGCAACACTTTTGACATGCAGACACAGTCGAAGTCCAGACTCACTAATGCATCTAATTAACTATCAGTTAGACACACTAATGCAAGACCTGGTTCGCTAAGACCACCGCTCTGATACCAACTGAAATGCCCCGTTCATATCGATTATAAACATAACATTTGGTTATATCACGAGGTACTTGATCTCTATATGATACATTTTACAAACATTGCATTCGTTTTTAAAAGACAAACTTTCTTTGCATCGAAATTTGACGGCATGCATACCATTTCATAATATATCCAACTATAAATGACTTAATAATATTCTTGATGAACTCAACGACTCGAATGAAACGTCTTTTGAAATATGTCATGAATGACTCCAAATAATATCTCTAGAATGAGCAAATGCACAGCGGAAGATTTCTTTCATACCTGAGAATAAACATGCTTTCAAGTGTCAACCAAAAGGTTGGTGAGTTCATTAGTTTATCATAATCAATCATTTTCATAATTTTAATAGACCACAATATTTTCATATTTCCATTTTTCATAAATATACATCCCACACATAGAGATAAAAATCATTCATATGGATTGAACACCTGGTAATTGACATTAACAAGATGCATATAGAATATCCCCATCATTCCGGAACTCCCTTCGGACATGATAAAATCGAAGTACTAAAGCAGTTCAAATTCTTTGACTAGGGCTTGTTAGTGCCCATAGATCTATCTTTAGGATTCGCGTCAATTAGGGTGTCTGTTCATTAATTCTTAGATTACCAGGCTAAAAGGGGCATATTCGGTTTCGATCATTCAAACATATAATGTAGTTTCGATTACTTGTGTCTATTTTGTCAAACATTTATAAAAGCGCATGTATTCTCAGTTCCAAAAATATATATTGCAAAAGCATTTAAAAAGGTAGTAATGAAACTCACAATACGATAATTTGTAGAAAAAATGCACACGACGGAACTGAACAATCGTAGGTGTTAACACCTATTTCCTTATTAGGTAAGGCTTAGTGTGCCAACACGATACTAGAAGTAATCTAGCTTTAGATGGGCGAGTATTGCTGATTGATGTTTGCCCTTGGGAAATTATCCCTGCAGACCCGGTTCATAAGTATAGAAACTTGTGGGGTGGCTTAACCAATCTGTCGTCCGTAGAGCGTAGAATTGCAAGCCGGATGACTTCTAGTGAGAGAAAGTATTAGTGAGAGAAAGAGATGAAGTCTCTGCTCTCAAGTTTATCAGAGTGTCTGAATTGTGTAAAATGACGACCCAAGGGGTCTATTTATAGTGTCAGATCCACCGAATTGTTCGGGGACACGTGTCAGATGATGATACGTTCTGTTACATGTGATCTGAAATTTATGCTGAAAGTGGCGTTCTCTGGCCAAGGCTTACGCGCTAAGCGGCCTTCAGGGCTTACGCATGACGGAGCAACCTGTACAGAGGAGAACGCTAGACGGATAATTCCACAAAACTGTTGTTTCCAGTCTTCCTGATGCTACTTTTATGCAACCATTATGCCTTTTAAGCGTGTATACGATAGGATACACCATTAAGTCCCCCCAGTTTAATGACTTAAGCGTTTGAAGAATGATTAAGTTGTTAAACTTCTGATAACACATCCTAACCAAGTCTTCACGTTTCCCTTTTTCATCGGGGAGCACGCTACAAGCATTAAATGATCGGCGAAATTTACTGACTTCGTAATGATTGTTTTTACATGGCTATAATACCCCATGCGCCTCCAGCTGTAAAACGCGTTTCTTCGTATTCACCTTTTAATCATGTCCATACACGTGTGTGGTTGAAAATAAAACCCCCAAAATCACCACCAAGCACAGCTGTCACAACTTTTTTCCTTTTTAACCATCATAAACCCTAATTGAGGATTCACTTTTACAGCTTCCTTCTACAGTGTTCATCTTTTACCATCAATACCTTCTTTACTTCCTGTTTCATTAAAACTTTAATGACAGCCATAAAGGATGTTACATCTATTCATAGCAGAGTAAATGAGAAGTATTTGGGCGAGCTACTGCAACGTTTTCCTAGATTAGCTGGTGTTGAACCAATAATTCCTGCAACTAATGCCAGAGCCTGCTCACCACCCCCGGCAAGGTTGCTATTTACGACCATTCAATTTTCAACTTTTGTTTGCGACTTCCATTTACACCATTCTTTTTAGAAGTTTGTAAGTTCTACGGTGTTGCCGTTGGTCAATTCAAACCAGCATTAATTCGAAAGATTCTTATTTTTGAAATGTATTGCCACGAAAGGAATATAGAGCCATCTATTCATATATTTTGCCATTTTGTACGTATAGCATCCCACGAAAAAGGTTGGTTTACATTCAACAAAGTTCATGGATTTCTGAGACCTGCACTTGATCATCCTAGCAATGATTGGTACGCTTCATTTATCTTTATAAATGAAGATGCAATTGATGATAAATACTCAGCTGCTCGAGTTTGGCGTAAACACTTGCATACCGAAATGCGAAATACAAAAATGAGTACCCCGATCACTTATATAGCGTTTCGCTTCTGGCGTTTTAGTGTCCCCGGCAGCGGCTCCAAAAATACTTGATGTGTGTGAGGTGGTGTATAAAATAGTTATAATTTTTACAAGGAAATACTATTAAATACGATACAATTTTACACAAGTGATTTATTTATTTTTAGAGTGGATATACCTAAACCTTGCTACAACACTTATAGACAGTGTACCTAATCGTACAGTAGTGTAGTTTTTAGTAAGTCCGGTTCGTCCACAGGGAACTCTAGCCAAGCTTAACGCTATATTTTTAACTTATAATTGTAAAAATACAAATATATATATAAGTAGTAGTATTATTATAAAAGGGGGTTTTTACCGTTTAATGACCGGTTTGTCGATTTTTAAAACGTTAGTCGCAGTTAAAACCTAATGTAAAATATTAAAAATAAATATGACTTACTTTAAAGCGTAAAGTAAATAACGATAATGAAATTGCGATAAATAAAATTGCGATAAATAAAATGACAATAAATAAAAGTGCAATTAAATATGAAATATATAAATTATGCTTATTTAAACTTCCGTAATCATGATGTTTGACGTGTTGTTTTTAGTTTATTCCCATGGGTTAATTGTCCTTTGTCCTGGATTATTTGATATGTCCATACGGATTTGTCCATAATAGTCCATCAGTCATAATCATAAAGTACGGAAGTCTTCATCAAATTATTCTTATTCCAGAAGTCAAATATTCCAACTAATTGGGGATTCGAATTGTAACAAGGTCTTAATACTTTGTTTAATGAATACACCAGGTTATCGACTGCGTGTAGTCCAAGGTTTTACTACTTTGTTAACAATTACACCAATTACCCTTGAATGTAATCCACCCCTGTTTCAACAAGTCTATTAACTATTAATCCAATCCCGTATCCGGTAAAATGAATAATTATTGGTATTTATAGATATCCCGCCCACCGTGCCCAGTCAAGCGTATGTGGTTATATATAAATACTTCAAATTATAAGTCTATATATTAAATTAACGAGGTATCATTTAGTTAATATAAAACCCATTAATAGCCCATAGTCTAATTTTCACAAGTGTCGTTCTTTTATCCAAACCCCAATTATGGTACAAAGCCCAATTACCCAATTTTAATATTTAGCCCAACATCATGATTACTTCAGCATTAAATAAGCATAATAATAACTTAGCTACGAGACATTAATTTAAAAATAACATTAACCATAACTTACAGTGATTAAAAATAGTGTAGCGTTACACGGACAGAATTTCGACTTACACCCTTACAACATTCGCTAACATACCCTTATTATTAGAATTTAAAATTAAAATTAAAATTAAAATTAAAATAATATATATATATATATATATATATATATATATATATATATATATATATATATATATATATATATATATATATATATAGTTATATATATACGTGAGATAGATAGAGGAAAGATATATGGATATATGATCACCAAACTGCGAAATTTATAGGCATGTGGCCAGCCACCTACTACCATATGATCGCATGGATTTAACACTTCCAGGCCATGCGATTGCATGGCCTGCTTTTCCAGCTCACAGGTCTTTGTTTGTTTATTTGCCGACGGTTTAATAAATAAATATAATATATAAATAATTTTAAGAATTATTTAAATATTATATTATATTTATGTGCATAGTTGACTTAAAATTTTTAGTCCGTTGCGTCGAGCGTTGAGAGTTGACTCTGGTCCCGGTTCTGGATTTTCGAACGTCCTTGCGTACAATTTAATATCTTGTATTTTGCGTTTCGCGTCTTGTACTCTTGTAATTTTGAGACGTTTCTCATCAATAATTTGAACCTCTTTAATTGTACTTTGTACTTTTGAGCTTTTTGGTCGTTTGCGTCTTCAATTCGTCGAATTTGTCTTTTGTCTTCTCCTTTTATTATTTAAACAAATATCACTTGTAAATAGAACAATTGCAACTAAAAGCTTGTCTTTCTTGAGGGATAATGCTATGAAATATATGTTCATTTTTAGCATTATCAAATATTCCCACACTTGAGCATTGCTTGTCCTCAAGCAATATAGTCATGAAATAAAAATACTAGAATCACTTCTTTATTCTTCACACTTTGTACATCAGTGATTTCTATACGGTGGTATAAACAATGGTAGTAACGATGGGGTTTACAGTCCCACATGACTATAAAAATTTAGATCCTTAAGGAAATTGGATCTTTATGAAAGCATTTGATCTTTTGAAAATTAAATCTAGTTTTTACCCTAGATAAGTTTTCCGGAATAACCCTTCACCGGTGGTTGCAAAATGTTTTTGTGGGTTTGGTGGGTTTCATATTTGAAAATTTTAGCTCAAAACTTGCGGTTTTGTGTCACCCACTTGCTAACCTTGTATTGGGAAAGCAACACGTCCAGTATACTTGCTCCATATATTACATTTCGGTAAACTACCATCCGGTTGTAAAGGAAAGCGTTGAACAAGAAACTGTTAAGGCAATGTCCCCTGACATGCTTTTAATTATGGTCGATAACATGTCGGATGCAATTACTATCCTTTGTAGGAGCAATAGTAAAGCTCACCCTATAGTTTTTCGGTCTGGCACAAGGTTCTGTCTTCGACCATGCTACGCAACCACCGTTCTTACGGTTGACACCCGATTTGGGTCAGGTGACCTAATGAATTCCAGGTGAATTCCTAGGATTTTACGTTCAATGGTAATGAACGCATTGAAAATGGGTTTTCAGAAAAAAATCGGTTTGTAATTTGATCAAAATATTTTCTCGTTCAAGCTCGAGTTTAGATATCATCGAATTCCATGAGTTTGTAATTCTCAATCTTTAAGGTCAATCTCTAGGATTGAGTAATATCAGGCTTAAAAGCTGATTTTTAATCTTTAAGGAGATTATCCTTTCTGGGGGTCTGATTCATTAGTCTTATCAAGCTAATTTGCACGGCGTCCTCCCCATTTTACGAGACAGTTCCTCTCATGGTTAGGATAAGTCTGACCACTTGGCGACCCTGTTTGATGCCTAGGTCCGTGGATTTCCAGCTGATTTTCGAGAAAACTTTTCAAGGTTTTTCGTAGACTCTACAACTGGTCTGGACGACAACTTCCTGACCTAAATCAAGAAGCGCGTTTCTTTTTCGGAAGACTTTACTTCCTTTTAATGATGGAATTGATTCATTGTGTAGCTCCAACTTTCTTTCAAATATATTACAGTAAATTTGGTAAAACTGATTAGTTTAGTCTAAATCAAAAGTATCTTTAATTATTTATTACAGAAATATGTGATATATGTTTTAAATAGCTTGGTAAATTTTTTCCACACTTGACTTTTATTTTCCTTTCTTTGCCTTTTTATTGTCCTCTATTCCATTTTAAATGAATTCTAACATTTTGGGTTGTTTCTCAATTTATGTCCTTTTCGAGATAACAATAATTTCGGTATTAATACCTAGTTTTATCGTTCATAAATATGTATAAACATGATTTTGAGTTCATTTAATTGAAAATTTTGAAAATTTTACTAGAATTGTGTAGTCAGTATATAAGACTAGGGCTGTTCTTTATTATCAGAGAGTACTAGATTCTAATACAACTACTGCATTACTAGTATTTTTAATGGTAACCAAGTGTATAAGTCAAAAATTTTAAAAATCCGAAAGAATTTAACCCCTTCCCACACTTAAGACCTTGCAATGCCCTCATTTGCAAGAAATCAGTAACAATTTAAATTATTGAGGGTGATTAGCGTAGAAAAATGATTAAATTTTACCAAAAGTTTCCAACATATTGGCGTTTGTTTGTTTGTTTTTTTTATTTTAATTCAATAAGATTAAAAATAATGATAATAAAATTTCTCGTCCCTCCCTTGGGTAAAGCAATTTCGGTTCAACGACCTAGTCTTCAACTCACGACGAATTTTAGAAATCATATTTTTAACTTAATGAGATAAAGTAAATTTTGTTTTTAAATTCACACCAAACTTAAATTTAAAATGCATAAAATTAAAAATTCATATTAATATTATTAATATTTTCATATTTTAGTTTTACAAACTTATTTTAGAAATATTAGTTTTTAAAATATTTACAAACTTAAATATATATTAATTTTTAAAAAGTTTATAATAATAATTTAATATTAATTTAAAAAAAACAAAGTAAAAATAAAATTAAAAATATTTTTGGTCTTTTATCCCACTTTAATCAATCAAATATTATCAAAAATATACGCCCCTCTTTTCGGTAAAGTAATTTCGGCTATATTACCTAGTTTTACTCCTGACGAATTTCTGAAATATTTTGGGTTGATTGATTAAAGATATTTATACCTTAAGAATAAACGGTAAATTTCGCAGTGATGTAATAAATTTTTGTATGATATCAATAATTTCGGTTACGCGTACCTAATTTTATTGAATACCAATTTAATACTTTATAGCGAACGATTTAGCGTTTATTATCAAAAGGTTAAAAGCAATAAAATAAAAACTGTACAAACTTATATGTAAGATAGAATTCTCAGTGACCTGCTTTAGCCCACTCATAAGATAGTCGGACTAATTGGTTTTCCATAGCTACATAGGCATAACCTCGAGCATTCAACGATTTTTCTTCTAAACATATGAACGGTCCATCTATGCATAAAGTAACGAACTTGGTATTGGAATATGTCTGATTCGTCGAGCATTTTCCTTCGTGTGACCATTTTCCGCATTTGTGACATCTTTCAAGGTGTCGTGCTCTTCTTTTCACTACGGATTTTGATTTTCCTTTACCAAAATGTAACTTATTATGATCGTTTCTGAGTTCTTTTCTTATTCCGTCCAATTTGGCTCTTATTACTGATACCAGGTCACTCGGGAGTGTGTCATTATTACGTTTAGTGATCAAAGCGTGTAGCATTAGACCATGGTTCAGATCAAAGGAATTCTTCATCTCGTAAAACCTAAAAAAAATAAAAATTCAGAATGGGGGGAGAAGACTAGTTCTTTAGGGTCTGCTAGGAAAACACCATTCGGATTCCATTCTCGAGAACTACACGAAAACAGAATATCTAACTCTAACAGAAATACATATTATCCTTAAAAGACTTGATTCTCCCCACACTTAGTTAGCTGTGGTGTTGAAATTGTGATTAACTTCGCTGTCAACTTCCATCAGACCATGTATGTAATGTTTAACTCTGTGACCATTAACTTTAAATTCAATCCCATTTGAATTTATTAATTCCACTGTTCCGTACGGGAAAACTCTTTTGACTATAAATGGTCCAGACCATCTTGATTTCAATTTTCCAGGAAATAGCTTGAATCGTAAATTGAAAAGAAGAACTCTATCTCCTTCTTTAAATTCTTTTGAACTTCTGATTCTTTTATCATGCCATTTCTTCGTTCTTTCTTTATAGATTAATGAATTTTCGTATGCTTCATGTCTTAATTCTTCTAATTCGTTTAGTTGACTTAATCATAGACGTCCGGCTTCATGTAAATCAAGATTACATGTCTTCAAAGCCCAATATGCTTTATGTTCAATTTCTACTAGAAGATGACATGCTTTTCCGTAAACGAGTTTAAAAGGTGTGGTTCTAATTTGAGTTTTGTAGGCTGTTCTAAAAGCCCAAAGTGCATCCTCTAATTACATGGATCATTCATTCATATTTGATCCTACGGTTTTCTCTAGAATACGTTTTAAAGCTCGGTTGGTATTTTCAACTTGTCCACTTATTTGTGGATGATAAGCAGTTGAGATTTTATGAGTTACTCCATATCTTTTGAGAACTTTCTCAAGTTGATTATTACAAAAATGAGTACCCCGATCACTTATTAAAGCTTTCGGTGTTCCGAACCTTGCAAAAAGATGTTTTAAAAAATTGACTACAACTCGTGCATCGTTAGTTGGGAGAGCTTGTGCTTCCGCCCATTTAGATACATAATCAATGGCAACGAGAATGTAGAGATTATTATGAGATTTTAGAAATGGACCCATAAAGTCAATACCCCAAACGTCAAATACTTCACATACTTGAATGACATTTTGTGGCATTTCATCACGTTGACTTATTTTTCCGGCCCTTTGACAAGCATCACAGGATTTGCAAAGAAGGTGTGCGTCTTTGAAAATTGTAGGCCAATAGAATCCAGCATCGTAAACTTTTCTTGCTGTAAGTTGAGGCCCATAATGCCCTCCTGTTGGTCCTGTGTGACAATGGTTTAAGATTTAACTAGCTTCATCTCCGAATACACATCGGCGTATTATTCCATCGGGACAACTTTTAAAAAAATGTGGATCTTCCTAGAAATAGTGTTTTATATCACTACAGAATTTCTTTCGTTTTTGGTACGACAACCCTTTTTCAAGTAATACACATACTAAGTAGTTTGCATAGTCTGCAAAATATGGAATTTCATTATAATCTATCTTCAATAGATATTCATCAGGAAAGTTGTCTTGTATGGCCGATTCATTCAGAACTTCTAATTCGGGATTTTCAAGACGAGAAAGATGATCAGCGGCGATATTTTCTGCTCCCTTTTTATCTCGAATTTCAATATCGAACTCTTGTAAGAGTAAGATCCAACGGATTAATCATGGTTTGGCATCTTATTTCGAAAATAGGTATCTAAGAGCAGAATGATCGGTATAGACCACCGTTTTAGCTAAAACGAGATATGAACGAAATTTGTCAAAAGCAAAGACAATAGCAAGGAGTTCTTTTTCAGTAGTTGTATAATTCGTTTGTGCTCCTTGTAACGTCTTACTAGCATAATATATAGGATGAAATTGTTTTTCAATCCTTTGTCCTAAAACGGCTCCCATTGCAAAATCACTTGCATCGCACATTAGTTCAAATGGTAGATTCCAATTTGAAGCTATCATGATCGGCGCATTAGTGAGTTTTTCTTTAAGAATATTAAAAGATTTGATGCATTCATCTGAAAAGATGAATGGAGCATCCTTTTCTAGGAGTTTATTCATAAGAGTGACAATTTTAGAAAAATCTTTTATAAAACGTCGGTAAAAATCGGCATGCCCTAGAAAACTCCTAACTCCTCTAACATTGGTGGGATGTGGAAGTTTAGCAATTACATCTACTTTAGCTCTATTCACTTCAATTCCTTCCTTTGAAATTTTATGACCAAGAACGATGCCTTCTTTAACCATGAAATGGCATTTCTCCCAATTAAGTACTAGAATTGATTGTTCACATCTAATAAGCATTCTTTTTCAAGATTAACTAGACATGATTCAAATGTATCACCGAAGACTGAAAAGTCATCCATGAAAACTTCCATGCATTCTTCTATCATGTCGTGAAAAATCGCCATCATGCACCTTTGAAAGGTTGCAGGGGTGTTGCAAAGTCCAAATGGCATGTGTTTGTAAGCAAAAGTACCATAAGGGCACGTGAATGTGGTTTTCTCTTGGTCCTTGGGTGCTATTGGAATTTGAAAATATCCGGAAAAACCATCAAGAAAACAATAGTAACTATTTTCGGCTAATCTTTCCAACATTTGATCAATGAAAGGTAAAGGAAAGTGATCTTTTCTGGTGGTGTCATTTAATTTTCTATAATCAATACAAACACGCCATCCTGTTACAGTCCTAGTAGGAATAAGCTCATTTTTCTCATTTGTGATGACAGTCATGCCACCCTTCTTAGGTACGCATTGAACTGGGCTTATCCATGGACTATCGGAGATTGGATAAATTAAACCTGCATCAAGCAGTTTAATAATTTCTTTCTTAACAACATCTTGCATATTAGGATTTAGTCTTCTTTGGTGTTGCACATACGTTTTATGACCTTCTTCCATAAGGATTTTATGTGTGCAATAAGAAGGACTTATTCCTTTAATATCATGAATCTTCCATGCAATAGCTGGTTTATGAGCTTTTAGCACAGAAATGAGTTGAGATTTTTCATTTTCAGTAAGAGAAGAAGATATTACTACAGGTAATTCAGACTCACCATGTAAATAAGCGTATTCCAAATGGTTTGGAAGTGGCTTTAACTCTAATATCGGTAGTTCTTCTGTCGATGATTTATATCGATATCTGTCTTCTTCTTTTAGCATTTGAATTTCTTCTGTTGTTGGTTCATATCCATTAGCCATAAGTGTAGCTAACATTTCAGTTTCATCAATTGGTTCAGTTCCTTCTCCTAAAGAACATTCTCCTGTTCCTTGTAATTCTAGAAATTCTTCTAACAATTCTGCATGTGAATCTATAGTTTGAATATAATAACATGTAACATCTGCAGATTGCGGTTGTTGTATTACTCTATCAACTGAAAAGGTAACACTCTCGTCCTCTATACTTAGGGTCAGTTTTTTACCAAACACGTCTATTATTGCTTTAGCCGTGTTTAAGAATGGTCTTTCTAATATGAGAGGTACTCGAGAATCTTTTTCCATGTCCAGAATAACAAAATCTACTGGAAATACTAGAGTACCAACTTTAACTAGCATGTTCTCCATTATCCCTCTAGGATATTTTACTGATCGATCGGCTAGTTGTATGCTTATTCATGTTGGTTTCAATTCTCCAAGGTCTAGTTTAGCGTATAGTGAATACGGCATTAAATTTATACTAGCACCTAAGTCTGCCAATACTTCTATTGAACTAAGACTACCCAGAAAACATGGAATTGTGAAACTTCCTGGATCAGATAATTTTTCTAGTATAACAGCACTGCAGAACAATTAGCATTCATAGTAACAGCCGAGAGTTATTCCATTTTCTTTCTATTTGTGATTAAATCTTTCAAGAATTTAGCATATCTAGGCATTCCTGAAATTACATCAATGAAAGAAAGATTTACATTTATCTGTTTAAACATATTCAAGAATTTGGAATGCTCGGCTTCAAGTCTCTCTTTTCTCATTTTACTCGGGTAAGGAAGTGGTGGTTGGTATGGTTTAACATAAGGTTTAGCCTTAACTGTGTTATCTTCATTAACCTTTTCAACTACCGGTTCTTTTTCCTTATCTTGTTCAGATTGTGGTTCTTGTAGAGTAGGAATAGCTTCATCAGAAATTACAGGTATTTCAGGTTGTTTAAGTGTAATACCACTTCTTGTGGTAATGGCTTTAGCTGTTTCATTCCGGGGGTTAGCATTTGTATCACTAGGTAGACTTCCCGGTTTTCTTTCACCTATCAACCTTGCTAGGTTGCTTACTTCTTGTTCCAAATTTTGAATAGAAGCTTGTTGATTTCTAAATGCTTGAGCATTTTGTTCATTGGTTTGTTTCCGAGATGTGAAAAACTGAGTTTGAGAATCAACTAGCTTTGATATCATATCTTCTAAATTTGGCTTTTTATCATCGGTTTGTGGTGGTTTGTTTTGAAAAATAGGTCTTTGCTGGTTGTAAGTATTATTGGATACTTGTTGATTGCTAGGACCTTGTTGATTGTTGTATGGAACATTTCGGTTATAATTCTGATTTTGATTGTAAATTGGTCTTGGCGGTTGATAATAATTCTGATAATTATTTCTAGGCCTTTGGTTTATGTATGAAACATTCTCTCTTTGTTCCATTGTTAGTTCAATACTGAGACAATCTTTTGTTAAATGTGGTCCTCCACACTGCTCACAACTAATTCGTATTGAGTGAATATCCTTAGTCATCTTTTTCATTCGTCTCTCGACAGCATCTATCTTTGCAGAAATGGAATCTAAGTCATGGCTAGAATCGGCTCTAGCTGCTTTAGATGATCTAACAATATCTTTTTCTTGGTGCCACTCATGTGAGTGGGAAGCAATGTTATCAATAATTTTATAAGCGTCGGTTGTGGTTTTCTTCATAATGGAACCACCAGCTGCTATATCGATGTCTTTCCTTGTAGTGATGTCGCATCCTTGGTAGAATATTTGTACAATTTAACAGGTGTCTAAACCATATTGCGGACATCCTCTTAATAACTTTCCAAATCTTGTCCACGCCTCATATAGAGTTTCATTTGGCTTTTGTGTAAATGTAACAATTTCTCCTTGAAGTCTCATGGCTCTAGATGCTGGAAAGAATTGTTTAAGAAATTTTTCAACTAAAACGTCCCATGTATCAATCGCCCCTTCAGGTAACGATTCTAACCAATCTTTGGCTTCTCCCTTCAAAGTCCAGGGAAATAACATGAGATATATCTGTTCATCCTCCACTTCTCTTATTTTAAATAGAGTGCAGATCCTATTAAATGTACGAAGATGTTCATTTGGATCTTCCTTCGGCGCACCACTAAATTGGCATTGATTAGTTACCATGTGTAGGATTTGTCCTTTGATTTCATAATCTGGCGTATTAATGTCTGGTTGAGTAATTGTGTGACCTTGGCCAGTGCGTTTAGCTCTCATTCGGTCTTCCATACTTAGAGGTTCCAGATTTTCCATAATTGAATTTGTTGAATCTGAATTACTAGAGGATTCTGATTTAATGGTTGGTTCCTCGACAATCTCTGTTTGAATGATTGGTGGTTCCGGAGGAAAGATTAATGGTTCAGGATCTCTGAATTGTCCCTGAATATCCTCCGGATTCTCAATTGTGAGGTCGGGTTCAAAAAATGGATTATCGAAAATTTGAATTGGAGTACTTGGTCGACTGGATGACGATTCTAAAGAAAACTCAACGGCGACAATATTAGCTAGATGTCTTGATCGAGTTACAGGTGGTGAACGTACAAAAGGTGGTGAACGTTTTGCTCGTTGCATTCACTGAATATCCTATTAGTTATAAAAGATAAAAATTATATAAGTTATCAAATTAATAGACTTTTCTGCTTTTGCCCACGTTTCGAATAGCCAATAGATGCAGCAGGGAGCCAGAACCCTTTAAATCGGAAGCTCACAACTCAGCCACTAACAAATCCAACTATTACTACGAAGCGGAAAATTTGGATGTCTATCAATTTAACCACTTAAAATAATTTTTCGTTGAAATTTAAAGAAATTTTAGAGAAGAAATAGAAAAAATCTAAGTCCTAAAAACTAGAGCGGCGAAAAATAAGAAATAAAAAGAGCGCGTCGAAAAACGTCGAAAAATAAATAGTTGAAAAATAATAGAAAGAACGTAGCGCGTCTAAACTTAAAAGTCTAAAAACTAATAATTAAAAGTTGCGTCTAAATATATTAAAGCTTAAAAGAAAAACTATATCCCAAATGGCAATAACTTAAAAAGGTACTAAAATTTATAAAACGGCGTCGCAAAATTCTAAAGCACCTAAATCTTAGTCTAAAGAAAAAGCACTTAAGGGATTTTACGACAAAGCCTAAAAATCTAGAAATAAAAATAACTATGGTAAATACTATGTTTTAAAACTAAATACGAGCGAAAAATACAAAAATCACGCTAAAATGACTAAAAATATACAATTTATATAAATAAAACTTAAAGTTTTAAAAATACAATTTTTATAAAAATATTATTTTTATAAAAGTATTAATTTTAAAGCTAATAAAACTAAATTAAAACTAAGTAATACAAAATAATAAAATTAAAACTAAATAATATAATAATTATACCATAATTAGGGTTTAATAAAAATTATAATAATTATTACTCCGTGATTAATGTTGTACGAGAATCAATTAGGGCGTGTCAGAACCCCCCATGCGATCGCATGGGGTTTAGGTTATCCAGCCATGCGATCGCATGGCTTCGAATTCCAGGCCTTGTATTGGGCTGCTACAGTGTTCTGGCCCAAATGTTTTATTATTATTTTTTTTTCTGTTTTAAGATTATATAAAATATATATATAACTTAAATACAAATTTAATTTCAAAAACTAAAATAAAAAATACTTTTTAACTTTATATATATTTAACAACTCTTAAAAATAAATATATAGATTTTTTATATTTTCTTTTTATATTTTTGGTTTTTAATATTTAAAACGTATATTTTTTTATACAAAGAACTTAAAAAAAATCTTTTTTATATATATATAGCATTTCGCTTCCGTCGTTTTAGTGTCCCCGGCAGCGGCGCCAAAAATACTTGATGTATGCTAGGTGGTGTATAAAATAGTTATAATTTTTACAAGGAAATACTATTAAATACGATACAATTTTACACAAGTGATTTATTTATTTATAGAGTGGATATACCTAAACCTTGCTACAACACTTATAGGTAGTGTACCTAATCGTACAGTAGTGTAGTTTTTAGTAAGTCCGATTCGTCCACAGGGAACTCTAGCCAAGCTTAACGCTATATTTTTAACTTATAATTGTAAAAATACAAAAATATATATAAGTAGTATTATTATTATAAAATGGGGTTTTTACCGTTTAATGACCGGTTTGTCGATTTTTAAAACTTTAGTCGCAGTTAAAACCTAATGTAAAATATTAAAAATAAATATGACTTAATTTAAAGCGTAAAGTAAATAACGATAATGAAATTGCGATAAATAAAATTGCGATAAATAAAATGACAATAAATAAAAGTGCGATAATTAAAAGTTTTAATTATATATATCAATAAATTATATATATACGTGAGATAGATAGAGGAAAGATATATGGATATATGATCACCAAACTGCGAAATTTATAGGCATGTGGCCAGCCACCTACTGCCATGCGATCGCATAGATTTAACACTTCCAGGCCATGCGATCGCATGGCCTGCTTTTGCAGCTCACAGGTCTTTATTTGTTTATTTGCCAACGGTTTAATAAATAAATATAATATATAAATAATTTTAAGAATTATTTAAATATTATATTATATTTATGTGCATAGTTGACTTGAAATTTTTAGTCCGTTGCGTCGAGCGTTGAGAGTTGACTCTGGTCCCGGTTCCGGATTTTCGAACGTCCTTGCGTACAATTTAATATCTTATATTTTGCATTTCGCGTCTTGTACTCTTGTAATTTTGAGACGTTTCTCATCAATAATTTGAACCTCTTTGATTGTACTTTGTACTTTTGAGCTTTTTGGTCGTTTGCGTCTTCAATTCGTCAAATCTGTCTTTTGTCTTCACCTTTTATTATTTAAACGAATATCACTTGTAAATAGAACAATTGCAACTAAAAGCTTGTCTTTCTTGAGGGATAATGCTATGAAATATATGTTCGTTTTTAGCATTATCAGTTACCTTTCCAAGATTAAAGAACAAGGAAAACATTTTGTTTAAGAAAATTAAAGCTGAACAGATCAACGACGTTAAATATGGGGAACACATGCTTTTGTTGACATCTGTAAGCCAGGATTGGGATATCACACAAGGTTATGCCTGTGTTCTTGCTGGAAGGAAGAGTAAGTGCTTACTTTTGTTATATATGCTTAATAAGATGCTCCCCTTTATTTATCCAATTAACCACTGTGACTTTTAAACTTCTGCAGAAATTACTCCGCTTACCGCCATGCGATCGTCGTCTTACTCGCAACTTACCTTTACCACTCAGACAATTATTGACGATACTCCCATTCCTGAAGAGGATGCTGTAAAGGAGGAGGAAGGTGAAGAAGAAGAAGAAGTAGAAGACATAAGTATGAACCAATTTGCTTCTAGAGAACGTCATGCATCGGGTAATGAGAATGATAATACTGAGTTTAGTAAAATACCAGACCATAACCTGTATTTGTTTTCTTTTAGGCCCAGTACTGGTGGATTTTATAATCCAGACTCTTCTTTATACATTATGCCACCCTTGAAATCTTGTGAAGCATATTGGAACTCTTTTATAAATAATAATTTCCATTTATCTCCAACAGCTAGTGCACCACGCCAAGACACTACATTAGCGACTCTTTCGCCTTCTGCCAAGAAAAGAAGAACTGGTCAAAATCCTCCGTCATTCGCTCAACAAGGAGCTAGCAGTAGTTCTTCTCAGAAACAAATTAAACTTCCCAATCTTGATACAAATATACTTTCCTCCTTTTTAAAGGGACCACCACACTCTTACGAGGATTTCATGAATTTTTTGAACGCCATGGTGTGTCCTTCACTAGCCTAATTTTTTAGCAGCCTATCTGATGCAGATGCTAAGAAGGTTAAGGTACAAAGTATCATTCTTAACATTGCTTCTGGGTTAAATGACCTTCAACGCCTATCTGAGTTGCAAAGCAATGAAATCACCATAAATAAGGAACTATCTGCTGAAAAAGAGAAAGTAGCCAAGACTGAACAAGTAGCTACATCCTTAAAGAGGGAATATGATATGATGAAGAGGCTTTATGATAATAGCAACAAACAGAGTGCGGATTATAAGGAACAAGTCAAAGAACTATCCTCCAGAGAAAAGAAACACTTGAGCAAAATTGATGAACTAGTAAAGGAGAATGAAAAAACACTTGAGCAGAATAACGCTCTGAAAGAATAGCTTAAAGCTAAAGAAGAGAATGAAAGATGTATGATAGCTGGGATCCCTGATCTTGTAGAGCGTATCTTTAATTGTCAAGCTCTGTCCCACATAATACGTGAGTTCATCCGTCTTGCTAAGTCTGCTGAACGACTGAATTTTTTCAAGTTTATGAAAAGAAAACTGCCAGAATTGCCAAATCCAATGCCTGTTGTTATTACATCGAAGATTAATGAAAACGCCATGAAAGAAACTGATGCGGCTGGTGCACTGATAGAAAATATGAAGTTTGCTGATCTTGAAAATCTTTGTAAAAAACCAAATGTAACAATAGACGATGTACTGAATTATACTCCTCAAGATGAATGAAATACTATGTTTATATTCATATGCTTTGCATAACGTTTAATATTGTACTTGGTTGTAATTATTAGAAATATGCTGTAATTTAGTAAGATTTTTGGAGTGAACAATGCACAAGATATTGATATTGTAAATATTGAAATTATATTCTCCGTTATATGCTTTCCGTCATGAAACTCGTGAGGAAAATCTATGAATTATTTTTGCCTTTAAATATTTTGCTGGACGCCATGGTCTGTTATCCGTTTTGCTCTGCATTTTGTGTATATAAGTTGTGTCATGAAATTTTTTGTAGATTCGTTTCATCGCTTCGATGCTTTAGTGAGTTCTACATGTCTCACTATCGATACAACCATTTTGAGTATGATTGCACTTCTACCACTGAAAGGCTATCTTTCTTTCTGCGGGTAGGGATGATACACAGCTATGTGACACCTGGGCTAAAAAATTCTTGGCCGGATAAAATTTATGAAAAATATTGCCATAAGAATAATTGCTATTATTCATATTCTTAAAGAAATTTTTACATTTATGACTATATCTCATGCATTTGACAGTTGATCAAGCTGTCCATGCATATAGTGCTACGCGTAAAATTTCTTTAAATTCATTGCATTCCAAGCTCTTTCGTATTGCTCTCCGAAAGGCGCAACAAGCATGTATGATCCATTCTGATTTACTTTTGTGACCTTATATGGTCCTTCCCATTTTGGGGCTAGCTTCCCAAATTTGATTTTCCTGCTTGCCTCATTATCACGTAGCACCAGATCACCTACTTCAAACTGCACATGCTGCACTTTCTTATTATAATATTTTGCCACTTTATGCTTGTGATCTGCTTGCCGGATGGCGGCCATCAACCGTTTTTCCTCCAACAAGTTGAGATTCTCCCTTAATGCTTCAGAATTAGCTTCAATATCAAATGTCATAATGCGTTGTGTTGGTACACATATTTTAGCCGGTATTACTGCCTCCGTAGCATACACTAGGCTGAATGGTGTTTCCCCCGTGCTCCGCTTTGGAGTCGTCCGGTGTGCCCATAACACATTTGGCAGCTCATCCACCCAACCAGCTTGACTCAGCCCCAACCGTGCCTTAATACCAGCAACGATTTCTTTATTGGTAACCTCCACCTGTCCATTCGCTTGAGGATGAGCAACAGATGTTGAAATGTCCCGTTCTTATTGATTAAAAACGTTCCATATTAATTGATTTCGTTGCGAGGTTTTGACCTCTATATGAGACGTTTTTCAAAGACTGCATTCATTTTTAAAACAAACCATAACCTTTATTTCATAAATAAAGGTTTAAAAAGCTTTACGTAGATTATCAAATAATGATAATCTAAAATATCCTGTTTACACACGACCATTACATAATGGTTTATAATACAAATACGTTACATCGAAATCAGTTTCTTGAATGCAGTTTTTACACAATATAATACAAACATGGACTCCAAATCTTGTCCTTATTTTAGTATGCAACAGCGGAAGCTCTTAGTATTCACCTGAGAATAAACATACTTTAAACGTCAACAAAAATGTTGGTGAGTTATAGGTTTAACCTATATATATCAAATCGTAACAATAGACCACAAGATTTCATATTTCAATACACATCCCATACATAGAGATAAAAATCATTCATATGGTGAACACCTGGTAACCGACATTAACAAGATGCATATATAAGAATATCCCCATCATTCCGGGACACCCTTCGGATATGATATAAATTTTGAAGTACTAAAGCATCCGGTACTTTGGATGGGGTTTGTTAGGCCCAATAGATCTATCTTTAGGATTCGCGTCAATTAGGGTGTCTGTTCCCTAATTCTTAGATTACCAGACTTAATAAAAAGGGGCATATTCGATTTCGATAATTCAACCATAGAATGTAGTTTCACGTACTTGTGTCTATTTTGGAAATCATTTATAAAACCTGCATGTATTCTCATCCCAAAAATATTAGATTTTAAAAGTGGGACTATAACTCACTTTCACAGATTTTTACTTCGTCGGGAAGTAAGACTTGGCCACTGATTGATTCACGAACCTATAACAATATATACATATATATCAAAGTATGTTCAAAATATATTTACAACACTTTTAATATATTTTGATGTTTTAAGTTTATTAAGTCAGTTGTCCTCGTTAGTAACCTACAACTAGTTGTCCATAGTTAGATGTACAGAAATAAATCGATAAATATTATCTTGAATCAATCCACGACCCAGTGTATACGTATCTCAGTATTGATCACAACTCAAACTATATATATATTTTGGAATCAACCTCAACCCTATATAGCTAACTCCAACAATCACATATAGAGTGTCTATGGTTGTTCCGCAATATATATATTGATGGGTCGACATGATAGATCGAAACATTATATACATATCTATGGTATCTCAAGATTACATAATATACAATATAAGTTGATTAGGTTATGGTTGGAATAGATTTATTACTAATTTCACGTAGGTAAAATGAGTAGTTTTTATCAAACTTGTTTTACTCGCCATTTCTTCGTTTCTAATCCGTTTTGAGTGATTCCACTGGCCACGGTTTCATATTGAACTTAAATTTATGAATCTAAACAGAAAAAGTATAAGTTTATAGTCGGAAATACAAGTTACAAGTCGTTTTTGAAAGAGGTAGTCATTTCCGTCGAAAGAACGACATCTTGATGACCATTTCGAAAAACATACTTTCACTTTGAGTTTAACCATGATTTTTGGATATAGTTTCATGTTCATAAGAAAAATCATTTTTCCAGAAGTATAGCTTTTAAATAAAAGTTCTTCTTAGCTTTTAATTATCCCAACCAAAACAGCCCCCGGTTTTACTACGACGGCGTATATCCAGTTTTATGGTGTTTATCGTGTTTCCGGGTTTTAAATCATTAAGTTAGCATATCATATAGATATAGAACATGTGTTTAGTTGATTTTAAAAGTCTAGTTAGAAGGTTTAACTTTATTTGCAAACAAGTTTAGAATTAATTAAACTATGTTCTAGTGATTACAAGTTTATAACGTTGAATAAGACAGCTTTTTATGTATGAATCGAATGATGTCATGAACATCATTACTACCTCAAGTTCCTTGGATAAACCAACTGGAAATGAGAAAAATGGATCTAGCTTCAAAGGATCCTTGGATGGCTTGAAAGTTCTTGAAGCAGAATCATGACACGAAAACAATTTCAAGTAAGATTTCCACTCGAAATAAGATTGTTATAGTTATAGAAATTGAATTAAAGTTTGAATATGATTATTACCTTGTATTAGAAAGATAGCCTACTGTAAGTAACAAAGGTTTCTTGATCTTGGATGATTACTTGGAATGGATTTAGAAAACTTGGAAGTAAACTTGCAATCTTGGAAGTATTCTTGATTTTATGAAACTAGAACTTTTGGAATTTATGAAGAACACTTAGAACTTGAAGATAGAACTTGAGAGAGATCAATTAGATGAAGAAAATTGAAGAATGAAAGTGTTTGTAGGTGTTTTTGGTCGTTGGTGTATGGATTAGATATAAAGGATATGTAATTTTGTTTTCATGTAAATAAGTCATGAATGATTACTCATATTTTTATAATTTTATGAGATATTTCATGCTAGTTGCCAAATGATGGTTCCCACATGTGTTAGGTGACTCACATGGGCTGCTAAGAGCTGATCATTGGAGTGTATATACCAATACTACATACATCTAAAAGTTGTGTATTGTACGAGTAGAATTGTTGATGAAACTGAATGAGGATGTAATTGTAAGCATTTTTGTTAAGTAGAAGTATTTTGATAAGTGTCTTGAAGTCTTTCAAAAATGTATGAATACATATTAAAACACTACATGTATATACATTTTAACTGAGTCGTTAAGTCATCGTTAGTCGTTACATGTAAATGTTGTTTTGAAACCTTTAGGTTAACAATCTTGTTGAATGTTGTTAACCCATTGTTTATTATAACAAATGAGATGTTAAATTGTTATATTATCATGATATTATGATATATAATATATCTTAGTATGATATATATACAATTAAATGTCGTTACAACGATAATCGTTACATATATGTATCGTTTCGAAATCATTAAGTTAGTAGTCTTATTTTTACCTATGTATTTCATTGTTAATACACTTAATAATATATTTACTTATCATTTAACATAATTAACCAAGTGTATCAATATCTTAATATGATTCATATGTACCTAGTAAGACGTTGTTATAACGATAATCGTTATATATATCGTTTTCGAGTTTCTTAAATTAATAGTCTCATTTTTATGTATATAACTCATTGTTAAAATACCTAATGAGATACATACTTATAATAAAATCATGTTAACTATATATATAACCATATATATGTCATCGTATAGTTTTTACAAGTTTTAACGTTCGTGAATCACCGGTCAACTTGGGTGGTCAATTGTCTATATGAAACCTATTTCAATTAATCAAGTCTTAACAAGTTTGATTGCTTAACATGTTGGAAACACTTAATCATGTAAATAACAATTTCATTTAATATATATATAAACATGGAAAACTTCGGGTCACTACAGTACCTACCCATTAAATAAATTTCGTCCCGAAATTTTAAGCAGTTGGAGGTGTTGACGTATCTTCTGGAAATAAGTGCGGGTATTTCTTATTTATCTAATCTTCTCGTTCCCAGGTGAACTTGGGTCCTCTACGAGCATTCCATCAAACCTTAACAATTGGTATCTTGTTTTGCTTAAGTCTTTTAACCTCACGATCCATTATTTCGACAGGTTCTTCGATAAATTGAAGTTTTTCATTGATTTGGATTTCATCTAATGGAATAGTGAGATCTTCTTTAGCAAAATATTTCTTCAAATTCGAGACGTGAAAAGTGTTATGTACAGCCGCGAGTTGTTGAGGTAACTCAAGTCGGTAAGCTACTGGTCCGACACGATCAATAATCTTGAATGGTCCAATATACCTTGGATTTAATTTCCCTCATTTACCAAATTGAACAACGCCTTTCCAAGGTGAAACCTTAAGCATGACCATTTCTCCAATTTCAAACTCTATATCTTTTCTTTTACTGTCCGTGTAGCTCTTTTGTCGACTCTGGGCGGTTTTCAATCTTTGTTGAATTTGGATGATCTTCTCGGTAGTTTCTTGTATTATCTCCGGACCCGTAATCTGTCTATCCCCCACTTCACTCCAACAAATCGGAGACCTGCACTTTCTACCATAAAGTGCTTCAAACGGTGCCATCTCAATGCTTGAATGGTAGCTGTTGTTGTAGGAAAATTCTGCTAACGGTAGATGTCGATCTCAACTGTTTCTGAAATCAATAACACATGCTCGTAGCATGTCTTCAAGCGTTTCTATCGTCCTTTCGCTCTGCCCATCAGTTTGTGGATGATAGACAGTACTCATGTCTAGACGAGTTCCCAATGCTTGGTCAAAGTTTTATTTGAAAAAGTCAACAGATTTGTTCATGTCAAAATTCGAGTTTGTTTTTGTGTTATAGGATCAATTGACGAATCCAATAGTTTCTAGGATTCATTTTAAATGTATTTCATGTTATAATCCTTGGCTAATTCGTTCTCAAAAGCAAAATCAATATATATATTATTTTTTTTTGCATATATATCAAAGTATGATTGAAATATATTCACAACATTTTTTATTACGTTTTTATGATTTAAGTCTGTTAAGTTAGCAGTCCTCGTTAGTAACCTACAACTAGTTGTCCACAGTTAGATGTACAGAAATAAATCAATATATATTATCTCGAATCAATCCACGACCCAGTGTATACAAGTCTCGGGCTAGATCACAACTCAAAGTATATATATAATTTTGAAATCAACCTCAACCTTGTATAGCTAACTCAAGCATTACTGCATATAGAGTGTCTATGGTTGTTTCGAAATATATATATATATATAGATGGGTATATATGATATGTCAAAACATTGTATACGTATCTATGGTATCTCAAGATTAAATAATATGTATAATATAAATTAGTTAGGATATGTTTAGTCTAGATTTGTTACAAAATTTTCGTAGCTAAAACTAGCAAATTTATCCAATTTTGTTTTACCCGTCATTTCTTCGTTTCAAATCCGTTTTGAGTGATTCAAGTTGCTATGGTTTCATAATGAACTGAAATTTATGAAACTAAACAGAAAAAATATAGGTTTATAGTCGGAAATACAGGTTACAAGTCATTCTTTAAAGAGGTAGTCATTTTCGTCGAAAGAATGACATCTTGATAACCATTTTGAAAAACATACTTCCACTTTCAGTTTAACCATGATTTTTGGATATAGTTTCATGTTCCTAAGAAAAATCATTTTCCCAGAAGAACAACTTTTATATCAAAGTTTATCATAGTTTTTAATTATCAAACCCAAAACAGCCCGCGGTGTTACTACAACGGCGTATGTCCGGTTTTACGGTGTTTTTCGTGTTTCCAGGTTTTAAATCATTAAGTTTGCATATCATATAGATATAGAACATGTGTTTAGTTGATTTAAAAAGTTAACTTAGAAGGATTAACTTTGTTTGCGAACAAGTTTATAATTAACTAAACTATGTTCTAGTGATTACAAGTTTAAATCTTCGAATATGATAGTTATATATATATATATATATATATATATATATATATATATATATATATATATATATATATATATATATATATATATATATATATATATATATATATGTATGTATATATATATATATATATATGAATCGAATGATGTTACGAACATCATTACTACCTCAAGTGTAGTAGATAAACCTACTGGAAACGATGAAAAATAAACTTGAGCTTCAAAGGATCTTCGATAGCTTGGAAGTTCTTGAAGTCGAATCATGACACGAAAACAAGTTCAAGTAAGATTACTACTTGAATTAAGATAGTTATGTTTATAGAAATTGAACCAAAGCTTGAATATGATTCTTACCTTTTGTAACGACCCGGAAATTTTCGACCAAATTTAAACCTTAATCTTTATATATTTCCGACACGATAAGCAAAATCTGTTATTTTAAGTTTAGAAAGTTTAAAATTTATATCTGGATAATCAGTTACCCTTGACCAAGTCTGGCGATTCACGAACATTTGTGTGTATGTAAATATGTAAATATACTTATATATATATATATATATAAATAAAAAAATTAATATAAATGTACAGATAACATTTTAAATTAATTACGCTTAATCAATTGAAATTAAGAATGAAAAATAATAATTAGAATAATAAAGATATTATTAAATTGAATATATATAAATATATACATAATGTCATATGAGTTCCATTACTAACTATTATATGATGACATTTATAAAATATTGAAGATTCAATAGATAAAATTTCTATGATAAATGAGTTAACTATTAAATGTTATATATATGTTACTATATATATATATATATGTCAAAAAAAAAAAAAAATGAATATGTAATATTAAGTTTGATTACTGGTTAAAAATATAAATAAATATAATAGTTACTTCCAATATTTTTTTATTTGTTATCAATATTAGTATTATTATTATGAATATTATTGTTAGAAATTTTATAGTTATTATTATTATATCATTAATAATAACAATATTATTACTAGGATATTGTTAAAGCAATTTTATTATAATATTAAGAGAAATATTATTATTGATATATTTATTAAGTAGTAAGATAAATTGTAATATATAAATAATGATATATAAATACTGATTTAGAAAGATACAGAAATACGGGTGGATATATAAATACAGATATATGATACGGAGTACATTAATTAATACAGATATATTTATAAAAAGGACTTGTACGCATCAATTAGCTGTCATATATTCATCAATATTCTCCCTCTGCTCGTGATATGCTGTCGAACCCAATTATCATATTCAAACAAATTTCGATCTAATCTGGTTACAGTTTAAATCACTCATTCATCTTATATATATATGGTCTGTTGTAACTAGTTAAAAAACAGAATCAAACAGAACAGATATATTTTTTTTAAAGCCGATACCTCCTGTTCTTGCCCCATTTTTACAAAAACTTGATTTTTAATAGATTTCAAAATCTATAAATGAGATTGTGTTAGGAATCCTTTCCTCAATCTCTCTGCAAAATCTTCGATTCCAATTCTGTATATCAATCACGAATTTTCGAAGTCAAAGTTCATAAGAAAAAGTCAACCGAAATTTTAATGATCAAATTCGTGATATATGTTATGGTTCCAGTTAAATTAACAATTTATAAAGTTTTGAGGAGTGAATTGGAACACATTTTGTGTTATAACCTTTGTCTCTAGCGTCTTAAAAATCACAATCAATATTATTATTTTTTTAAAAACCACGAGCTGCAGTAGCAGCGAAATATAACTGATTTTTTTTTTTTCTCTGTTAAATTAACTCAACAATAATCAAATGTTTATGTTTTAGTTATGATAACTACCAATTAAGCCCTTAGGAGGTTACTTTGGGTCGATCCTGTGTTGAAGATGATGAAGAAGAAGGAATATGGGAAACAAGAAAATACGGTTTAATAGAATTAAAATCGGTTACAAAACAGAAAAACATTGGCAGATCGATTGGTTAAGTGTGGTGTTGGGTAACCGGGAGGTCACGGGTTCGAGTCCCAACTCGTGCAATTCTTTTTACAGCGACTTTCAAAGGGTATAAACCTTTTATATTTTTTTTATTATTATTGTTATTATTATTATTATTATTATCATTATTATTATTTATTATTATCGTTATTAGGATTGATATGTTGATTAATGAAATGATTGTTAATAAATTAGGATATTATCATTATTATTACTAGAATTATATTTCGAAAATTTATTAGTATTATCATTACTAATATTATTAGTATTAGTATTATTTTAGGGTTCTTATTATTATTATTATTATTATTATTATTATTATTATTATTAAAATTTTATTATTAAGATTACTATTATTAATAAGATTGTTATAATTATTATTAATACCAAGTGTTAGGTATTATTATCAAAATTATTATTATTAAATTATACATTTAATTAAAACTATTGTTATTATCATTATATTTCTCATTACTAATATTATAATTAGAAATACTGTTTTGGTTAAACAAATGAAATATGTAAATAAATATATTTAACACATATAACATAACAAAATATTTTTACATATGAAATATAAATATACTATTAATATAAAATATCATTAATAGGTTATATATATATGAACTTATTCGATTACGATTATGCGTGTTAATATATATATACACAAATGATATAGGTTCGTGAATCTGAGGCCAACCTTATACGTGTTCAATGATGATATATGTATTTTTACTACAAAATACACTAGGTGAGTATATAGTCCCACTTTTAAATTCTAAATATTTCGGGATGAGAATACATGTATTTTATGTTTTACGTTATGGACACAAGTAACTGAAAAATATATTCTACGTTGAGTTGTACCACTGGCATACTTCCCTGTAGCTTGGTAACTAATATTTACAGCGGTATTGTAAACGCGAATCCTGTTGATAGATCTATCGGGCCTGACAACCCCAACCGGACTGGACGACCAGTATTCAACGGTTGCACAGTACTTCGTTTTGTGACTACACTTGGTACGGTGTAGTAAGATTTCATAATAAAGGGAATATGCGACGTGATTAAATGTTAAGTATGGTTACCAAGTGCTCAACCACTTAGAATATTTTTATTTAAATGTTTACATATGAAATCTTGTGGTCCATTGTTATAACGCTGCTAGCATCAAACCTATATATCTCACCAACTTATTGTTGACTTTTTAAAGCATGTTATTCTCAGGTACAAATTAAGTCTTCCGCTGTGCATTTGCTCATGTTAAGGACATATCTTGGAATCGATCATTGCAATGGAACTAAATGTTGATGACTTCGTCCAGGTGGATTAGGACGGGTTGCTACAGTTGGTATCAGAGCTTTGGTCTTAGCGAACCAGGTCTTGCATTAGTGTGTCTGACTAGTAGTTGTTAGGATACATTAATGAGTCTGGACTTTGACCGTGTCTACATGTCAAAAGTTTTGCTTATCATTTCTAGTCGGAAATCATCTACTTATCATCCTTAGGGAATTGCCTGCTTACCATTCTTAAGTCTAGACATGCCTTACTGCCTTTATTGCATAGATAGTGTATAGACAAATTTATATCTTAGCGTATCTATTACGATAGACTTTGCTTAATATCTTCCGTAAATTTCTCCGTAATTTAAGGGATCCTGGTACTATATATATATCTATGCATATTATGCATTGAGAATACCATCCAACTATTATTTGCTGTCACTAAGCTTTTCATACCAAAAATCTTTTCTGTGATCGCGTACGATGGCCTCTACGAATCGACCAAGTTCTTCTGACTCCGAAGATAGCGTGACGGGAGCGCACCAACCGATCAACTATCGTGATTTCTTTAGAAAGTGGGGATGGGTTCGCGAAATACTTACCCTATGGAGAAATGAAGAAGGTACTCCATATCACGAGCCGAACTTACCACCTAACGTCGGAGTGCTCGACCCGCTCACCGGCGAACCTGTTCGCAACACCGTTTATACCCTTTTTGCAAGAATTTTTCGTCTTGAGGCTACCATTAACGGAACTAGAGAAGATATCCGACCTTTACCTCACACTGATAACCAACCAGGGTTAGTAGAAGAAGTTAAAGAACTCCGAGCTCGAGTGTTAACTTTAGAGAGCACGGTACACAATTTGCAGGCACCAGCAGTATCACCAACACCAGTAACATCACCAGCTTCAGCACCAACGGTACCAGTACCACCAATAACCCAAGTTTCAACAATCCATGCCTCACCATCTCATTCTGCACCTCGAGTATAATCATCGTTCTACGAATCGTTCTACATCGATTATCTTCGCTCGACATGGCGATTATGTAATTTCTAAAGTTTTAGAGATTATGTAATCTAGTATTAATGGTAAATCAAATGAGTTTAATATCTTATTGACTCATTAAATCCATGATTACATCTGAAGAAAATATATATGCAAATATATATTTTCATAAAGATTGTAATTAAAATTCTTTTGTACAAACTGTTAATGGTGAAAATATTTTAACGGGTAGGTAATACCCGAGGAATATTTAGATTTCACATTAATCAGCTACACGGTACATTCTTCGATTCTGATTCAATAGTCAGTCACTATCCTACTTGTATCCATAAATATACGTATCCGTTCACCACAGAATCCATTTTCGTTCAATTTCATATTTGGATTTTGACCTATCAGAATCCAACAAGTGGCATAATGAAGAAAACATTGGACAAAATAAAATTTGTTAGAAACAAACGAATTAACTAATTGAAATTTTGTTAAGAATCCACGCTAACTGTTCCAGCTAACTGTTCCTAGCTAACTGATTACATTTTATTTATCGCAATTTAATTATCGCAATTTTATTTATCGTCATTTAATTTCTGTTATTTACTTTACGCATTTAATTTATCGTCATTTAATTTCTGTTATTTATTTTTACGCACTTTAAATATCAGGACACGTATACAAGGTTTTGACATATCATATCGACGCATCTATATATATTATTTGGAATAACCATAGACACTCTATATGCAGTAATGCGAGAGTTAGCTATACAGGGTTGAGGTTGATTCTCAAATAATATATATACTTTGAGTTGTGATCGAGTCTGAGACATGTACACGGGTCACGATACGTATTAATTAATTCGAATATTATAAATTAAATTATATATGAATTATTGTACTGTTAACTGTGGACTATCGATTGGGACTATCAACATTGGACAATTAAAAAAATGAATTAAAATGTTGATTATAACATATGAAACTAAACAATTCTTCAAGTTTGCCACTTGAGTCTATCTTAAACCTCATTCGTATCTTGGCGAATACAATTCGCATTCACAACTTTTCGTGATTCTTGAAAACACCCCGATCGAAAAGATGAACCAACCGCATTTCATCTAAGGAAGAAAAAGGTTTATGCATCTGAAAAACTCTCGAATCCAAATTCATAGTTTAACACATACCGTGTTGAATCCTTTGCCATTTATTAGCAAAAACAACCCTACAATTCCTTTTCAAGAAGCTAATTTTGTCACAGCTCCACTTCGACTTCTCAGTGAGACTACTCCTACTATAACCTCGATATTTATACGTTATTCTTTCGCCGTCGTTACCGGAGAATCTTTTATATTCCGTGACGTCATCAGCAGATGTACCAGCAGCTCGTCATCTCTTTAGCGAACTCCGCAATCAGTATTTTGAAATCTCGCATAACTTCTCCAGTTATACTTATAACATCTATCCCTAAGAATTTCATATTCCGAATGTGAAGTTTCTGAAAAACACCCTGAACTATGAAGTAGTTCTTGAAATTGCTGATGAAGCAGCAAAAACTGTAAATGAATTTAGCAGTCAAATGTTGATGATAAAGTATAATGTGATGGTAAAGCTCAGAAAAAGAGGAGATTTGAAACTGGAAAAACGGATTGAGCAAAGTATGAAAGAAGGTGTGGATAAATCACAAGAACTGAATCTGCTTTCAAAGAATCCAAACGATTCAGTACCTGCTGAAATCATTAGTAAAAACCCTACTCGATATTCTAAACCTTTCCGGATGATATTCTTCATCATTATCTTATCTTAGATATTATAAGATATCTTCATATCTTCTGTTATACATATTCTCCATATTTCAGGAGATATTTTCACAACTATTCCTATCTGCGATCATGTATCTTTCCGTAATATCTGCGTTATTAAATAAAAGAAACTGTGTTAGTTTCTAAATTCTGAAACTTTCGAAATTAAAATATGAATGTTTTGGAGTAGTGTTAGGAATTGATGCATGAATTAGTATAATATAATGAAACTTGATCAACTTCATTATATTACAGTAAGTCATGTTGAGTTTCTAATGAAGCATGATGATTCTCAGTACCGTCATCATGTGCCATGTTACACGGCTCTTACATTCTATTCCAATTCTAAAAATATCAAGAAAATATTTCTTGATGATTCGGTCTTTTCCAGAATAATCTGGTAATTTGAAAAATCAAAATCGTGCCACTACCATTGCTTTCTTAAAGCATTAAATATGTTCATTCTGAATTTCATACCTACAAATTCTGGATCATTGTTCGCTTGACTCGAGGACGGGAAGAAGAAACGAAGGGACAAAGCCCCGAAATAGAAATTGGGGTATAAATCACAGCAAATAGGAGAGAGCATAAACTGTGGATGACAAGGACATCGAGGTATAAGGAAAAATATGAAACCCAATAGCAACCCTGAAACTACAAACCGTGCATATCAATACATATTGCCACGTAAAGGCACGGGAGAATTAATAACACTATAACCCCAAGAATATAGTAGAAGTAAATAGTTTCTTCTGGTGGTAAATGAAAGAGAAGAAGGAAAGATATGAAAGTTAGAAGTATAATAAGAATCAAAACGGGATGGAGCATATTAAGGAATGAGTAGAAGGAGAAAGAATAGAAGGTGTGAGTTGTAAAGAAACGAAGGGGGTGAATTTATAATGAAGTATCCGACAAAGAAATCGAAACAGATTGCTGTATTAAATCAAAGAAGATCCTGATTTTCTAAATCGTCGAAGAACCAAATCTTATTACGTAAGATTTTCTTTAAATCCCTTAAATTTCGGAAGTAAATCATAACTACGTCATCGGTTGAAATGAACATATTTATTTGCTCATTTCACTCTTTTGTGATAACTTCACTCGTGCGCTTCATATGATCGAATCGTCTTATCTACATTACTCAATGATGATAAAACTACATAATTACCTCATATTTGTCATGAAAACATTCTTATTGTTATCCGTAACGACCTCTATCAAATTTCGGGGACGAAATTTTTTTAACGGGTGGGTACTGTAACGACCCGGAAATTTTCGACCAAATTTAAACCTTAATCTTTATATATTTCCGACACGATAAGCAAAATCTGTTATTTTAAGTTTAGAAAGTTTAAAATTTATATCTGGATAATCAGTTACCCTTGACCAAGTCTGGCGATTCACGAACATTTGTGTGTATGTAAATATGTAAATATACTTATATATATATATATATAAATAAAAAAATTAATATAAATGTACAGATAACATTTTAAATTAATTACGCTTAATCAATTGAAATTAAGAATGAAAAATAATAATTAGAATAATAAAGATATTATTAAATTGAATATATATAAATATATACATAATGTCATATGAGTTCCATTACTAACTATTATATGATGACATTTATAAAATATTGAAGATTCAATAGATAAAATTTCTATGATAAATGAGTTAACTATTAAATGTTATATATATGTTACTATATATATATATATGTCAAAAAAAAAAAAAATGAATATGTAATATTAAGTTTGATTACTGGTTAAAAATATAAATAAATATAATAGTTACTTCCAATATTTTTTTATTTGTTATCAATATTAGTATTATTATTATGAATATTATTGTTAGAAATTTTATAGTTATTATTATTATATCATTAATAATAACAATATTATTACTAGGATATTGTTAAAGCAATTTTATTATAATATTAAGAGAAATATTATTATTGATATATTTATTAAGTAGTAAGATAAATTGTAATATATAAATAATGATATATAAATACTAATTTAGAAAGATACAGAAATACGGGTGGATATATAAATACAGATATATGATACGGAGTACATTAATTAATACAGATATATTTATAAAAAGGACTTGTACGCATCAATTAGCTGTCATATATTCATCAATATTCTCCCTCTGCTCGTGATATGCTGTCGAACCCAATTATCATATTCAAACAAATTTCGATCTAATCTGGTTACAGTTTAAATCACTCATTCATCTTATATATATATGGTCTGTTGTAACTAGTTAAAAAACAGAATCAAACAGAACAGATATATTTTTTTTAAAGCCGATACCTCCTGTTCTTGCCCCATTTTTACAAAAACTTGATTTTTAATAGATTTCAAAATCTATAAATGAGATTGTGTTAGGAATCCTTTCCTCAATCTCTCTGCAAAATCTTCGATTCCAATTCTGTATATCAATCACGAATTTTCGAAGTCAAAGTTCATAAGAAAAAGTCAACCGAAATTTTAATGATCAAATTCGTGATATATGTTATGGTTCCAGTTAAATTAACAATTTATAAAGTTTTGAGGAGTGAATTGGAACACATTTTGTGTTATAACCTTTGTCTCTAGCGTCTTAAAAATCACAATCAATATTATTTTTTTTTTAAAAACCACGAGCTGCAGTAGCAGCGAAATATAACTGATTTTTTTTTTCTCTGTTAAATTAACTCAACAATAATCAAATGTTTATGTTTTAGTTATGATAACTACCAATTAAGCCCTTAGGAGGTTACTTTGGGTCGATCCTGTGTTGAAGATGATGAAGAAGAAGGAATATGGGAAACAAGAAAATACGGTTTAATAGAATTAAAATCGGTTACAAAACAGAAAAACATTGGCAGATCGATTGGTTAAGTGTGGTGTTGGGTAACCGGGAGGTCACGGGTTCGAGTCCCAACTCGTGCAATTCTTTTTACAGCGACTTTCAAAGGGTATAAACCTTTTATATTTTTTTTATTATTATTGTTATTATTATTATTATTATTATCATTATTATTATTTATTATTATTGTTATTAGGATTGATATGTTGATTAATGAAATGATTGTTAATAAATTAGGATATTATCATTATTATTACTAGAATTATATTTCGAAAATTTATTAGTATTATCATTACTAATATTATTAGTATTAGTATTATTTTAGGGTTCTTATTATTATTATTATTATTATTATTATTATTATTAAAATTTTATTATTAAGATTACTATTATTAATAAGATTGTTATAATTATTATTAATACCAAGTGTTAGGTATTATTATCAAAATTATTATTATTAAATTATACATTTAATTAAAACTATTGTTATTATCATTATATTTCTCATTACTAATATTATAATTAGAAATACTGTTTTGGTTAAACAAATGAAATATGTAAATAAATATATTTAACACATATAACATAACAAAATATTTTTACATATGAAATATAAATATACTATTAATATAAAATATCATTAATAGGTTATATATATATGAACTTATTCGATTACGATTATGCGTGTTAATATATATATACACAAATGATATAGGTTCGTGAATCTGAGGCCAACCTTATACGTGTTCAATGATGATATATGTATTTTTACTACAAAATACACTAGGTGAGTATATAGTCCCACTTTTAAATTCTAAATATTTCGGGATGAGAATACATGTATTTTATGTTTTACGTTATGGACACAAGTAACTGAAAAATATATTCTACGTTGAGTTGTACCACTGGCATACTTCCCTGTAGCTTGGTAACTAATATTTACAGCGGTATTGTAAACGCGAATCCTGTTGATAGATCTATCGGGCCTGACAACCCCAACCGGACTGGACGACCAGTATTCAACGGTTGCACAGTACTTCGTTTTGTGACTACACTTGGTACGGTGTAGTAAGATTTCATAATAAAGGGAATATGCGACGTGATTAAATGTTAAGTATGGTTACCAAGTGCTCAACCACTTAGAATATTTTTATTTAAATGTTTACATATGAAATCTTGTGGTCCATTGTTATAACGCTGCTAGCATCAAACCTATATATCTCACCAACTTATTGTTGACTTTTTAAAGCATGTTATTCTCAGGTACAAATTAAGTCTTCCGCTGTGCATTTGCTCATGTTAAGGACATATCTTGGAATCGATCATTGCAATGGAACTAAATGTTGATGACTTCGTCCAGGTGGATTAGGACGGGTTGCTACACCTTTGATTTAGAATGAAAACCTACTGAGATTAACAAAAGTTTCTTGATCTTGGATGATTACTTGGAATGGATTTGAAAGCTTGGAAGTAATCTAGCAAGTTTGAAAAATTTATTGAAGTGTTCTTGAATAGTTGTTTTTATGATGATTAAAGCTTGTAATTGAAGATAAAAGATGGTGAAAATGTTTAGAGATGATCAAGTATGATGTTAGGAGTATTTTGAGAGAGAATTTGGAGTGTAAGTATGAGAAAATGGAATGGAAAAATGAGGTGAAATCATAAAAAAGTTTTTACTCATTATAAAGAAAGAAAAGATTCTTAAGTTTGTTTTATTGCTAAATAATTCATGCTGGTTGACAAGTGGTTGGTTCCACATGTTCTTTAATCATTTAAGGCTGCTAAGGAGCAGATTTTTATGTGTATATACCAATAGTGTGTACATCTAGGAGCTGGGTATTGTACGAGTACGAATACAGTTGCATATGAGTAGAATTGTTGATGAAAATGTATGAGGATGTAATTGTAAGTATTTTTGTTAAGTAGAAGTACTTTGATATGTGTCTTGAAGTCTTTCACTACATGTATATGCATTTTAACTGAGTCGTTAAGTCATCGTTAGTCGTTACATGTAAGTGTTGTTTTGAAACCTTTAAGTTAACGATCTTGTTAAATGTAATTAAAAAGATAATATGATAGGTATTATTAAAGTAAGTTATTACACGTAGTAAAATATGTTTGTATCACATATTTATTTGATAAAATAATATCTATAATGATAGTAAGTAAAAGTTGTATTATTTTGTAATAATAATTATTATTATAAAAATATCAATATTTATAATTACTAAGATGACATTATGATAAAACGATAATTCTAATTATGATAACTTTAATATTTACGATAATTTTTAATATTATCTTTAAAATAATAATTCTATTTAAAATAATAATAATAATGATATTTTATAGTAACATTGACATTTCTATTAAAATGATAATTTTTGTTAAAATGATAGTTTTAATACTAACGATACTTTTAATAATAATAGTAATGATAAAAATAATAAGAACGATAATTTTATCTAAATCAATATCTTATAATATTTTAATTTCATCATGATACTCTTACTCATTATTTCCTAATCGTTTCGTTTAATAGCTTTTAATCGTCTTTTATATCATGTTCATAATAATGATAATAATAGTAATCAAACTAATTAGGTGTTACAAATATTTGTTTTAATTACACTAATATTAATAATGATAGTTACTATAACATTATTAACGGTAATACTAATAATTATAATTATCTTAATGATAATATAGTAATAATAATAATAATAACAATAACAATAACCATTTTTAAATAATGATATATATATTAATAATGATAATAATAATAATAATACTAATAATAATAATAATAATAATAATAATAATAATAATAATAATAATAATAATAATAATAATAATAATAATTGGATAATAATAATAATACTAATTATAACTTTAACGATAATAACGATAGTAATAATAAAAAAATAACAATTTTTAATGATAAATCCCTTTTATTGATAAATATAATAATAATGATAATAATAAGGTAAAACTAGAACGACGATAATAATAATCATTTTTAATAAAAATATCAAAAATTCAATTGATTATAACTTCTAATCCGTTCATCGAAACCATTCGATATCTAAAGGAAAAGTTCTTAATTTTTTGCTAGCTTTCCAAGGACATGCATATCTTATACCTTATCTCAACCGCAAGTGTAACTAATTCAATATTCAACCTAACTTGTCTAAGGGCAATATCAAAAGTACAAGCATGCATAATCCTAAATACTCGAGCACTAGTCAGGGATACACTATTAGTATGTAAAAGTTAAATTATGAGTACTCACGTATCAATATTGAGATTCAATATTGCAGGAAATGTACGTAGACGCAACGAAAATGATAAACACTATATTGACCTCACGAGCATACCCATGAACCATACTCAATCACCTCCATAGATATAACCCATAATTTCCTTAATCCTATCCTACTCGAAAAACAATTTTGAAATCACTCGGACAGCACTCCGTCGTAATATTTTATGTATACTAATAATATCTTGAAATAATACGGAGTAAATATATATATGTAAATCGATTGAGAGAGTTTAGAGAAAAATATTTTCAAGTTTCTATGAAATAATGAAACCTATTGAATTCTATTTATAATAGATTTTTGAATTATTAAAGTATGAATTATTAAAGTGAATTATTAAAGTATGAATTATTAAAGTGAATTATTAAAGTATGAATTATTAAAGTGAATTATTAAAGTATGAATTATTAAAGTGAATTATTAAACTATGAATTATTAAACTATGAATTATTAAAGTGAATTATTAAAGTTAAAGTAAAGTAAAAATAAAGTAAAGGTAAAGTTTAAGTATAGTAAAAGTATAAAACTATGTACGTATAATACGCGTATAAATATATATAATATTAATTTAAATCGTTATATATATTTAATAAAATAAAATATAAATATCGTTATCTTTATCATACTAGTTAAGTAATGAGTTGTCAAAAGTGGTTCTAGATATTTATAAAAGTTATATACGTTTTAATAATAAAGTTCTTTTTAAACTGAAAACGTTTTTGTACGTTTGAAACTAAATAGATCAATCGAGTCTTTATGAGATTCAATCTTCCACTATCCTTTGTCTAGTTCTTAATGATTGACAATTTGTTCTTATTTATAAATCACTTTACCATTTTCTGAATATTGTTAAAATGGAAAGATTTCTCAAATCAACGTGGGCCTTTCAACAGAGACTTGTAATCATAATTCAATATATCTGATAATTCAATCATTTGATCTTATCTTCTAATTCCATTGATAAACATTTTGAAACAGATACAATCATATAAAGTATTTAATCTAATATTTTGTTTACGTTTCAAGTTATAATATATATACACATATACATATATAATCATATTCGTTTAATGGTTCGTGAATCGTTGGAACTTGGTCGAGGTTGAATGAATGTATGAACATAGTTTAAAATTCTTGCAATTTAACTTAACAAATATTGCTTATCGTGTCGGAAACATATAAAGATTAAAGTTTAAATTTGGTTGGAAATTTCCGGGTTATCACAGTACCTACCCGTTAAAGAAATTTCGTCCCGAAATTTGAGTGGAAAAGTCGTGAATGATAATAAGTATGTTTTCATGATGCATACGGGCTGAAAATTAGAGTTTTATCATCATCGAATAATTTGGATAAACAATCCATTTATATGAAGAGTACGAATGAAGCTAACATAGAAGAGTGAAATGAGTAAGTGTAGATTCATCTTATCATTTGACGTAGATATGATTGATTCCCAGATTTCAAGGGATTTGAAGAAAATCTTCTTAATAAGATTTGACTCTCCGGTAATCAAGGGAATTAGGATCCGCTTTAAATGCGATCGTCCATTTTAATTGTTCTGTCGGAGATTTTCTTATAAATTCACCTCCTTCGTTTCCTTACAACTCACACCTTCTGTTGATGCATTTTATGCAAGTCCCTAGACATCTACCCACGTCCATTGCAGGTACAACAGTTTACAGGCCACCATGATTGCTCGTTATTATCCTATCCGTGTTTGTATGTGGTTACAGGAACTGTAGGAACGAGATTTAGATGTTTGACTATGTTAGACTTAGTCAGACGTACTAGTGAAGCCACACTAGTACGGCTGACAGGCTCAAACGCACGGTTGATGCTGAGCTAAGTCACAATTACAACCTAAATGAGAAGACACGAGTGAGTGATCACCCGTACGGCTGATGAAGCCAACTCGTACGTGTGATGAATGAATCGTATGGGTGAGTCAACAGCAGGGGTATATAAAGTCTTATGTTCTTCATTTTAGGTTAAGCCTCTCATTTGTTACACACACTCAGATCTAGTGAGCTCCTCCGATTCTCTCTCAGTCTAAATCACCCAGGTGGTGAATAATAGCTCTAGGTGTTGATCTAATCACACTTGATTTAGTTGTGGTTTGACTAAATTAATCAAAAAAAAAAACTTAACCTATTCACTAGAGGGTTTGATTCACTTATTCCGCCATTGTGTGAGTTAAATCTGTTGATTTCTAAGTTCCTAGTCATGTTTCATCACCTTCTATTCTTTCCCCCTCAACTCATATTTTAAAGTATTCATCAATATGCTCCATCCAGTTCTGATTCTCGGTATACTTCTAACTTTTATATCGGTCATTCTTCTTTTTCATCTACCGCCGGAAGAATCTATTTACTTCTACTATACTCTTGGGTTTATAGTGTTTCTAGTTCTCCCGTGACTTTATATTGCTATATGCATCGATATATATGGTTTATAATTTCTGGTTTGTCGTTGGGATTTATATGTTCCCTTATATTTCAAAATCTCCGCTTCTGTCTTCTATAATCATTATCATTCACAGTTAATGCTCTCTTTTATTTGCTGCAATTTATACCCCAATTTCTATTTCGGAGTTTTGTCCTTTCGTTTCTTCTTCTTGCGATTAAGCACCGCTTGTAATGGTCCAGAATTCACATATATGAATTTTGGAATGAACATTGTTAATGTTCTAGGAAGGAAATTGTGATGGCACGATCTTGACTTGTCAAATTACTAGAATACCTTGGAAAAGGCCGAATCATCAAGAAATATTTTCTTGATATTTTAGAGGTTAAATAGAATACAAGAGTCGTATAACATGGCACAAGATGATGTTATGATCTGTGAATCATCACGTTCCATTTAGAAACTCAGCATGACTTACTGTAATATAATCACATTGATCAAGTGTCATTATATTATACTAATTCATGCTTCAGTTCCCAAAATTACTTCAAAATATTCCTATTTTAAACTTGAATGTTTCAGAATTTAGAAACTAAAATAGTTTCTTTTATGATGTAATACAGATAGCGCGAAGAGGTAAATGATTTCAAATAAGAAAAATTAAGAAAATATCTTCAGAAATATGGAGGATATTTATAATGAAAGATATGATGATATTTTAGAATTTCTAATATCAGAGGATGATGAAGAATATTGTCCGTAGGGGTTTAGAGTCAGGAGCAAGGTATTCGTTAATGACTTCAGCAGGTACTGAATCATTTGGATCCTTTGAAGTCAGGTTCAGTCTTTGTAATCTGTCCACAGCCTCCTTCCTACTTTGCCCAATCCGTTTTCCAGTTCCAAAACTTCTCTTTTTCTGCACTTTTCCAGCACACTTCATCATTATCATCCAGCTTTTACTGTTTAAAGTCGTTTATAGTTTTTACTACTTCATCAGCATTTTTTTTTCCATTTTCGGAGAACCAATTCGTAGTTCGGAGTGTTTTTCAGAAACTTCACATTCAAATTAAGTCCAGAAGATAGACGTTATATATACACATATAACTGTTGGCGTAGACATCCTGAGAGATTTCAAAATACTGATTGCTAATTCCCAATGATTCGTATGGCAATTCTCATTACAAGATGCGAATGAGTAAATGATGGGGTTTCAATGAATAATTATAATGACTTTTTGGAGAGGCTAAAGTCAAAGGGTAATGAAGATGTTGGTACATCTGCTAATAATGTGGTGGAATGTAAAAGGTTCCCTGGTAACGATGGTGTATATCTCAAGGTTATAATAAGGTTAATCTGACTGAAAAGTCGAAGTTGACTTGCTGGAGCTGTGACAAAACTGGCTACTTTGAATAGGAGTCGCAAAGTTATTTTTGCTAATAAATGCCAAAGAATCTGACGCGGATACGTTGTTTAAACTTTTACTTTGGTTTCAAGAGTTTTTCGGGTACATAACTGTGGGTAACATGTGGTTGGATCATCATCTCGATTGCTCATCATTCGAAGTGTCTTCAAAAATTTTCGAAGGGTTTGAACACAGATTGTAATCGTTAACATACATTTGATGTTCTAACACAGTTTTGAAGTCAAAATATAGCTTGTGAAAGATGTAAGGATCTAAGAGTGATGATTTTGGTCATATCTCAAGTTGAATTTTGAGATTTCAAAATCATAATATGTAATTAAATTTTGAATGAGTATGGTTGTTTTGATTTCTATAATAGAATGTATATTGTTGTGAAAGTAGGGAGTATAATGGATGATTTGCTGAATCAGATTCGAAGAATGTAACATATTAATTGTGAATTTATATATCTCTCGGGTATTACCTACCCGTTAAAAAAAATTTCACAATTAATATTTTGTACAAGAGAATTTTATTACAGTCTTTATGAAAATATATATATGTATATTTTCTTCAGATGTAACATAGATTTAATGAGTTAATGTAAAATTAAACTCATTTGATATACGGTTGAAACTAGAATTGAATAATCCCTAAAGGCTTTAAAAAGTACATAACTTTTACGCAGTATTTCTTTAATGACATTGAAATTATGAATCAATACTTCGTTATTTGTTGATGTATGATGTTCGATTCATGGAATTCTTGTGAATTTCGCAAAGTACGAATGGTGTTATCTGAAAAGTTTGGGGTACATCGATGATGAAAGTGTAAAATCAAATATATACTTGATTTATTATGAATTGGAATTTGTTGAATTGCGACAGAGATTGTAGTTAATGCTGGTTAAGTTGCGGCCGAAGGATGTACATTATTGCATATTCGTAATATGAATTAACCGAGTAGTTAAGATTCACACACAATAGCTTAGCACGGAAAGATTTATTTCAAAATATATATATATGTATGTATATATACATATATATATATATATATATATATAATACATATAATTTCTTCAGAGGGAATGAGTTAATTCTTCATAACTCATTGATACAATATACACGTTATTGATTCGTAATGATGTCCACAGTGATTCTTGAACTGACAGAGTTTGTGATGTTATCGGTGTTGTTGATTCGGATGTTGACTGTACTGACGATGCTGGTAACGCTGACGGTACTGTTGATGCTGTTGGTAAAGCAAGTTTAGCTTGTTAATCACACACCTTTTTTGTCAGTGTTTCTACTCTTCCTTCTATCATTTTGGTTCGTTTAACTGATTTATGGTTAGGGCTAGATTAGATAATCTCTAAGACTTTAGAGATTACATAATCGCCGCGGAATGTTTCTCCAATGAAGTTATGAATTAATACTTCGTCAGTTATTGTTGTTGGTACTCCTTGGTATCTATGGTGCGTATGACGTTGATGATCGTGGGATATATTGTGAAGCTGAGGTTTACGATGTGGTTGTGGTTGGAGGTGGTAATGGTACTGTTGGCGTTGATGATGGTGGTACTGGTTATGCTGCTGGTGCTGCTGCTGGTGTTTGTAATCTTTGCACCATTTTCTCCAAAGCCACTACCCGAGTGCGAAGCTCGTTGACTTCTTCTATTATACCGGGGTGATTGTCGGTTCGGACGAGCGGATAAATATAATCTAGAATTTGATGTAGTATATAATCGTGACGAGATACTCTGGAAATGAGAGAGAAAATGGTGTTTCGGATTGGTTCGCCGGTAAGTGCTTCAGGTTCTTCGTTAAGAGGGCAATGGGGTGGATGGAAGGAATCACCTTCTTCTTATCTCCAATGATTGAGGAGGCTACGAACCCATCCCCAATTCATCCAGAATATATGATGGCTGATTGGTTGATCCATTCCGGTCACACTGCTTTCAGAGCTGGAGTGGGATTCCATTTCGGAATCCGAGGAACTTGAATTAATGATGAATTTCATTTCGTACGATTGAATAAGGATTTTTCGATATGAAATGATTTTCGGTTATCGGATGGTATTCTAATCACATAGAATATTCATAGATATAGAACAAAAGATTTCGTAGATTACGGAGGAATTTGCAGGATATGTCAGGTAAAGTTTAAAGTAACAGATACGATAAGATATGATTTAGCTGATACGCTAAGATATGAATTTTGTCTATACACTACTCATGCAATTAATGTAGCAAGACGTGTCTAGACTAGTAATGATAAGCAGGTAATTTCCTAAGAATGATAAGCAGATGATTTCCGACTAAAAATGATAAGCAAAACTTTTGACATGCAGACACGGTCGAAGTCCAAACTCACTAATACATCCTAACGAATTATCAGTTAGACACACTAATGCAGACATGGTTCGCTAAGACCACCGCTCTGATACCAACTGAAAGGACCCATTCATATACATTATAAACGATTCACAATAGTTGATTACATTGCGAGGTATTTGACCTCTATATGATACATTTTACAAACATTGCATTCGTTTTTAAAAGACATACTTTCTTTACATTGAAAATTGACAGGCATGCATACCATTTCATAATATCCACTATCCAACTATAAATTGATTTAATAATAATCTTTGATGAACTCAATGACTCGAATGCAACGTTCTTCGAAATATGCTATGAAAGACTCCAAGTAATATCTTTAAAATGAGCAAATGCACTGTAGTGACCCGAACTTTTCCATGTTTATATATATTAATTGAGATTGATATTTACATGATTAAATGTTTCCAACATGTTAAGCAATCAAACTTGTTAAGACTTGATTAATTGAAATATGTTTCATATAGACAATTGACCACCCAAGTTGACCGGTGATTCACGAACGTTAAAACTTGTAAAAACTATATGATGACATATATATGGATATATATATAGTTAACATGATACTATGATAAGTAAACATATCATTAAGTATATTAACCATGAACTACATATGTAAAAACAAGACTACTAACTTAATGATTTTTAAACGAGACATATATGTAACGATTATCGTTGTAAAGACATTTAAAGTATATATATCATATTAAGAGATATTCATACATGATAATATCATGATAATATAATAATTTAAAATCTCATTTGATATTATAAACATTGGGTTAACAACATTTAACAAGATCGTTAACCTAAAGGTTTCAAAACAACACTTACATGTAACGACTAACGATGACTTAACGAGTCAGTTAAAATGTATATACATGTAGTGTTTTAATATGTATTTATACACTTTTGAAAGACTTCAATACACTTATCAAAATACTTCTACTTAACAAAAATGCTTACAATTACATCCTCGTTCAGTTTCATCAACAATTCTACTCGTATGCACCCGTATTTGTACTCGTACAATACACAGCTTTTAGATGTATGTACTATTGGTATATACACTCCAATGATCAGCTCTTAGCAGCCCATGTGAGTTACCTAACACATGTGGGAACCATCATTTGGCAACTAGCATGAAATATCTCATAAAATTACAAAAATATGAGTAATCATTCATGACTTATTTACATGAAAACAAAATTACATATCCTTTATATCTAATCCATACACCAACGACCAAAAACACCTACAAACACTTTCATTCTTCAATTTTCTTCATCTAACTGATCTCTCTCAAGTTCTATCTTCAAGTTCTAAGTGTTCTTCATATATTCTACAAGTTCTAGTTACATAAAATCAAGAATACTTTCAAGTTTGCTAGCTCACTTCCAATCTTGTAAGGTGATCATCCAACCTCAAGAAATCTTTGTTTCTTACAAACAAAGGTTAATCCTTCTAACTTGACTTTTAAAATTAACTAAACACATGTTATATATCTATATGATATGCTAACTTAATGATTTAAAACCTGGAAACACGAAAAACATCGTAAAACTGGATTTACGCCGTCGTAGTAACACCGCGGGCTGTTTTGGGTTAGTTAATTAAAAACTATGATAAACTTTGATTTAAAAGTTGTAATTCTGAGAAAATGATTTTTATTATGAACATGAAACTATATCCAAAAATTATGGTTAAACTCAAAGTGGAAGTATGTTTTCTAAAATGGTCATCTAGACGTCGTTCTTTCGACTGAAATGACTACCTTTACAAAAACGACTTGTAACTTATTTTTCCGACTATAAACCTATACTTTTCTGTTTAGATTCATAAAATAGAGTTCAATATGAAACCATAGCAATTTGATTCACTCAAAACGGATTTAAAATGAAGAAGTTATGGGTAAAACAAGATTGGATACTTTTTCTCATTTTAGCTACGTGAAAATTGGTAACAAATCTATTACAACCATAACTTAATCAACTTGTATTTTATATTATGTAATCTTGAGATACCATAGACACGTATACAATGTTTCGACCTATCATGTCGACACATCTATATATATTTCGGAACAACCATAGACACTCTATATGTGAATGTTGGAGTTAGCTATACAGGGTTGAGGTTGATTCCAAAATATATATAGTTTGAGTTGTGATCAATACTGAGATACGTATACACTGGGTCATGGATTGATTCAAGATAATATTTATCAATTTATTTCTGTACATCTAACTGTGGACAACTAGTTATAGGTTACTAACGAGGACAGCTGACTTAATAAACTTAAAACATCAAAATACATTAAACGTGTTGTAAATATATTTTGAACATACTTTAATATATATGTATATATTGTTATAGGTTCGTGAATCAACAGTGGCCAAGTCTTACTTCCCGACGAAGTAAAAATCTGTGAAAGTGAGTTATAGTCCCACTTTAAAAATCTAATATTTTTGGGATGAGAATACATGCAGGTTTTATAAATGATTTACAAAATAGACACAAGTACATGAAACTACATTCTATGGTTGAATTATCGAAATCGAATATGCCCCTTGTTATTAAGTCTGGTAATCTAAGAATTAGGGAACAGACACCCAAATTGACGCGAATCCTAAAGATAGATCTATTGGGCCCAACAAGCCCCATCCAAAGTACCGGATGCTTTAGTACTTCGAAATTTATATCATATCCGAAGGGTGTCCCGGAATGATGGGGATATTCTTATATATGCATCTTGTTAATGTTGGTTACCAGGTGTTCACCATATGAATGATTTTTATCTCTATGTATGGGATGTGTATTGAAATATGAAATCTTGTGGTCTATTATTATGATTTGATATATATAGGTTAAACCTATAACTCACCAACATTTTTGTTGACGTTTTAAGCATGTTTATTCTCAGGTGATTATTAAGAGCTTCCGCTGTCGCATACTTAAATAAGGACGAGATTTGGAGTCCATGCTTGTATGATATTGTGTAAAAACTGCATTCAAGAAACTTATTTTGTTGTAACATATTTGTATTGTAAACCATTATGTAATGGTCGTGTGTAAACAGGATATTTTAGATTATCATTATTTGATAATCTACGTAAAGCTTTTTAAACCTTTATTGATGAAATAAAGGTTATGGTTTGTTTTAAAATGAATGCAGTCTTTGAAAAACGTCTCATATAGAGGTCAAAACCTCGCAACGAAATCAATTAATATGGAACGTTTTTAATCAGTAAGAACGGGACATTTCAGTTGGTATCTGAGTGTTGGTCTTAGAGAACCAGAATTTTGCATTAGTGTGTCTTATCGAGTTTGTTAGGATGCATTAGTGAGTCTGGACTTCGACCGTGTTTACTTGAAAAATGATTGCTTAACAAATTTTGTTGGAAACTATATATTTTTAACATGTGAATATTATGTGATATATTAATCTCTTAACGCGTTTGATATTATGTGATAGATGTCTACCTCTAGAACAAGTCCCATTGACTCACCTAATAATAATGAAGAGTCAAATGTAAATTGGAATGATTCGTGGACTGATTCACAAGTTCCCGAAGAGGAACCGGAAGAAGAGTCGGAACCGGAAGAAGAATCGGAACCGGAAGAAGAATCGGAACCAGATGAAGAAATAGAACCGGTGGGGGAACTAATAAAACGGTTAAGTAAAAGAAAATCCTCAACCAACCGACCAAGGTTAATTATGGTCAATGGTGTTTCCGCCAAGGAAGCAAAATATTGGGAGGATTACCAATTCTCCGATGAATCGGATTCCGAAGAGAATTCCGATGATGTTATAGAAATTACCCCAACTGAATTTAAAAAGGTAAAAGAAAATAATAAGGGAAAGGGCATAAAATAGCGAAATCTAATTCCAACCCCGATGAACTTTATATGTATCGTTAATCCCCGAAGTCCTTAAGTTGTAACAATGACCCGGGAACCTCTAAACCACTAGGTTTTTCTAAACCAATGTGGAAAATTACGGCTCGTATTAGGGGAACATCATATATCCCTAGAAACTTGGCAAAACGAACCAAAACCGAAGAAGAAGAAACAAGCGAGTCGGAATAAGATAGTTGTATTCGTGTGGTGTAATATATGTAATATAGTGTGCTTATGCTTTATGATATATGTAAAAATTGCTTGTATTAATAAGTATTTTTTTTATGAATCTAACTCTTGTCTATTTTACAGTATAAAAACACAAAATGGATAGACAACCCAATATTTTAAGAGACCTACCCGGAGACATGATTGATGAAATCTTGTCTAGAGTCGGTCAGAATTCTTCGGCACAACTATTTAAGGCGAGATCAGTTTGTAAGACATTCGAAGAACGTTCCAAGAATGCCTTGGTTTATAAAAGGCTTTCGTTCGAAAGATGGGGGATATCACATTGGGAAATCCATAAGTTACGATGTGTTTACTTTGACGCATATATTGCGGGGAACCCAAATGCTATTTTACGCAATGGGTTAAGAAATTATTTTGACTCAATATATCCGAATATTGGACTTCGTGATTTAGAAAAAGCGGCTAACATGCAACATAAAGAAGCATGTTATGCTTACGGATTAGTAATGTTCGCTTCTCACCAAAGTGAGAACAAGAACATCGGGCTACAACTATTAAACAAAACGTTCCCACAAGTGACGGAGTCGGTAATTGGGGTAAGAAATGAGGTTTTTAGATTGTTACGGGACTGTTGGACATTACGTAACCCTCGTCCCTTTGACGACGTTACAACACGCTGTCTTATCAACGGCCATAACGGTTATGTTCCACAAAACCAAGGATGGGAAGTAATCCTAGTAAAACCAGAATGCATGACTTGTTTCTGGACGTATGAATTACGTGTCTTTATTGCCTTTGCTGAACGACTTGTGTACTAGCTAGAATTATCTTCACAGCCATCTTGTATCAAATTTATTGTGTGCTATATTTCATGCTATATGTAAAATAAGCGGTATTGTAAGTTTGTAAAATATTGTGTAAAAGTTTGAACGCGAAATATTATTATAATCAGTTTTTCATATAGAATTGTAGTAGTTGAATTGTATATTAGCTACTAAGTATGAACTTAACGGGTAGGTACTACCCGAATTTAAACTTATAAAATGCTAATATGAAGAAAAAGCTTTTATAAATGAGTTCATATTATGCTACGAAATACTATTAACTACTCTTAATATTCTGTATGATTAACTTGTTCCATTTGACTATTTTGAAGGAAATGGCACCGACTACTCGACACACCGTGAATATGAATGAAGAGGAATTCCGTACTTTTCTAGCTTCAAACATAGCCGCAGTACAGGCTGCGCTACATACCAACAATAACCTTGGATCTAGCAGTACAGGAAATCGTTTAGGATGCACCTACAAAGAATTCACTGCCTGCAAACCTTTAGAATTTGATGGAACCGAAGGACCGATCGGATTGAAACGGTGGACCGAGAAGGTCGAATCAGTGTTTGCCGTAAGTAAGTGTACTGAAGAGGAGAAACTGAAGTACGCTACGCATACCTTCACAGGTTCTGCGTTAACATGGTGGAATACCTATCTAGAGCAAGTGGGACAAGATGATGCGTACGCACTACACTGGTCAGCATTCAAGCACTTGATGAACGAGAAGTACCATCCCAGAACCGAGGTCAATAAGCTCAAGACAGAACTTAGAGGATTACGAACTCAAGGATTTGATATTACCACGTACGAAAGACGATTCACAGAATTGTGCCTATTGTATCCGGGAGCTTTCGAAGATGAGGAAGAGAAGATCGACGCGTTTGTGAAAGGATTACCGGAAAGAATCCAAGAAGATATAAGTTCACACGAGCCCGCCTCCATACAACAGGCATGTAGAATGGCTCACAAACTAGTGAACCAGATTGAAGAAAGAATTAAAGAACAGACTGCTGAAGAGGCCAATGTAAAGCAAGTCAAAAGAAAGTGGGAGGAAAACGGTGATAAGAATCACCAATACAACAACAACAGCAATTACAACAATAATCGCAACAATTATCCCAACAATCGCAACATCAATTGTAACTACAACAAACGGCCCAACAACAACAACAACAACAACAACAACAACAACAACAACAACAACAACAACAGCAACTACAACAATCATCCCAACAACAATAATAACCGCAACAACAACAACAATCAGAAGCAGCTATGCCAAAGGTGTGAAAAGTATCACTCGGGGTTCTGCACCAAATTTTGCAACAAGTGTAAAAGAAATGGTCATAGCGCGGCGAAGTGTGAGGTCTACGGACCAGGGGTTAACAGAATGAAAGGAACAAATGGTGTCGGAACGAGTAATGGCGGAGCAAGTAGTGTCGGAGCAAGTTATGCCAATGTAGTTTGTTATAAATGTGGAAAACCGGGCCACATTATTAGAAATTGCCCGAACCAGGAGAACACGAATGGACAAGGCCGCGGAAGAGTTTTCAATATTAATGCGGCAGAGGCACAGGAAGACCCGGAGCTTGTTATGGGTACGTTTCTTATTGACAATAAATCTGCTTACGTTTTATTTGATTCGGGTGCGGATAGAAGCTATATGAGTAGAGATTTTTGTGCTAAATTAAGTTGTCCATTGACGCCTTTGGATAGTAAATTTTTACTCGAATTAGCAAATGGTAAATTAATTTCAGCAGATAATATATGTCAGAATCGAGAAATTAAACTGGTTAGCGAAACATTTAAGATTGATTTGATACCAGTAGAGTTAGGGAGTTTTGATGTGATAATCGGTATGGACTGGTTGAAAGAAGTGAAAGCAGAGATCGTTTGTTACAAAAATGCAATTCGCATTATACGAGAAAAAGGAAAACCCTTAATGGTGTACGGAGAAAAGGGCAACACGAAGCTACATCTTATTAGTAATTTGAAGGCACAAAAACTAATAAGAAAGGGTTGATATGCTGTTCTAGCACACGTCGAGAAAGTACAAACTGAAGAAAAGAGCATCAATGATGTTCCCATTGCAAAAGAATTTCCTGATGTATTTCCGAAAGAATTACCAGGATTACCCCCACATCGATCCGTTGAATTTCAAATAGATCTTGTACCAGGAGCTGCACCAATAGCTCGTGCTCCTTACAGACTCGCACCCAGCGAGATGAAAGAACTGCAAAGCCAATTACAAGAACTTTTAGAGCGTGGTTTCATTCGACCAAGCACATCACCGTGGGGAGCTCCTGTTTTGTTTGTCAAGAAGAAAGATGGTACATTCAGGTTGTGTATCGACTACCGAGAGTTGAACAAACTTACCATCAAGAACCGCTACCCACTACCGAGAATCGACGACTTATTTGATCAACTACAAGGCTCGTCTGTTTATTCAAAGATTGACTTGCGTTCCGGATATCATCAAATGCGGGTGATAGAAGATGATATTCCAAAGACTGCTTTCAGAACTCGTTACGGTCATTACGAGTTTATGGTCATGCCGTTTGGTTTAACTAATGCACCAGCTGTGTTCATGGACCTTATGAACCGAGTGTGTGGACCATACCTTGACAAGTTTGTCATTGTTTTCATTGATGACATACTTATTTACTCAAAGAATGACCAAGAACACGGTGAACATTTGAGAAAGGTGTTAGAAGTATTGAGGAAGGAAGAATTGTACGCTAAGTTTTCAAAGTGTGCATTTTGGTTGGAAGAAGTTCAATTCCTCGGTCACATAGTGAACAAATAAGGTATTAAGGTGGATCCGGCAAAGATAGAAACTGTTGAAAAGTGGGAAACCCCGAAAACTCCGAAACACATACGCCAGTTTTTAGGACTAGCTGGTTACTACAGAAGGTTCATCCAAGACTTTTCCAGAATAGCAAAACCCTTGACTGCATTAATGCATAAAGGGAAGAAATTTGAATGGAATGATGAACAAGAGAAAGCGTTTCAGTTATTGAAGAAAAAGCTAACTACGGCACCTATATTGTCATTGTCTGAAGGGAATGATGATTTTGTGATTTATTGTGACGCATCAAAGCAAGGTCTCGGTTGTGTATTAATGCAACGAACGAAGGTGATTGCTTATGCGTCTAGACAATTGAAGATTCACGAACAAAATTATACGACGCATGATTTGGAATTAGGCGCGGTTGTTTTTGCATTAAAGACTTGGAGGCACTACTTATATGGGGTCAAAAGTATTATATATACCGACCACAAAAGTCTTCAACACATATTTAATCAGAAACAACTGAATATGAGGCAGCGTAGGTGGATTGAATTATTGAATGATTACGACTTTGAGATTCGTTACCACCCGGGGAAGGCAAATGTGGTAGCCGATGCTTTGAGCAGGAAGGACAGAGAACCCATTCGAGTAAAATCTATGAATATAATGATTCATAATAACCTTACTACTCAAATAAAGGAGGCGCAACAAGGAGTTTTAAAAGAGGGAAATTTAAAGGATGAAATACCCAGAGGATCGGAGAAGCATCTTAATATTCGGGAAGACGGAACCCGGTATAGGGCTGAAAGGATTTGGGTACCAAAATTTGGAGATATGAGAGAAATGGTACTTAGAGAAGCTCATAAAACCAGATACTCAATACATCCTGGAACGGGGAAGATGTACAAAGATCTCAAGAAACATTTTTGGTGGCCGGGTATGAAAGCCGATGTTGCTAAATACGTAGGAGAATGATTAACGTGTTCTAAGGTCAAAGCTGAGCATCAGAAACTATCAGGTCTACTTCAACAACCCGAAATGCCGAAATGGAAATGGGAAAACATTACCATGGATTTCATCACTAAATTGCCAAGGACTGCAAGTGGTTTTGATACTATTTGGGTAATAGTTGATCGTCTCACCAAATCAGCACATTTCCTGCCAATAAGAGAAGATGACAAGATGGAGAAGTTAGCATGACTGTATTTGAAGGAAGTCATCTCCAGACATGGAATACCAATCTCTATTATCTCTGATAGGGATGGCAGATTTATTTCAAGATTCTGGCAGACATTACAGCAAGCATTAGGAACTCGTCTAGACATGAGTACTGCCTATCATCTACAAACTGATGGGCAGAGCGAAAGGACGATACAAACTCTTGAAGACATGCTACGAGCATGTGTTATTGATTTCGGAAACAGTTGGGATCGACATCTACCGTTAGCAGAATTTTCCTACAACAACAGCTACCATTCAAGCATTGAGATGGCGCCGTTTGAAGCACTTTATGGTAGAAAGTGCAGGTCTTCAATTTGTTGGAGTGAAGTGGGGGATAGACAAATTATGGGTCCGGAGATTATACAAGAAACTACCGAGAAGATCATCCAAATTCAACAACGGTTGAAAACCGCCCAAAGTCGACAAAAGAGCTATGCTGACATTAAAAGAAAAGATATAGAATTTGAAATTGGAGAGATGGTCATGCTTAAAGTAGCACCTTGGAAAGGCGTTGTTCGATTTGGTAAACGAGGGAAATTAAATCCAAGGTATATTGGACCATTCAAGATTATTGATCGTGTCGGACCAGTAGCTTACCGACTTGAGTTACCTCAACAACTCGCGGCTGTACATAACACTTTCCACGTCTCGAATTTGAAGAAATGTTTTGCTAAAAAAGATCTCACTATTCCGTTAGATGAAATCCAAATCAACGAAAAACTTCAATTCATCGAAGAACCCGTCGAAATAATGGATCGTGAGGTTAAAAGACTTAAGCAAAACAAGATACCAATTGTTAAGGTTCGATGGAATGCTCGTAGAGGACCCGAGTTCACCTGGGAGCGTGAAGATCAGATGAAGAAGAAATACCCGCATCTATTTCCAGAAGATTCGTCAACACCTTCAACAGCTTAAAATTTCGGGACGAAATTTATTTAACGGGTAGGTATTGTAGTGACCCGAACTTTTCCATGTTTATATATATTAATTGAGATTGATATTTACATGATTAAATGTTTCCAACATGTTAAGCAATCAAACTTGTTAAGACTTGATTAATTGAAATATGTTTCATATAGACAATTGACCACCCAAGTTGACCGGTGATTCACGAACGTTAAAACTTGTAAAAACTATATGATGACATATATATGGATATATATATAGTTAACATGATACTATGATAAGTAAACATATCATTAAGTATATTAACAATGAACTACATATGTAAAAACAAGACTACTAACTTAATGATTTTTAAACGAGACATATATGTAACGATTATCGTTGTAAAGACATTTAATGTATATATATCATATTAAGAGATATTCATACATGATAATATCATGATAATATAATAATTTAAAATCTCATTTGATATTATAAACATTGGGTTAACAACATTTAACAAGATCGTTAACCTAAAGGTTTCAAAACAACACTTACATGTAACGACTAACGATGACTTAACGACTCAGTTAAAATGTATATACATGTAGTGTTTTAATATGTATTTATACACTTTTGAAAGACTTCAATACACTTATCAAAATACTTCTACTTAACAAAAATGCTTACAATTACATCCTCGTTCAGTTTCATCAACAATTCTACTCGTATGCACCCGTATTCGTACTCGTACAATACACAGCTTTTAGATGTATGTACTATTAGTATATACACTCCAATGATCAGCTCTTAGCAGCCCATGTGAGTCACCTAACACATGTGGGAACCATCATTTGGCAACTAGCATGAAATATCTCATAAAATTACAAAAATATGAGTAATCATTCATGACTTATTTACATGAAAACAAAATTACATATCCTTTATATCTAATCCATACACCAACGACCAAAAACACCTACAAACACTTTCATTCTTAAATTTTCTTCATCTAATTGATCTCTCTCAAGTTCTATCTTCAAGTTCTAAGTGTTCTTCATATATTCTACAAGTTCTAGTTACATAAAATCAAGAATACTTTCAAGTTTGCTAGCTCACTTCCAATCTTGTAAGGTGATCATCCAACCTCAAGAAATCTTTGTTTCTTACAGTAGGTTATCATTCTAATACAAGGTAATAATCATATTCAAACTTTGGTTCAATTTCTATAACTATAACAATCTTATTTCAAGTGATGATCTTACTTGAACTTGTTTTCGTGTCATGATTCTGCTTCAAGAACTTCGAGCCATCCAAGGATCCGTTGAAGCTAGATCCATTTTTCACTTTTCCAGTAGGTTTATCCAAGGAACTTAAGGTAGTAATGATGTTCATAACATCATTCGATTCATATATATAAAACTATCTTATTCGAAGGTTTAAACTCGTAATCACTAGAACATAGTTTAGTTAATTCTAAACTTGTTCGCAAACAAAAGTTAATCCTTCTAACTTGACTTTTAAAATTAACTAAACACATGTTCTATATCTATATGATATGCTAACTTAATGATTTAAAACCTGGAAACACGAAAAACACCGTAAAACCGGATTTACGCCGTCGTAGTAACACCGCGGGCTGTTTTGGGTTAGTTAATTAAAAATTATGATAAACTTTGATTTAAAAGTTGTAATTCTGAGAAAATGATTTTTATTATGAACATGAAACTATATCCAAAAATTATGGTTAAACTCAAAGTGGAAGTATGTTTTCTAAAATGGTCATCTAGACGTCGTTCTTTCGACTGAAATGACTACCTTTACAAAAACGACTTGTAACTTATTTTTCCGACTATAAACCTATAATTTTCTGTTTAGATTCATAAAATATAGTTCAATATGAAACCATAGCAATTTGATTCACTCAAAACGGATTTAAAATGAAGAAGTTATGGGTAAAACAAGATTGGATAATTTTTCTCATTTTAGCTACGTGAAAATTGGTAACAAATCTATTCCAACCATAACTTAATCAACTTGTATTGTATATTATGTAATCTTGAGATACCATAGACACGTATACAATGTTTCGACCTATCATGTCGACACATCTATATATATTTCGGAACAACCATAGACACTCTATATGTGAATGTTGGAGTTAGCTATACAGGGTTGAGGTTGATTCCAAAATATATATAGTTTGAGTTGTGATCAATACTGAGATACGTATACACTGGGTCGTGGATTGATTCAAGATAATATTTATCGATTTATTTCTGTACATCTAAATGTGGACAACTAGTTATAGGTTACTAACGAGGACAGCTGACTTAATAAACTTAAAACATCAAAATATATTAAAAGTGTTGTAAATATATTTTGAACATACTTTAATATATATGTATATATTGTTATAGGTTCGTGAATCAACAGTGGCCAAATCTTACTTCCCGACGAAGTAAAAAATCTGTGAAAGTGAGTTATAGTCCCACTTTAAAAATCTAATATTTTTGGGATGAGAATACATGCAGGTTTTATAAATGATTTACAAAATAGACACAAGTACGTGAAACTACATTCTATGGTTGAATTATCGAAATCGAATATGCCCCTTGTTATTAAGTCTGGTAATCTAAGAATTAGGGAACAGACACCCTAATTGACGCGAATCCTAAAGATAGATCTATCGGGCCCAACAAGCCCCATCCAAAGTACCGGATGCTTTACTACTTCGAAATTTATATCATATCCGAAGGGTGTCCCGGAATGATGGAGATATTCTTATATATGCATCTTGTTAATGTCGGTTACCAGGTGTTCACCATATGAATGATTTTTATCTCTATGTATGGGATGTGTATTGAAATATGAAATCTTGTGGTCTATTATTATGATTTGATATATATAGGTTAAACCTATAACTCACCAACATTTTTGTTGACGTTTTAAGCATGTTTATTCTCAGGTGATTATTAAGAGCTTCCGCTGTCGCATACTTAAATAAGGATGAGATTTGGAGTCCATGCTTGTATGATATTGTGTAAAAACTGCATTCAAAAAACTTATTTTGTTGTAACATATTTGTATTGTAAACCATTATGTAATGGTCGTGTGTAAACAGGATATTTTAGATTATCATTATTTGATAATCTACGTAAACCTTTTTAAACCTTTATTGATGAAATAAAGGTTATGGTTTGTTTTAAAATGAATGCAGTCTTTGAAAAACGTCTCATATAGAGGTCAAAACCTCGCAACGAAATCAATTAATATGGAACGTTTTTAATCAGTAAGAACGGGACATTTCATGCACAGCGGAAGATTTCTTTAACACCTGAGAATAAACATGCTTTAAAGTGTCAACCAAAAGGTTGGTGAGTTCATTAGTTTATCATAATTATTTATTTCCATCATTTTAATAGACCACAAGAATTTCATTTCCAGTTCTCATAAATATACGTCCCATGCATAGAGACAAAAATAATCATTCATATGGTGAACACCTGGTAACCGACATTTACTAGATACATATAAGAATATCCTCTATCATTCCGGGATCCTCCTTCGGACATGATATAAATTTCGAAGTACTAAAGCATCCGGTACTTTGGATGGGGTTTGTTAGGCCCAATAGATCTATCTTTAGGATTCGCGTCAATTAGGGTGTCTGTTCCCTAATTCTTAGATTACCAGACTTTAATAAAAAGGGGCATATTCGATTTCGATAATTCAACCATAGAATGTAGTTTCAATTACTTGTGTCTATTTCGTCAAACATTTATAAAAGCGCATGTATTCTCAGTCCCAAAAATATAAAGGGTAAAAAGGCAAATGAAAACTCACCATACTGTATTTCGTAGTAAAAATACATATAACGTCATTGAACAAGTGCAAGGTTGGCATCGGATTCACTAACCTAAATTAATTATATATAATTATGTGTTGGTCAATATTTGTCTAACAAATTAGGTCAAGTCATAGTGTATCACAATCCTAATGCTCGAGACTAATATGCAAAAGTCAACAAAAGTAAATTTGACTCAAAATAATTTCCAAAAATCTATACATGATTAATATATAGTTTAAATATCGTCGTTTTATATTTTTAAATATTTTTAAAAGATTTATTAGAGTAATAATATAATTTATTTATTAATAAATAAAATTTTTTATTAAATTTATGTAATAAAATATACTTTTATATATATTAAGTAATAAAATTTATAAGGGTTCATTTAATATCATAAAGATAATATGATAGGTATTATTAAAGTAAGTTATTACACGTAGTAAAATATGTTTGTATCACATATTTATTTGATAAAATAATATCTATAATGATAGTAAGTAAAAGTTGTATTATTTTGTAATAATAATTATTATTATAAAAATATCAATATTTATAATTACTAAGATGACATTATGATAAAACGATAATTCTAATTATGATAACTTTAATATTTATGATAATTTTTAATATTATCTTTAAAATAATAATTCTATTTAAAATAATAATAATAATGATATTTTATAGTAACATTGACATTTCTATTAAAATGATAATTTTTGTTAAAATGATAGTTTTAATACTAACGATACTTTTAATAATAATAGTAATGATAAAAATAATAAGAACGATAATTTTATCTAAATCAATATCTTATAATATTTTAATTTCATCATGATACTCTTACTCATTATTTCCTAATCGTTTCGTTTAATAGCTTTTAATCGTCTTTTATATCGTGTTCATAATAATGATAATAATAGTAATCAAAATAATTAGGTGTTACAAATATTTGTTTTAATTACACTAATATTAATAATGATAGTTACTATAACATTATTAACGATAATACTAATAATTATCTTAATGATAATATAGTAATAATAATAATAACAATAACAATAACCATTTTTAAATAATGATATATATATATATTAATAATGATAATAATAATAATAATAATACTAATAATAATAATAATAATAATAATAATAATAATAATAATTGTATAATAATAATAATACTAATTATAACTTTAACGATAATAACGATAGTAATAATAAAAAAAATAACAATTTTTAATGATAAATCCCTTTTATTGATAAATATAATAATAATGATAATAATAAGATAAAACTAGAACGACGATAAAAACGACGATAATAATAATCATTTTTAATAAAAATATCGAAAATTCAATTGATTATAACTTCTAATCCGTTCATCAAAACCATTTGATATCTAAAGGAAAAGTTCTTAATTTTTCGCTAGCTTTCCAAGGACATGCATATCTTATACCTTATCTCAACAGCAAGTGTAACTAATTCAATATTCAACCTAACCTGTCTAAGGGCAATATCAAAAGTACAAGCATGCATAATCCTAAATACTCGAGCACTAGTCAGGGATACACTATTAGTATGTAAAAGTTAAATTATGAGTACTCACATATCAATATTGAGATTCAATATTGCAGGAAAGGTATGTAGACGCAACGAAAATGATAAACACTATATTGACCTCACGAGCATACCCATGAACCATACTCAATCACCTCCATAGCTATAACCCATAATTTCCTTAATCCTATCCTACTCGAAAAACAATTTTGAAATCACTCGGACAGCACTCCGTCGTAATATTTTATATATACTAATAATATCTTGAAATAATACGGAGTAAATATATATATGTAAATCGATTGAGAGAGTTTAGAGAAAAATATTTTCAAGTTTCTATGAAATAATGAAACCTATTGAATTCTATTTATAATAGATTTTTGAATTATTAAAGTGAATTATTAAAGTATGAATTATTAAAGTGAATTATTAAAGTATGAATTATTAAAGTGAATTATTAAAGTATGAATTATCAAAGTGAATTATTAAAGTATGAATTATTAAAGTGAATTATTAAAGTATGAATTATTAAAGTGAATTATTAAAGTTAAAGTAAAGTAAAAATAAAGTAAAGGTAAAGTTTAAGTATAGTAAAAGTATAAAACTATGTACGTATAATACGCGTATAAATATATATAATATTAATTTAAATCGTTATATATATTTAATAAAATAAAATATAAATATCGTTATCTTTATCATATTAGTTAAGTAATGAGTTGTCAAAAGTGGTTCTAGATATTTATAAAAGTTATATACATTTTAATAATAAAGTTCTTTTTAAACTAAAAATGTTTTTGTACGTTTGAAACTAAATAGATCAATCGAGTTTTTATGAGATTCAATCTTCCACTATCCTTTGTCTAGTTCTCAATGATTGACAATTTGTTCTTATTTATAAATCACTTTACCATTTTCCGAATATTGTTAAAATGAAAAGATTTCTAAAATCAACGTGGGCCTTTCAACAGAGACTTGTAATCATAATTCAATATATCTGATAATTCAATCATTTGATCTTATCTTCTAATTCCATTGATAAACATTTTGAAACAGATACAATCATATAAAGTATTTAATCTAATATTTTGTTTACGTTTCAAGTTATAATATATATATACACATATACATATATAATCATATTCGTTTAATGGTTCGTGAATCGTTGGAACTTGGTCGAGGTTGAATGAATGTATGAACATAGTTTAAAATTCTTGCAATTTAACTTAACAAATATTGCTTATCGTGTCGGAAACATATAAAGATTAAAGTTTAAATTTGGTTGGAAATTTCCGGGTTGTCACACTGTCTCCTCAATCGGTCGACTGACGTAGACAGTCGGTCGACTGTTGACACAATCGGTCGACTGACTTTCCCAATCGGTTGACTTATTTAGTATTTACACAATTGGCCGAAAGTCAAATTCAGTCGGTCAGTTCATTCGCCAGTCGGTCAGTTCAACCCTCAGTCATGTCGACTGTCGACCGACAGTCGGCCGACTGTATTCATCTTCCTCAGAAACAGAACAAAGGCTACGGACTTCACGATGAAATACTCAAATCTCGATCTAGAGCTCGTTTTAAACACCAAAATCGACCACAACTTGTTCACTACTTGTTATAGACTCAAATACCACAACAAATTGACCATAATAACACTTAAATCACTAGTTTTGACACAAGTTCAAGCTTTTTACAAAACCCACACAAAACTATGAATTTAACATCGAATTGAATACAAAAACACATGTTACTTACCTTGTTAGAATCAGTAGACAACAAAGAACACGATTCTAAGATCAATTTGAGCTCAAGAACAAGTTTTGATGATTAGGGTTTCAAAGGAGAAAGAATTTGGTACGGGGTATTATTTAGAACATTCAAGAAAATGAAAGAAAAAGTTGTCTCCCAGCTTATATATTTAAGCCAAACACCATACCCCATTACACACAGGTATTTACCAGTTATCTAATATCTTTCGTACCTAATTTGACTGCCCTAACGGAGTCCAAATTAAATAAACAAACCTGTTCTGTGACCCTTGTCACAAACTGGTTCTATCCACATCATTAAATAATATTAAATACTAAATTAAAAATAAAAGCATATAATAACACCACACAACCTGAGGGCAAAATAGTAATCTAACAGCTAGGCCCACCTCGAGGGTGTTACAAATCTACCCCCTTAAAGAGATTCCATCCTCAGAATCTGATAAATCATAGCCAACACGGGTCACAGGCAACCAATACCAACACACTTGGTCACACCGGTAACTACACCAAAACACAACCTAAGATAACAAGCATTACCAAGGTTCATTAGTTTTCTCATCTGTTAACCCATAAGCCAAAATCATCAATTTAAAAACTCACCGTCACTAAGTCAAAGCCAACCCTTTCTATTACGACCAACTACAATCACACAGTTGCCTATAGCATCACAATTATCGCTAGAAAGGGGTAACCAAGTACCAACCATCTACTGTTAAACAAGGGCCGTGCACGTCATCTTTTATCCTAGAGCTAAGCTAAGAGGATAACGATCAAAACAATTCAACACTAGATGCAATCAACATTCATTCAAATACAAGACAACCCATAAAGTATTATATAGACCCATCAAATCTCCCATTCAGTTTATTCTAAGTCATCTGTTTGTTGTCAACGTGTCACATGAAGACACAATTCAGTTAAGCCCACAATTCTACATCACCAAATCAGCAAGGGTCATGGGTATTACAAACCACCACAACGGTCACAACGGGTCACAACATGACTTTAGTCAAAACATGTCCTACGGGTCATACGCCTTACAAAGCTCCGTCCATTCTCGTAGGTCAAAAGCTAACTTATCGGTCTAAAGCCAAACATACCATCTGCTAGTCTATTACCCAAGGGTCAAGACCCGCTATATGCTGATCTACAAACTTACTTACTTACACTACACGATATCCGAATTGTTCCTCACATTCTAGTCTAGAAAACAGTCTTTACCACGAGCTAAAGAAATTCAATGCTGATAACCTGCCGCTATATAATAACTGAACAATTCTAATTTCATCTGAATTCCAAACTTGATCTATCATTAATCTTACAAAATACTACAGAAATTCCATCTCATGTCTAGGTTTTACACACTAACTCTCGAGTCACTACTAATGACCCACTACGTGATATCTGTCAATCATGATTTGAGGTTATCCCCGAGTCACCTTCATCGAATTTCCTAGATCAACTCACTCTAAAACACTGAATAATGACTATCATTTACCTTAGAATACACAAATTTAGCTAATAACATAGCCAAATCAACTCGAATTATACTAAATTACTCAAACTCCGTAATTTAATACCTGTTTCAATCCCGGAATTCAAGAATTCCGTTGAAATTCGCTTATCTGGTTCAATATTCACCCAATTATTTAACGACTAAAAACGTGATTCTGGTCAACTCAATCATTGTAGAAATGATTACCAACCCAATTTCAAATTACTTCAATCATTACATCACAAATCTTGAGTAAAGAATAATAGTCCACACATTCTTAATGTAATTATCCAACTATTAATTTCCTCACGTAACATCAATACACATGCCCAACACTGCTACAGTTACATCAGAAAAATCGTCACTTGGTTAAAGTGCTACCAGATCCCGCAATTAAATACCTAGTTCAAATTTGATATTTAAGGGTTTCATCATAAATCACTTATCTAAGTTGATACTTACCCAAAATTCATCACTTAAAACCTGACTTTATTCATATCATCATCATTAGAAGAAACACTTAAAAATGCAATATTAAATCAACATTAATCATTCGAATCATGGATTTCAAGTCAACGATATCCATCACCACAAGAAATAAACATCCATCTAACAATTGAGTCAGTCAAATGATATAATACACGCGTTTGACACCACTGAAACTATCTCTGCATCGACTTTATTTTGCTTCGAACTTCATCAGAACTCAAAACTAAGACTTATTCGATCATCAATAGCCTAGGTCCAAATATTGTTCAACTAACATTACTATGTTGAAAAAGTCTACTCTCGATCAACAGTTCATCGAAAATCACAATCATCGTCAAACAACACCCGATCTAATACTCGTTACATCTCTTCCGACTCTCGAAACTACTATATAAACACTACAATGTATTTTCGTTGGCCAGACGTAATACATCATTCTAAATCACACTTTCATTTCGAATATTTCAGAACAAGATCTTAATAGAATTTATCAATACGACACGGTCTATTTTCTGAAGTCACCGTTAGTTATAAATTTCCACTATATCCCAACTAATAGATTTTACAATCTAAGACTTGTCAAAATAGCAATAAGTCTTGTAGGTAAACACCTAACTTGGTTCCAGCTCGATCTTAATTCTAGTAAGTCCTCTTTAGCAACCATAATTGAAAATCCGACCCAACATTCAATAAACTATACCTACTTACTTCTTCTTATTTGCAAATACTATTATTGTCTGTCTTCGACCTTGCATTCAAATCTTCAAAAGATAAGATATTCACATTAGTCACTATCGAACTATTAGATCAATGATTCTACTTTAACAGTAATAGGATCACTGTTCTAATCATGTCTTCTGACCTAGTCAAGATTCATCACAATTCAGCTTGAACTGAATTCCCATTTCGATTAAAGTCTTCTCCACTTCCAAGAAAGTCACTAAACGAACGTCTCTTATACTGACATCTAATGAGTCACATCAATTCACAAAAGTCAACAACTTCTCAGGATAACTCTACGAGTCCTACATAGCTAGTCAAATCCTGCAACGGTACAGCCAGGCTAGTAATAATCCTCACATAACAACAAAACATAATTTTCCTATCTTCAGTCAAGACTACATGGAAAGCTCTTTTCAAACATACTTCTTAAAGATCACCACCATCTCACATGAGTCTAAGGTAGGAAAAACGAATCCTCAAGGCCTTACTACGATCACAAACATCTGAACCAAAAGTCTACATCATACATGACACGCAAACTACATACATACTACAGTAACAAACAGGGTTTGGGTCCTCTTATTAGGAGACAAGAAAACTACTACTTTATTCCAATCCTCACGGCCCACTATGTGTGTCCCAACGATCCATGGAAAGGAATTATATTTCACCTAAGTCCAACACAACAAGTCCAGTCATACTACAATATCACAGGGTCCGTCATCTACTGATTCAGTCACGTTCAACAAGCATGAAAACTACATTTCACATAGTTACACAATAGGTTTCGGGCCCTTCACCAATCATCAAGGGGTCACTACCCTAATCAGTCTCTATGGGTCACTACACGTGTCCCAACAGTCAATGTAAAGATAAGACTTCATATTCATCTTGGTGAATACTACAAATTATTCACCTCAATTCTTCCAGTCTAGGCCAACAGTAGTCTCACGTATAGTATAACAGGCCATATAACAACAATTCACAACATCATGACACAATATTCCAAAGGTCATGTCTATAAAGTCTCACAGAACATAGCAGTCAATCTAAGGGAATAACATCCTGATAGTGGCAAGGGTAGTTCCAGACACAATCGTAGTAACTAGGTCCGTCAGCTATCATCTACTTCTATCTTACAAGAACAATTACTCAAACGCAACTAGAATCACTAATCATCACAAATCACATATTATCATTACAACAAACGGACAATTTGACAAGGGCATGAGCACAATCTACAGGTTCAATAATAATAATAGTTAGAGTAATGTAACAAGAATGTACCTTTATGAATAAGAAGACATCTTCTGTATCTATCAACACCTCGATCGCACCCGCACCCTTAACCCTCATCAACTCTGCAACTGAATCCTCATCATTGGAGCCACGTTAACTAATATTCGTCAAGTCCTTCATCCAAATCGGCATCAAACGCATCTACCGAAGTTCTGTCAGCACTGAGGGTCAACGGGGCACCAGCAGGGTGGAATCGATCTTCATACCTGTCTTATCACAACATCTCACACACAAAAGCTTAGTAGATAATCTGTTAGTTTCCGCCAACTAACTCGTCAATACCTACTTCACTCACTTAACCCACCCCCAAGATATGTTTGACTTGACACACGGTTTGGGAACATGTCACTTATGTGCACATGCTGCCAAACCTACGCTCTGATACCAACTTATAACACCCCAGATTTTTTTTTTTTTAAATACAGCGGAAGACCAATTTAATAGATACATAATATAAACATGTATATATATATATATATATATACAAAAATCCACTTAACAATAAACACGTTAATAAATAAATGACCGGGTGTTATATTAAAACATTAATACATGTTTAATAGAAAAAACGCGACATCAGAGTTCCGACTAGTCAAACATATCTCCCAACAATCCGGCTCCCTAGAATCTATCAAGTATGCAACAGTCAACCTGCAGGGAAGAGAGGGGGGTTAGCACGAAGCTAAGTGAGTGCAACTAACTATAGGCAATAGTATACAGGAACCGTCATACTACTCATGTCACATAGTCTAACACACAAACATCACCCAATTGCCATCTACAGAGACTCTGGTGGCTCGACCAAACCATTAACCACCAGCTGATCGGACTGGGGCTTACCAGAAGTTCCTCCACCACCGTATGTACATACATAATCCACACACGACGGACGCGTCATTCACATATATATACACCACGGCTGTCTAGGCTACCACAGAGGAACCCAACCCGCAGGTTGATCACTCCTACCGAGGCTACCACACAATAGGGAAGCACTGGGCTCCAGCAGACAAGCATCAACTAACATGCAGTCATCACAAGAACTAACTAACCACAACAATAAGTATATCTAACAAGCATGACAATCATAATATAACATGCTTCTATATACTATATTTTTCAGTTAGTCCCACTCACCGATACCGGCATCACTCGGTAGTCTAATATCACCGAGTCTTCTCCTCGTCTGTATCACCTGAAAACAATACTCACAAGTTAGCAAATCATATTCCAAATGCTAACATTATTATAATCACAATATATATACATATATACATTCACACTGAAATGTCCCGTTCTTATTGATTAAAAACGTTCCATATTAATTGATTTCGTTGCGAGGTTTTGAACTCTATATGAGACGTTTTTCAAAGACTGCATTCATTTTTAAAATAAACCATAACCTTTATTTCATAAATAAAGGTTTAAAAAGCTTTACGTAGATTATCAAATAATGATAATCTAAAATATCCTGTTTACACACGACCATTACATAATGGTTTACAATATAAATATGTTACATCGAAATCAGTTTCTTGAATGCAGTTTTTACACAATATCATACAAACATGGACTCCAAATCTTGTCCTTATTTTAGTATGCAACAGCGGAAGCTCTTAGTATTCAACTGAGAATAAACATGCTTTAAACGTCAACAAAAATGTTGGTGAGTTATAGGTTTAACCTATATATATCAAATCGTAACAATAGACCACAAGATTTCATATTTCAATACACATCCCATACATAGAGATAAAAATCATTCATATGGTGAACACCTGGTAACCGACATTAACAAGATGCATATATAAGAATATCCCCATCATTCCGGGACACCCTTCGGATATGATATAAATTTCGAAGTACTAAAGCATCCGGTACTTTGGATGGGGTTTGTTAGGCCCAATAGATCTATCTTTAGGATTCGCGTCAATTAGGGTGTCTGTTCCCTAATTCTTAGATTACCAGACTTAATAAAAAGGGGCATATTCGATTTTGATAATTCAACCATAGAATGTAGTTTCACGTACTTGTGTCTATTTTGTAAATCATTTATAAAACCTACATGTATTCTCATCCCAAAAATATTAGATTTTAAAAGTGGGACTATAACTCACTTTCACAGATTTTTACTTCGTCGGGAAGTAAGACTTGGCCACTTTTAACTCACTTTCAAAATATATTTACAACACTTTTAATATATTTTGATGTTTTAAGTTTATTAAGTCAGCTGTCCTCGTTAGTAACCTACAACTAGTTGTCCACAGTTAGATGTACAGAAATAAATAGATAAATATTATCTTGAATCAATCCACGACCCAGTGTATACGTATCTCAGTATTGATCACAACTTAAACTATATATATTTTGGAATCAACCTCAACCCTGTATAGCTAACTCCAACATTCACATATAGAGTGTCTATGGTTGTTCCGAAATATATATAGATGTGTCGACATGATAGGTCGAAACATTGTATACGTGTCTATGGTATCTCAAGATTACATAATATACAATACAAGTTGATTAAGTTATGGTTGGAATAGATTTGTTACCAATTTTCACGTAGCTAAAATGAGAAAAATTATCCAATCTTGTTTTACCCATAACTTCTTCATTTTAAATCCGTATTGAGTGAATCAAATTGCTATGGTTTTATATTGAACTCTATTTTATGAATCTAAACGGAAAAAGTATAGGTTTATAGTCGGAAAAATAAGTTACAAGTCATTTTTATAAAGGTAGTCATTTCAGTCGAAAGAACGACGTCTAGATGACCATTTTAGAAAACATACTTCCACTTTGAGTTTAATCATAATTTTTGGATATAGTTTCATGTTCATAATAAAAATCATTTTCCCAGAATAACAACTTTTAAATCAAATTTTATCATAGTTTTTAATTAACTAACCCAAAACAGCCCGCGGTGTTACTACGACGGCGTAGATCCGATTTTACGGTGTTTTTCGTGTTTCCAGGTTTTAAATCATTAAGTTAGAATATCATATAGATATAGAACATGTGTTTAGTTGATTTTAAAAGTCAAGTTAGAAGGATTAACTTTTATTTGCAAACAAGTTTAGAATTAACTAAACTATGTTCTAGTGATTACAAGTTTCAACCTTTGAATAAAATAGCTTTATATGTATGAATCGAATGATGTTATGAACATCATTACTACCTCAAGTTCCTTGGATAAACCTACTGGAAATGATAAAAATAGATCTAGCTTCAAAGGATCCTTCGATGGCTTGAAAGTTCTTGAAGCAGAATCATGACACGAAAACAATTTCAAGTAAGATTTCCACTCGAAATAAGATTGTTATAGTTATAGAAATTGAATTAAAGTTTGAATATGATTATTACCTTGTATTAGAAAGATAACCTACTGTAAGTAACAAAGGTTTCTTGATCTTGGATGATTACTTGGAATGGATTTAGAAAACTTGGAAGTAAACTTGCAATCTTGGAAGTATTCTTGATTTTATGAAACTAGAACTTTTGGAATTTATGAAGAACGCTTAGAACTTGAAGATAAAACTTGAGAGAGATTAATTAGATGAAGAAAATTGAAGAATGAAAGTGTTTGTAGGTGTTTTTGGTCGTTGGTGTATGGATTAGATATAAAGGATATGTAATTTTGTTTTCATGTAAATAAGTCATGAATGATTACTCATATTTTTGTAATTTTATGAGATATTTCATGCTAGTTGCCAAATGATGGTTCCCACATGTGTTAGGTGACTCACATGGGCTGCTAAGAGCTGATCATTAGAGTGTATATACCAATAGTACATACATCTAAAAGCTGTGTATTGTACGAGTACGAATACGGGTGCATACGAGTAGAATTGTTGATGAAACTGAACGAGGATGTAATTGTAAGCATTTTTGTTAAGTAGAAGTATTTTGATAAGTGTATTGAAGTCTTTCAAAAGTGTATGAATACATATTAATACACTACATGTATATACATTTTAACTGAGTCGTTAAGTCATCGTTAGTCGTTACATGTAAATGTTGTTTTGAAACCTTTAGGTTAACGATCTTGTTAAATGTTGTTAACCCAATGTTTATAATATCAAATGAGATTTTAAATTATTATATTATCATGATATTATGATGTACGAATATCTCTTAAAATGATCTATATACATTAAATGTCGTTACAACGATAATCGTTACATATATGTCTCGTTTCAAAATCATTAAGTTAGTAGTCTTATTTTTACATATGTAGTTCATTATTAATATACTTAATGATATGTTTACTTATCATAATATCATGTTAACTATATATATAACCATATATATGTCATCATATAGTTTTTACAAGTTTTAACGTTCGTGAATCACCGGTCAACTTGGGTGGTCAATTGTCTATATGAAACCTATTTCAATTAATCAAGTCTTAACAAGTTTGATTGCTTAATATGTTGGAAACACTTAATCATGTAAATAACAATTTCATTTAATATATATATAAACATGGAAAAGTTCGGGTCACTACAGTACCTACCCGTTAAATAAATTTCGTCCCGAAATTTTAAGCAGTTGGAGGTGTTGACGTATCTTCTGGAAATAAATGCGGGTATTTCTTTTTCATCTGATCTTCTCGTTCCCAGGTGAACTCGGGTCCTCTACGAGCATTCCATCGAACCTTAACAATTGGTATCTTGTTTTGCTTAAGTCTTTTAACCTCACGATCCATTATTTCGACGGGTTCTTCGATAAATTGAAGTTTTTCGTTGATTTAGATTTCATCTAACGGAATAGTGAGATCTTTTTTAGCAAAATATTTCTTCAAATTCGAGACGTGGAAAGTGTTATGTACAGCCGCGAGTTGTTGAGGTAACTCAAGTCGGTAAGCTACTGGTCCGACACGATCAATAATCTTGAATGGTCCAATATACCTTGGATTTAATTTCCCTCGTTTACCAAATCGAACAACGCCTTTCCAAGGTGCAACTTTAAGCATGACCATCTCTCCAATTTCAAATTCTATATCTTTTCTTTTAATGTCAGCGTAGCACTTTTGTCGACTTTGGGCGATTTTCAACCGTTGTTGAATTTGGATGATCTTCTCGGTAGTTTCTTATATTATCTTCGGACCCGTAATCTGTCTATCCCCCACTTCACTCTAACAAATCGGAGACCTGCACTTTCTACCATAAATTGCTTCAAACGGCGCCATCTCAATGCTTGAATGGTAGCTGTTGTTGTAGGGAAATTCTACTAACGGTAGATGTCGATCCCAACTGTTTCCGAAATCAATAACACAAGCTCGTAGCATGTCTTCAAGCGTTTGTATCATCCTTTCACTCTGTCCATCAGTTTGTGGATGATAGACAGTACTCATGTCTAGACGAGTTCCTAATGCTTGCTGTAATGTCTGCCAGAATCTTGAAATAAATCTGCCATCCCTATCAGAGATAATAGAGATTGGTATTCCATGTCTGGAGACGACTTCCTTCAAATACAGTCGTGCTAACTTCTCCATCTTGTCATCTTCTCTTATTGGCAGGAAGTGTGCTGATTTAGTGAGACGATCAACTATTACCCAAATAGTATCAAAACCACTTGCAGTCCTTGGCAATTTAGTGATGAAATCCATGGTAATATTTTCCCATTTCCATTCCGGGATTTCGGGTTGTTGAAGTAGACCTGATGGTTTCTGATGCTCAGCTTTGACCTTAGAACACGTCAAACATTCTCCTACGTATTTAGCAACATCGGCTTTCATACCCGGCCACCAAAAATGTTTCTTGAGATCCTTGTACATCTTCCCCGTTCCAGGATGTATTGAGTATCTGGTTTTATGAGCTTCTCTAAGTACCATTTCTCTCATATCTCCAAATTTTGGTACGCAAATTCTTTCAGCCCTATACCGGGTTCCGTCTTCCCGAATATTAAGATGCTTCTCCGATCCTTTGGGTATTTCATCCTTTAAATTTCCCTCTTTTAAAACTCCTTGTTGCGCCTCCTTTATTTGAGTAGTAAGGTTAGTGTGAATCATTATATTCATAGATTTTACTCGAATGGGTTCTCTGTCCTTTCTGCTCAAGGCGTCGGCTACCACATTTGCCTTTCCCGGGTGGTAACGAATCTTAAAGTCGTAATCATTCAACAATTCAATCCACCTATGCTGCCTCATATTCAGTTGTTTCTGATTAAATATGTGTTGAAGACTTTTGTGGTCGGTATATATAATACTTTTGACCCCATATAAGTAGTGCCTCCAAGTCTTTAATGCAAAAACAACCGCGCCTAATTCCAAATCATGCGTCGTATAATTTTGCTCGTGAATCTTCAATTGTCTAGACGCATAAGCAATCACCTTCGTCCGTTGCATTAATACACAACCGAGACCTTGCTTTGATGCATCACAATAAATCACAAAATCATCATTCCCTTCAGGCAATGACAATATAGGTGCCGTAGTTAGTTTTTTCTTCAATAATTGAAACGCCTTCTCTTGTTCATCCTTTTATTCAAATTTCTTCCCTTTATGCGTTAATGCAGTCAAGGGTTTTGCTATTTTGGAGAAATCTTGGATGAATCTTCTGTAGTAACCAGCCAATCCTAAAAATTGACGTATATGCTTCGGAGTTTTTGGGGTTTCCCACTTTTCAACGGTTTCGATCTTTGCCGGGTCCACCTGGATACCTTCTTTGTTCACTATGTGACCGAGGAATTGAACTTCTTCCAACCAAAATGCACACTTTCAAAACTTAGCGTACAGTTTTTCTTTCCTCAATACTTCTAGCACTTTTCTCAAATGTTCTTCGTGCTCTTGATCATTCTTTGAGTAAATAAGTATGTCATCGATGAAAACAATGAAAACTTGTCAAGATATGGCCCACACACTCAGTTCATAAGGTCCATGAACACAGCTAGTGCGTTAGTCAATCCAAACGGCATAACCATAAACTCGTAATGACCATAACGCGTCCTAAAAGCAGTTTTTGGAATATCATCCTCCTTTACTCGCATTTGATGATATCCAGAACGTAAATCGATCTTCGAATAAACTGACAAGCCTTGTTGTTGATCAAATAAATTGTCAATTCTCGGCAGTGGATAACGGTTTTTGATGGTAAGTTTGTTCAACTCTCTGTAGTCAATACACAACCTGAATGTCCCATCATTCTTCTTGACAAACAAAACAGGAGCTCCCCACGGTGATGTGCTTGGTCGAATGAAACCACGCTCTAAAAGTTCTTGTAATTGGCTTTGCAGTTCTTTTATCTCGCTGGGTGCGAGTCTGTAAGGAGCACGAGCTATTGGTGCAGCTCCTGGTACAAGATCTATTTGAAATTCAACGGATCGATGTGGGGGTAATCCCGGTAATTCTTTCGGAAATACATCGGGAAATTCTTTTGCGATGGGAACATCATTGATGCTCTTTTCTTCAGTTTGTACTTTCTCGACGTGTGCTAGAACAGCATAGCAACCTTTTCTTATTAGTTTTTGTGCCTTCAAATTACTAATAAGATGTAGCTTCGTGTTGCCCTTTTCTCCGTACACCATTAAGGGTTTTCCTTTTTCTCGTATAATGCGAATTGCATTTTTGTAACAAACGATCTCTGTTTTCACTTCTTTCAACCAGTCCATACCGATTATCACATCAAAACTCCCTAACTCTACTGGTATCAAGGTAATCTTAAATGTGTCGCTAACCAGTTTAATTTCTCGATTCTGACATATATTATCTGCTGAAATTAATTTACCATTTGCTAATTTGAGTAAAAATTTACTATCCAAAGGTGTCAATGGACAACTTAATTTAGCACAAAAATCTCTACTCATATAGCTTCTATCCGCACCCGAATCAAATAAAACGTAAGCAGATTTATTGTCAATAAGAAACGTACTCGTAACAAGCTCCGGGTCATCATGTGCCTCTGCCGCATTAATATTGAAAACTCTTCCACGGCCTTGTCCATTCGTGTTCTCCTGGTTCGGGCAATTTCTAATAATGTGGCCCAGTTTTCCACATTTATAACAAACTACATTGGCATAACTTGCTCCGACACTACTTGCTTCGCCATTACTCGTTCCGACACCGTTTGTTCCTTTCGTTCTATTAACCCCTGGTCCGTAGACCTCACACTTCGCCGCGCTATGACCATTTCTTTTACACTTGTTGCAAAATTTGGTGCAGAACCCCGAGTGATACTTTCACACCTTTGGCATAGCTGCTTCTGATTGTTGTTGTTGTTGCGGTTGTTATTGTTGTTGGGATGATTGTTGTAGTTGATGTTGTTGTTTTTGTTGTTGTTGTTGTTGTTGTTGTTGTTGTTGTTTGTGAAATGTCCCGTTCTTATTGATTAAAAACGTTCCATATTAATTGATTTTGTTGCGAGGTTTTGACCTCTATATGAGACGTTTTTCAAAGACTGCATTCATTTTAAAACAAACCATAACCGTTATTTCATCAATAAAGGTTTAAAACGCTTTACGTAGATTATCAAATAATGATAATCTAAAATATCCTATTTACACACGACCATTACATAATGGTTTACAATACAAATATGTTACAACAAAATAAGTTTCTTGAATGCAGTTTTTACACAATATCATACAAGCATGGACTCCAAATATCGTCCTTATTTAAGTATGCGATAGCGGAAGCTCTTAATAATCACCTGAGAATAAACATGCTTAAAACGTCAACAAAAATGTTGATGAGTTATAGGTTTAACCTATATATATCAAATCATAATAATAGACCACAAGATTTCATATTTCAATACACATCCCATACATAGAGATAAAAATCATTCATATGGTGAATACCTGGTAACCGACATTAACAAGATGCATATATAAGAATATCCCCATCATTCCGGGACACCCTTCGGATATGATATAAATTTCGAAGTACTAAAGCATCCGGTACTTTGGATGGGGTTTGTTAGGCCCAATAGATTTATCTTTAGGATTCGCGTCAATTAGGGTGTATGTTCCCTAATTCTTAGATTACCAGACTTAATAAAAAGGGGCATATTCGATTTCGATAATTCAACCATAGAATGTATTTTCACGTACTTGTGTCTATTTTGTAAATCATTTATAAAACCTGCATGTATTCTCATCCCAAAAATATTAGATTTTAAAAGTGGGACTATAACTCACTTTCACAGATTTTTACTTCGTCGGAAAGTAAGACTTGGCCACTGGTTGATTCACGAACCTATAACAATATATACATATATATCAAAGTATGTTCAAAATATATTTACAACACTTTTAATATATTTTGATGTTTTAGGTTTATTAAGTCAGTTGTCCTCGTTAGTAACCTACAACTAGTTGTCCACAGTTAGATGTACAGAAATAAATCGATAAATATTATCTTGAATCAATCCACGACACAGTGTATACGTATCTCAGTATTGATCACAACTCAAACTATATATATTTTAGAATCAACCTCAACCCTGTATAGCTAACTCCAACATTCACATATAGAGTGTCTATTGTTGTTCCGAAATATATATAGATGTGTCGACATGATAGGTCGAAACATTGTATATGTGTCTATGGTATCTCAAGATTAAATAATATACAATACAAGTTGATTAAGTTATGGTTGGAATAGATTTGTTACCAATTTTCACGTAGCTAAAATGAGAAAAATTATTCAATCTTGTTTTACCCATAACTTCTTCATTTTAAATCCGTTTTGAGTGAATCAAATTGCTATGGTTTCATATTGAACTCTATTTTATGAATCTAAACAGAAAAAGTATAGGTTTATAGACAGAAAAATAAGTTACAAGTCGTTTTTGTAAAGGTAGTCATTTCGGTCGAAAGAACGACGTCTAGATGACCATTTTAGAAAACATACTTCCACTTTGAGTTTAACCATAATTTTTGGATATAGTTTCATGTTCATAATAAAAATCATTTTCTCAGAATAACAACTTTTAAATCAAAGTTTATCATAGTTTTTAATTAACTAACCCAAAACAGCCCGCGGTGTTACTACGACGGCGTAAATCCGGTTTTACGGTGTTTTTCGTGTTTCCAGGTTTTAAATCATTAAGTTAGCATATCATATAGATATAGAACATGTGTTTAGTTGATTTTAAAAGTCAAGTTAGAAGGATTAACTTTTGTTTGCGAACAAGTTTAGAATTAACTAAACTATGTTCTAGTGATTACAAGTTTAAACCTTCGAATAAGATAGCTTTATATGTATGAATCGAATGATGTTATGAACATCATTACTACCTTAAGTTCCTTGGATAAACCTACTGGAAAAGAGAAAAATGGATCTAGCTTCAACGGATCCTTGGATGGCTCGAAGTTCTTGAAGCAGAATCATGACACGAAAACAAGTTCAAGTAAGATCATCACTTGAAATAAGATTGTTATAGTTATAGAAATTGAACCAAAGTTTGAATATGATTATTACCTTGTATTAGAATGATAACCTACTATAATAAACAAAGATTTATTGAGGTTGGATGATCACCTTACAAGATTGGAAGTGAGCTAGCAAACTTGAAAGTATTCTTGATTTTATGTAACTAGAACTTGTAGAATATATGAAGAACACTTAGAACTTTAAGATAGAGCTTGAGAGAGATCAATTAGATGAATAAAATTGAAGAATTAAAGTGTTTGTAGGTGTTTTTGGTCGTTGGTGTATGGATTAGATATAAAGGATATGTAATTTTGTTTTCATGTAAATAAGTCATGAATGATTACTCATATTTTTGTAATTTTATGAGATATTTCATTCTAGTTGCCAAATAATGGTTCCCACATGTGTTAGGTGAATCACATGGGCTGCTAAGAGCTGATCATTGGAGTGTATATACCAATAGTACATACATCTAAAAGCTGTGTATTGTACGAGTACGAATACGGGTGCATACGAGTAGAATTGTTGATGAAACTGAACGAGGATGTAATTGTAAGCATTTTTGTTAAGTAGAAGTATTTTGATAAGTGTATTTAAGTCTTTGAAAAGTGTATAAATACATATTAAAACACTACATGTATATACATTTTAACTGAGTCCTTAAGTCATCGTTAGTCGTTACATGTAAGTATTGTTTTGAAACCTTTAGGTTAACGATCTTGTTAAATGTTGTTAACCCAATGTTTATATTATCAAATGAGATTTTAAATTATTATATTATCATGATATTATCATGTATGAATATCTCTTAATATGATATATATATATACATTAAATGTCTTTACAACGATAATCGTTACATATATGTCTCGTTTAAAAATCATTAAGTTAGTAGTCTTGTTTTTACATATGTAGTTCATTGTTAATATACTTAATGATATGTTTACTTATCATAGTATCATGTTAACTATATATATATATCCATATATATGTCATCATATAGTTTTTACAAGTTTTAACGTTCGTGAATCACCGGTCAACTTGGATGGTCAATTGTCTATATGAAACATATTTCAATTAATCAAGTCTTAACAAGTTTGATTGCTTAACATGTTGGAAACATTTAATCATGTAAATATCAATCTCAATTAATATATATAAACATGGAAAAGTTCGGGTCACTACAGTACCTACCCGTTAAATAAATTTCGTCCCGAAATTTTAAGTTGTTGAAGGTGTTGACGAATCTTCTGGAAATAGATGCGGGTATTTCTTCTTCATCTGATCTTCACGCTCCCAGGTGAACTCGGGTCCTCTACGAGCATTCCATCGAACCTTAACAATTGGTATCTTTTTTTGCTTAAGTCTTTTAACCTCACGATCCATTATTTCGACGGGTTCTTCGATGAATTGAAGTTTTTCGTTGATTTGTATTTCATCTAACGGAATAGTGAGATCTTCTTTAGCAAAACATTTCTTCAAATTAGAGACGTGGAAAGTGTTATGTACAGCCGCGAGTTGTTGAGGTAACTCAAGTCGGTAAGCTACTGGTCCGACACGATCAATAATCTTGAATGGTCCAATATACCTTGGATTTAATTTCCCTCGTTTACCAAATCGAACAACGCCTTTCCAAGGTGCAACTTTAAGTATGACCATCTCTCCAATTTCAAATCCTATATCTTTTCTTTTAATGTCAGCGTAGCTCTTTTGTCGACTTTGGGCGGTTTTCAACCGTTGTTGAATTTAGATGATCTTCTCGGTAGTTTCTTGTATAATCTCCGGACCCGTAATCTGTCTATCCCCTACTTCACTCCAACAAATCGGAGACCTGCACTTTCTACCATAAAGTGCTTCAAACGGCGCCATCTCAATGCTTGAATGGTAGCTGTTGTTGTAGGAAAATTCTGCTAACGGTAGATGTCGATCCCAACTGTTTCCGAAATCAATAACACATGCTCGTAGCATGTCTTCAAGCGTTTGTATCGTCCTTTCGCTCTGCCCATCAGTTTGTGGATGATAGGCAGTACTCATGTCTAGACGAGTTCCTAATGCTTGCTGTAATGTCTGCCAGAATCTTGAAATAAATCTGCCATCCCTATCAGAGATAATAGAGATTGGTATTCCATGTCTGGAGATGACTTCCTTCAAATAAGTCGTGCTAACTTCTCCATCTTGTCATCTTCTCTTATTGGCAGGAAGTGTGCTAATTTGGTGAGACGATCAACTATTACCCAAATAGTATCAAAACCACTTGCAGTCCTTGGCAATTTAGTGATGAAATCCATGGTAATGTTTTCCCATTTCTATTCCGGGATTTCGGGTTGTTGAAGTAGACCTGATGGTTTCTGATGCTCAGCTTTGACCTTAGAACACGTCAAACATTCTCCTACGTATTTAGCAACATCGGCTTTCATACCCGGCCACCAAAAATGTTTCTTGAGATCCTTGTACATCTTCCCCGTTCCAGGATGTATTGAGTATTTAGTTTTATGAGCTTCTCTAAGTACCATTTCTCTCATATCTCCAAATTTTGGTACCCAAATCCTTTCAGCCCTATACCGGGTTCCGTCTTCCAGAATATTAAGATGCTTCTCCGATCCTTTGGGTATTTCATCCTTTAAATTTCCCTCTTTTAAAACTCCTTGTTGCGCCTCCTTTATTTGAGTAGTAAGGTTATTATGAATCATTATATTCATAGATTTTACTCGAATGGGTTCCCTGTCCTTCCTGCTCAAGGCATCGGCTACCACATTTGCCTTCCCCGGGTGGTAACGAATCTCAAAGTCGTAATCATTCAATAATTCAATCCACCTACACTGCCTCATATTCAGTTGTTTCTGATTAAATATGTGTTGAAGACTTTTGTGGTCGGTATATATAATACTTTTGACCCCATATAAGTAGTGCCTCCAAGTCTTTAATGCAAAAACAACCGCGCCTAATTCCAAATCATGCGTCGTATAATTTTGTTCGTGAATCTTCAATTGTCTAGATGCATAAGCAATCACCTTCGTTCGTTACATTAATACACAACCGAGACCTTGCTTTGATGCGTCACAATAAATCACAAAATCATCATTCCCTTCAGGCAATGACAATATAGGTGCCGTAGTTAGCTTTTTCTTCAATAACTGAAACGCTTTCTCTTGTTCATCATTCCATTCAAATTTCTTCCCTTTATGCGTTAATGCAGTCAAGGGTTTTGCTATTCTGGAAAAGTCTAGGATGAACCTTTTGTAGTAACCAGCTAGTCCTAAAAACTGGCGTATGTGTTTCGGAGTTTTCGGGGTTTCCCACTTTTCAACAGTTTCTATCTTTGCCGGATCCACCTTAATACCTTCTTTGTTCACTATGTGACCGAGGAATTGAACTTCTTCCAACCAAAATGCACACTTTGAAAACTTAGCGTATAATTCTTCCTTCCTCAATACTTCTAACACCTTTCTCAAATGTTCACCGTGTTCTTGGTCATTCTTTGAGTAAATAAGTATGTCATCAATGAAAACAATGACAAACTTGTCAAGGTATGGTCCACACACTCGGTTCATAAGGTCCATGAACACAGCTGGTGCATTAGTTAAACCAAACGGCATGACTATAAACTCGTAATGACCGTAACGTGTTCTGAAAGCAGTCTTTGGAATATCATCTTCTTTCACTCGCATTTGATGATACCCGGAAGGTAAGTCAATCTTTGAATAAACAGACGAGCCTTGTAGTTGATCAAATAAGTCATCGATTCTCGGTAGTGGGTAGCGGTTCTTGATGGTAAGTTTGTTCAACTCTCGGTAGTCGATACACAACCTGAATGTACCATCTTTCTTCTTGACAAACAAAACAGGAGCTCCCCACGGTGATGTGCTTGGTCGAATGAAATCACGCTCTAAAAGTTCTTGTAATTGGCTTTGCAGTTCTTTCATCTCACTGGGTGCGAGTCTGTAAGGAGCACGAGCTATTGGTGTAGCTCCTGGTACAAGATCTATTTGAAATTCAACGGATCGATGTGGGGGTAATCCCGGTAATTCTTTCGAAAATACATCGGGAAATTCTTTTGCAATGGGAACATCATTGATGCTCTTTTCTTCAGTTTGTACTTTCTCGACGTGTGCTAGAACAACATAGCAACCTTTTCTTATTAGTTTTTGTGCCTTCAAATTACTAATAAGATGTAGCTTCGTGTTGCCCTTTTCTCCGTACACCATTAAGGGTTTTCCTTTTTCTCGTATAATGCAAATTGCATTTTTGTAACAAACGATCTCTGCTTTCACTTCTTTCAGACACAGTCCATATCGATTATCACATCAAAACTCCCTAACTCTACTGGTATCAAATCAAGCTTAAATGTTTCGCTAACCAGTTTAATTTCTCGATTCCGACATATATTATCTGCTGAAATTAATTTACCATTTGCTAATTCGTGTAAAAATTTACTATCCAAAGGCGTCAATGGACAACTTAATTTAGCACAAAAATCTCTACTCATATAGCTTCTATCCGCACCCGAATCAAATAAAACGTAAGCAGATTTATTGTCAATAAGAAACGTACCCGTAACAAGCTCCGGGTCTTCCTGTGCCTCTACCGCATTAATATTGAAAACTCTTCCGCGGCCTTGTCCATTCGTGTTCTCCTGGTTCGGGCAATTTCTAATAATGTGGCCCGGTTTTCCACATTTATAACAAACTACATTGGCATAACTTGCTCCGACACTACTCGTTCCGCCATTACTCGTTCCGACACCATTTGTTCCTTTCGTTCTATTAAACCCTGGTCCGTAGACCTCACACTTCGCCGCGCTATGACCATTTCTTTTACACTTGTTGCAAAATTTGGTGTAGAACCCCGAGTGATACTTTTCACACCTTTGGCATAGCTGCTTCTGATTGTTGTTGTTGTTGCGATTATTATTGTTGTTGGGATGATTGTTGTAGTTGCTGCTGCTGTTGTTGTTGTTGTTGTTGTTGTTGGGCCGTTTGTTGTAGTTGCGATTGATGTTGCGATTGTTGGGATAATTGTTACGATTATTGTTGTAATTGCTGTTGTTGTTGTATTGGTGATTCTTATCACCGTTTTCCTCCCACTTTCTTTTGACTTGCTTCACATTGGCCTCTTCAGCAGTCTGTTCTTTAATTCTTTCTTCAATCTGGTTCACTAGTTTGTGAGCCATTCTACATGCCTGTTGTATGGAGGCGGGCTCGTGTGAACTTATATCTTCTTGGATTCTTTCCGGTAATCCTTTCACAAACGCGTCGATCTTCTCTTCCTCATCTTCGAATGCTCCCGGACACAATAGGCACAATTCTGTGAATTGTCTTTCGTACGTGGTAATATCAAATCCTTGGGTTCGTAACCCTCTAAGTTCTGTCTTGAGCTTATTGACCTCGGTTCTGGGACGGTACTTCTCGTTCATCAAGTGCTTGAATGCTGACCACGGTAGTGCGTACGCATCGTCTTGTCCCACTTGCTCTAGATAGGTATTCCACCATGTTAACGCAGAACCTGTGAAGGTATGCGTAGCGTACTTCACTTTGTCCTCTTCAGTACACTTACTTATAGCAAACACCGATTCGACCTTCTCGGTCCACCGTTTCAATCCGATCGGTCCTTCAGTTCCATCAAATTCCAAAGGTTTGCAGGCAGTGAATTCTTTGTAGGTGCATCCTACACGATTTCCTGTACTGCTAGATCCAAGGTTATTGTTGGTATGTAGCGCAGCCTGTACTGCGGCTATGTTTGAAGCTAGAAAAGTACGGAATTCCTCTTCATTCATATTCACGGTGTGTCGAGTAGTCGGTGCCATTTCCTTCAAAATAGTCAAATGGAACAAGTTAATCATACAGAATATTAAGAGTAGTTAATAGTATTTCGTAGCATAATATGAACTCATTTATAAAAGCTTTTTCTTCATATTAGCGTTTTATAAGTTTAAATTCGGGTAGTACCTACCCGTTAAGTTCATACTTAGTAGCTAATATACAATTCAACTACTACAATTCTATATGAAAAACTGATTATAATAATATTTCGCGTTCAAACTTTTACACAATATTTTACAAACTTACAATACCGCTTATTTTACATATAGCATGAAATATAGCACACAATAAATTTGATACAAGATGGTTGTGAAGATAATTCTAGCTAGTACACAAGTCGTTCAGCAAAGGCATTAAAGACACGTAATTCATACGTCCAGAAACAAGTCATGCATTCTGGTTTTACTAGGATTACTTCTCATCCTTGGTCTTGTGGAACATAACCGTTATGGCCATTGATAAGACAGCGTGTTGTAACGTCATCAAAGGGACGAGGGTTACGTAATGTCAAACAGTCCCGTAACAATCTAAAAACCTCATTTCTTACCCCAATTACCGACTCCGTCACTTGTGGGAACGCTTTGTTTAATAGTTGTAGCCCGATGTTCTTGTTCTCACTTTGGTGAGAAGCGAACATTACTAATCCGTAAGCATAACATGCTTCTTTATGTTGCATGTTAGCCGCTTTTTCTAAATCACGAAGTCCAATATTCGGATATATTGAGTCAAAATAATTTCTTAACCCATTGCGTAAAATAGCATTTGGGTTCCCCGCAATATATGCGTCAAAGTAAACACATCGTAACTTATGGATTTCCCAATGTGATATCCCCCATCTTTTGAACGAAAGCCTTTTATAAACCAAGGCATTCTTGGAACGTTCTTCGAATGTCTTACAAACTGATCTCGCCTTAAATAGTTGTGCCGAAGAATTCTGACCGACTCTAGACAAGATTTCATCAATCATGTCTCCGGGTAGGTCTCTTAAAATATTGGGTTGTCTATCCATTTTGTGTTTTAATACTGTAAAATAGACAAGAGTTAGATTCATAAAAAAAATACTTATTAATACAAGCAATTTTTACATATATCATAAAGCATAAGCACACTATATTACATATATTACACCACACGAATACAACTATCTTATTCCGACTCGCTTGTTTCTTCTTCTTCGGTTTTGGTTCGTTTTGCCAAGTTTCTAGGGATATATGATGTTCCCCTAATACGAGCCGTCGTTTTCCCCATTGATTTAGAAAAACCTGGTGGTTTAGAGGTTCCCGGGTCATTGTTACAACTTAAGGACTTCGGGGGTTGACGATAAATATAAAGTTCATCGGGGTTGGAATTATATTTCTCTATTTTTATGCCCTTTCCCTTATTATTTTCTTTTGCCTTTTTAAATTTAGTTGGGGTAATTTCTCTAACATCATCGGAATTCTCGTCGGAATCCGATTCATCAGAGAATTGGTAATCCTCCCAATATTTTGCTTCCTTGGCGGAAACACCATTGACCATAATTAACCTTGGTCGGTTGGTTGAGGATTTTCTTTTACTTAACCATTTTATTATTTCCCCCACCGGTTCTATTTCTTCATCCGGTTCCGATTCTTCTTCCGGTTCCGATTCTTCTTCCGGTTCCGACTCTTCTTCCGGTTCCTCTTCGGGAACTTGTGAATCAGTCCACGAATCATTCCAATTTACATTTGACTCTTCATTATTATTAGGTGAGTCAATGGGACTTGTTCTAGAGGTACATATCTATCACACAATATCAAACGCGTTAAGAGATTAATATATCACATAATATTCACATGTTAAAAATATATAGTTTCCAACAAAATTTGTTAAGCAATCATTTTTCAAGTAAACACGGTCGAAGTCCAGACTCACTAATGCATCCTAACAAACTCGATAAGACACACTAATGCAAAATTCTAGTTCTCTAAGACCAACGCTCGGATACCAACTGAAATGTCCCGTTCTTATTGATTAAAACGTTCCATATTAATTGATTTTATTTGCGAGGTTTTGACCTCTATATGAGACGTTTTTCAAAGACTGCATTCATTTTAAAACAAACCATAACCTTTATTTCATCAATAAAGGTTTAAAAAGCTTTACGTAGATTATCAAATAATGGTTTACAATACAAATATGTTATAACAAAATAAGTTTCTTGAATGCAGTTTTTACACAATATCATACAAGCGTGGACTCCAAATCTCGTCCTTATTTAAGTATGCGATAGCGGAAGCTCTTAATAATCACCTGAGAATAAACATGCTTAAAACGTCAACAAAAATGTTGGTGAGTTATAGGTTTAACCTATATATATCAAATCATAATAATAGACCACAAGATTTCATATTTCAATACACATCCCATACATAAAGATAAAAATCATTCATATGGTGAACACCTGGTAACCGACATTAACAAGATGCATATATAAGAATATCCCCATCATTCCGGGACACCCTTCGGATATGATATAAATTTCGAAGTACTAAAGCATCCGGTACTTTGGATGGGGTTTGTTAGGCACAATAGATCTATCTTTAGGATTCGCGTCAATTCGGGTGTCTGTTCCCTAATTCTTAGATTACCAGACTTAATAAAAAGGGGCATATTCGATTTCGATAATTCAACCATAGAATGTAGTTTCACGTACTTGTGTCTATTTTGTAAATCATTTATAAAACCTGCATGTATTCTCATCCCAAAAATATTAGATTTTAAAAGTGGGACTATAACTCACTTTCACAGATTTTTACTTCGTCGGGAAGTAAGACTTGGCCACTGGTTGATTCACGAACCTATAACAATATATACATATATATCAAAGTATGTTCAAAATATATTTACAACACTTTTAATATATTTTGATGTTTTAAGTTTATTAAGTCAGCTGTCCTCGTTAGTAACTTACAACTAGTTGTCCACAGTTAGATGTACAGAAATAAATCGATAATATTATCTTGAATCAATCCACGACCCAGTGTATACGTATCTCAGTATTGATCACAACTCAAACTATATATATTTTGGAATCAACCTCAACCCTGTATAGCTAACTCCAACATTCACATATAGAGTGTCTATTGTTGTTCCGAAATATATATAGATGTGTCGACATGATAGGTCGAAACATTGTATACGTGTCTGTGGTATCTCAAGATTACATAATATACAATACAAGTTGATTAAGTTATGGTTGGAATAGATTTGTTACCAATTTTCACGTAGCTAAAATGAGAAAAATTATCCAATCTTGTTTTACCCATAACTTCTTCATTTTAAATCCGTTTTGAGTGAATCAAATTGCTATGGTTTTATATTGAACTCTATTTTATGAATCTAAATAGAAAAAGTATAGGTTTATAGTCAAAAAAATAAGTTACAAGTCGTTTTTGTAAAGGTAGTCATTTCAGTCGAAAGAACGACGTCTAGATGACCATTTTAGAAAACATATTTCCACTTAACCATAATTTTTGGATATAGTTTCATGTTCATAATAAAAATCATTTTCTCAGAATAACAACTTTTAAATCAAAGTTTATCATAGTTTTTAATTAACTAACCCAAAATAGCCCGCGGTGTTACTACGACGGCGTAAATCCGGTTTTACGGTGTTTTTCGTGTTTCCAGGTTTTAAATCATTAAGTTAGCATATCAAATAGATATAGAACATGTGTTTAGTTGATTTTAAAAGTTAATTTAGAAGGATTAACTTTTGTTTGCGAACAAGTTTAGAATTAACTAAACTATGTTCTAGTGATTACAAGTTTAAACCTTCGAATAAGATAGCTTTATATGTATGAATCGAATGATGTTATGAACATCATTACTACCTTAAGTTCCTTGGATAAACCTACTAGAAAAGATAAAAATGGATCTAGCTTCAACGGATCCTTGGATGGCTCGAAGTTTTTGAAGCAGAATCATGACACGAAAACAAGTTCAAGTAAGATCATCACTTGAAATAAGATTGTTATAGTTATAGAAATTGAACCAAAGTTTGAATATGATTATTACCTTGTATTAGAATGATAACCTACTGTAAGAAACAAAGATTTCTTGAGGTTGGATGATCACCTTACAAGATTGGAAGTGAGCTAGCAAACTTGAAAGTATTCTTGATTTTATGTAACTAGAACTTGTAGAATATATGAAGAACACTTAGAACTTTAAGATAGAACTTGAGAGAGATCAATTAGATGAAGAAAATTGAAGAATTAAAGTGTTTGTAGATGTTTTTGGTCGTTGGTGTATGGATTAGATATAAAGGATATGTAATTTTGTTTTCATGTAAATAAGTCATGAATGATTACTCATATTTTTGTAATTTTATGAGATATTTCACGCTAGTTTCCAAATGATGGTTCCCACATGTGTTAGGTGACTCACATGGGCTGCTAAGAGCTGATCATTGGAATGTATATACCAATAGTTCATACATCTAAAAGCTGTGTATTGTACGAGTACGAATACGGGTTCATACGAGTAGAATTGTTGATGAAACTGAACGAGGATGTAATTGTAAGAATTTTTGTTAAGTAGAAGTATTTTGATAAGTGTATTGAAGTCTTTCAAAAGTGTATAAATACATATTAAAACACTACATGTATATACATTTTAACTGAGTCGTTAAGTCATCGTTAGTCGTTACATGTAAGTGTTGTTTTGAAACCTTTAGGTTAACGATCTTGTTAAATGTTGTTAACCCAATGTTTATAATATCAAATGAGATTTTAAATTATTATATTATCATGATATTATCATGTATGAATATCTCTTAATATGATATATATACATTAAATGTCTTTACAACGATAATCGTTACATATATGTCTCGTTTAAAAATCATTAAGTTAGTAGTCTTGTTTTTACATATGTAGTTCATTGTTAATATACTTAATGATATGTTTACTTATCATAGTATCATGTTAACTATATATATATCCATATATGTCATCATATAGTTTTTACAAGTTTTAACGTTCGTGAATCACCGGTCAACTTGGATGGTCAATTGTCTATATGAAACATATTTCATGTAATCAAGTCTTAACAAGTTTGATTGCTTAACATGTTGGAAACATTTAATCATGTAAATATCAATCTCAATTAATATATATAAACATGGAAAAGTTCGGGTCACTACAGTTTGGCCGTTTGTTGTAGTTGCGATTGATGTTGCGATTGTTGGGATAATTGTTGCGATTATTATTGTAATTGCTGTTGTTGTTGTATTGGTGATTCTTATCACCGTTTTCCTCCCACTTTCTTTTGACTTGCTTCATATTGGCCTCTTCAGCCGTCTGTTCTTTAATTCTTTCCTCAATCTGGTTCACTAGTTTGTGAGCCATTCTACATGCCTGTTGTATGGAGGCGGGCTCGTGTGAACTTATATCTTCTTGGATTCTTTCCGGTAATCCTTTCACAAACGCGTCGATCTTCTCTTCCTCATCTTCGAACTCTCCCGGACACAATAGGCACAATTCTGTGAATCGTCTTTCGTACGTGGTAATATCAAATCCTTGGGTTTGTAACCCTCTAAGTTCTATCTTGAGCTTATTGACCTCGGTTCTGGGATGGTACTTCTCGTTCATCAAGTGCTTGAATGCTGACCACGGTAGTGCGTAAGCATCATCTTGTCCCACTTGCTCTAGATAGGTATTCCACCATGTTAACGCAGAACCTGTGAAGGTATGCGTAGCGTACTTCACTTTGTCCTCTTCATTACACTTACTTATAGAAAACACCGATTTGACCTTCTCGGTCCACCGTTTCAATCCGATCGGTCCTTCGGTTCCATCAAATTCCAAAGGTTTGCAGGCAGTGAATTCTTTGTAGGTGCATCCTACACGATTTCCTGTACTGCTAGATCCAAGGTTATTGTTGGTATGTAGCGCAGCCTGTACTGCGGCTATGTTTGAAGCTAGAAAAGTACGGAATTCTTCTTCATTCATATTCACGATGTGTCGAGTAGTCGGTGCCATTTCCTTCAAAATAGTCAAATGGAACAAGTTAATCATACAGAATATTAAGAGTAGTTAATAGTATTTCGTAGCATAATATGAACTCATTTATAAAAGCTTTTTCTTCATATTAGCGTTTTATAAGTTTAAATTCGGGTAGTACCTACCCGTTAAGTTCATACTTAGTAGCTAATATACAATTCAACTACTACAATTCTATATGAAAAACTGATTATAATAATATTTCGCGTTCAAACTTTTATACAATATTTTACAAACTTACAATACCTCTTATTTTACATAAAGCATGAAATATAGCACACAATAACTTTGATACAAGATAGTTGTGAAGATAATTCTATCTAGTACACAAGTCGTTCAGCAAAGGCAATAAAGACACGTAATTCATACGTCCAGAAACAAGTCATGCATTCTTGTTTTACTAGGACTACTTCCCATCCTTGGTCTTGTGGAACATAACCGTTATGGCCGTTGATAAGACAGCGTGTTGTAACGTCGTCAAAGGGACGAGGGTTACGTAATGACCAACAATCTCGTAATAACCTAAAAACCTCATTTCTTACCCCAATTACCGACTCCGTCACTTGTGAGAACATTTTGTTTAATAGCTGTAGCCCGATGTTCTTTTTCTCACTTTGGTGAGAAGCGAACATTACTAACCCGTAAGCATAGCATGCTTCTTTATGTTGTATGTTAGCCGCTTTTTCTAAATCATGAAGTCCTATATTCGGATACATTGAGTCAAAATAATTTCTTAACCCGTTGCGTAAAATAGCATTTGGGTTCCCCGCAATATATGCGTCAAAGTAAACACATCGTAACTTATGGGTTTCCCAATGTGATATCCCCCATCTTTCAAACGAAAGTCTCTTATAAACCAAGACATTCTTCTAACGTTCTTCGAATGTCTTGCAAACTGATCTCGCCTTAAATAGTTGTGCCGAGGAATTCTGACCGACTCTAGACAAGATTTCATCAATCATGTCTCCGGGTAGGTCTCTTAAAATATTGAGTTGTCTATCCATTTTATGTTTTTATACTGTAAAATAGACAAGAGTTAGATTCATAAAAAAAATACTTATTAATACAAGCAATTTTTACATATATCATAAAGCATAAGCATACTATATTACATATATTACACCACACGAATACAACTATCTTATTCCGACTCGCTCGTTTCTTCTTCTTCGATTTTGGTTCGTTTTGACAAGTTTCTAGGGATATATGATGTTCCCCTAATACTAGCTGTCGTTTTCCACAACGGTTTAGAAAAACCTGGTGGTTTAGAGGATCCCGGGTCATTGTTACAACTTAAGGACTTCGGGGGTTGACGATACATATAAAGTTCATCGGGGTTGGAATTAGATTTCTATATTTTTATGCCCTTTCCCTTATTATTTTCTTTTGCTTTTTTAAATTCAGTTGGGGTAATTTCGATAACATCATCGGAATTCTCGTCAGAATCCGATTCATCGGAGAATTGGTAATCCTCCCAATATTTTGCTTCCTTGGCGGAAACACCATTGACCATAATTAACCTTGGTCGGTTGGTTGAGGATTTTCTTTTACTTAACCGTGTTATTATTTCCCCCACCGGTTCTATTTCCTCCTCCGGTTCCTCCTCTTCCGGTTCTGATTCTTCTTCCGGTTCTGATTCTTCTTCTGGTTCCTCTTTGGGAACTTGTGAATCAGTCCAATATATATTCGACTCTTCGTTATTATTAGGTGAGTCAATGGGATTTGTGCTAGAGGTAGACATCTATCACACAATATCAAACACGTTAAGAGATTAATATATCACATAATATATACATGTTAATAATATATAGTTTCCAACAAAAATGTTAAGCAATCATTTTTAAAGAAAACACGGTCGAAGTCCAGACTCACTAATGCATCCTAACAAACTCGATAAGACACACTAATGAAAATTTTTTGGTTCTCTAAGACCAACGCTCGGATACCAACTGAAATGTCCCGTTCTTATTGATTAAAAACGTTCCATATTAATTGATTTCGTTGCAAGGTTTTGACCTCTATATGAGACGTTTTTTCAAAGACTGCATTCATTTTTAAAACAAACCATAACCTTTATTTCATAAATAAAGGTTTAAAAAGCTTTACGTAGATTATCAAATAATGATAATCTAAAATATCATGTTTACACACGACCATTACATAATGGTTTACAATACAAATATGTTACATCCAAATCAGTTTCTTGAATGCAGTTTTTACACAATATCATACAAACATGGACTCCAAATCTTGTCCTTATTTTAGTATGCAAAAGCGAAAGCTCTTAGTATTCACCTGAGAATAAACATGCTTTAAACGTCAACAAAAATGTTGGTGAGTTATAGGTTTAATCTATATATATCAAATCGTAACAATAGACCACAAGATTTCATATTTCAATACACATCCCATACATAGAGATAAAAATCATTCATATGGTGAACACCTGGTAACCGACATTAACAAGATGCATATATAAGAATATCCCCATCATTCCGGGACACCCTTCGGATATGATATAAATTTCGAAGTACTAAAGCATCCAGCACTTTGGATGGGGTTTGTTAGGCCCAATAGATCTATCTTTAGGATTCGCGTCAATTAGGGTGTCTGTTCCCTAATTCTTAGATTACCAGACTTAATAAAAAGGGACATATTTGATTTCGATAATTCAACCATAGAATGTAGTTTCACGTACTTGTGTCTATTTTGTAAATCATTTATAAAACCTGCATGTATTCTCATCCCAAAAATATTAGATTTTAAAAGTGGGACTATAACTCACTTTCACAGATTTTTACTTCGTCGGGAAGTAAGACTTGGCCACTGGTTGATTCACGAACCTATAACAATATATACATATATATCAAAGTATGTTCAAAATATATTTACAACACTTTTAATATATTTTGATGTTTTAAGTTTATTAAGTCAGCTGTCGTCGTTAGTAACCTACAACTAGTTGTCCACAGTTAGATGTACAAAAATAAATCGATAAATATTATCTTGAATCAATCCACGACCCAGTGTATACGTATCTCAGTATTGATCACAACTCAAACTATATATATTTTGGAATCAACCTCAACCCTGTATAGCTAACTCCAACATTCACATATAGAGTGTCTATGGTTGTTCTGAAATATATATAGATGTGTCAACATGATAGGTCGAAACATTGTATACGTGTCTATGGTATCTCAAGATTACATAATATACGATACAAGTTGATTAAGTTATGGTTGGAATAGATTTGTTACCAATTTTCACGTAGCTAAAATGAGAAAAATTATCCAATCTTGTTTTACCCATAACTTCTTCATTTTAAATCCGTTTTGAGTGAATCAAATTGCTATGGTTTTATATTGAACTCTATTTTATGAATCTAAATATAAAAAGTATAGGTTTATAGTCGGAAAAATAAGTTACAAGTCATTTTTATAAAGGTAGTCATTTCAGTCGAAAGAACGACGTCTAGATGACCATTTTAGAAAACATACTTCCACTTTGAGTTTAACCATAATTTTTGGATATAGTTTCATGTTCATAATAAAAATCATTTTCCCAGAATAACAACTTTTAAATCAAAGTTTATCATAGTTTTTAATTAACTAACCCAAAACAGCCCGCGGTGTTACTACGACGGCGTAAATCCGATTTTACGGTGTTTTTCGTGTTTCCAGGTTTTAAATCATTAAGTTAGCATATCATATAGATATAGAACATGTGTTTAGTTGATTTTAAAAGTCAAGTTAGAAGGATTAACTTTTATTTGCGAACAAGTTTAGAATTAACTAAACTATGTTCTAGTGATTACAAGTTTAAACCTTCGAATAAGATAGCTTTATATGTATGAATCGAATGATGTTATGAACATCATTACTACCTCAAGTTCCTTGGATAAACCTACTGGAAATGAGAAAAATAGATCTAGCTTCAAAGGATCCTTGGATGGCTTGAAAGTTCTTGAAGCAGAATCATGACACGAAAACAATTTCAAGTAAGATTTCCACTCGAAATAAGATTGTTATAGTTATAGAAATTGAATTAAAGTTTGAATATGATTATTACCTTGTATTAGAAAGATAACCTACTGTAAGTAATAAAGGTTTCTTAATCTTGGATGATTACTTGGAATGGATTTAGAAAACTTGGAAGTAAACTTGCAATCTTGGAAGTATTCTTGATTTTATGAAACTAGAACTTTTGGAATTTATGAAGAACACTTAGAACTTGAAGATAGAACTTGAGAGAGATCAATTAGATGAAGAAAATTGAAGAATTAAAGTGTTTGTAGGTGTTTTTGGTCGTTGGTGTATGGATTAGATATAAAGGATATGTAATTTTGTTTTCATGTAAATAAGTCATGAATGATTACTCATATTTTTGTAATTTTATGAGATATTTCATGCTAGTTGCCAAATGATGGTTCCCACATATGTTAGGTGACTCACATGGGCTACTAAGAGCTGATCATTGGAGTGTATATACCAATAGTACATACATCTAAAAGCTGTGTATTGTACGAGTACGAATACGGGTGCATACGAGTAGAATTGTTGATGAAACTGAACGAGGATGTAATTGTAAGCATTTTTGTTAAGTAGAAGTATTTGATAAGTGTCTTGAAGTCTTTAAAAAGTGTATGAATACATATTAATACACTACATGTATATACATTTTAACTGGGTCGTTAAGTCATCGTTAGTCGTTACATGTAAATGTTGTTTTGAAACCTTTAGGGTAACGATCTTGTTAAATGTTGTTAACCCAATGTTTGTAATATCAAATGAGATTTTAAATTATTATATTATCATGATATTATGATGTACAAATATCTCTTAATATGATCTATATACATTAAATGTCGTTACAACGATAATCGTTACATATATGTCTCGTTTCAAAATCATTAAGTTAGTAGTCTTATTTTTACATATGTAGTTCATTATTAATATACTTAATGATATGTTTACTTATCATAATATCATGTTAACTATATATATAACCATATATATGTCATCATATAGTTTTTACAAGTTTTAACGTTCGTGAATCACCGGTCAACTTGGGTGGTCAATTGTCTATATGAAACCTATTTCAATTAATCAAGTCTTAACAAGTTTGATTGCTTAATATGTTGGAAACAATTAATCATGTAAATAACAATTTCATTTAATATATATATATATAAACATGGAAAAGTTCGGGTCACTACAGTACCTACCCGTTAAATAAATTTCGTCCCGAAATTTTAAGCAGTTGGAGGTGTTGACGTATCTTCTGGAAATAAATGCGGGTATTTCTTCTTCATCTGATCTTCTCGTTCCCAGGTGAACTCGGGTCCTCTACGAGCATTCCATCGAACCTTAACAATTGGTATCTTGTTTTGCTTAAGTCTTTTAACCTCACGATCCATTATTTCGACGGGTTCTTCGATAAATTGAAGTTTTTCGTTGATTTGGATTTCATCTAACGGAATAGTGAGATCTTTTTTAGCAAAACATTTCTTCAAATTCGAGACGTGGAAAGTATTATGTACAGCCACGAGTTGTTGAGGTAACTCAAGTCGGTAAGCTACTGGTCCGACACGATCAATAATCTTGAATGGTCCAATATACCTTGGATTTAATTTCCCTCCTTTACAAAATCGAACAACGCCTTTCCAAGGTGCAACTTTAAGCATGACCATCTCTCCAATTTCAAAATCTATATCTTTTCTTTTAATGTCAGCGTAGCTCTTTTGTCGACTTTGGGCGGTTTTCAACCGTTGTTGAATTTGGATGATCTTCTCGGTAGTTTCTTGTATTATCTCCGGACCCGTAATCTGTCTATCCCCCACTTCACTCTAACGAATCGGAGACCTGCACTTTCTACCATAAAGTGCTTCAAACGGCGCCATCTCAATGCTTGAATGGTAGCTGTTGTTGTAGGAAAATTCTGCTAACGGTAGATGTCGATCCCAGCTGTTTCCGAAATCAATAACACAAGCTCGTAGCATGTCTTCAAGCGTTTATATCATCCTTTCGCTCTGTCCATCAGTTTGTGGATGATAGGCAGTACTCATGTCTAGACGAGTTCCTAATGCTTGCTGTAATGTCTGCCAGAATCTTGAAATAAATCTGCCATCCCTATCAGAGATAATAGAGATTGGTATTCCATGTCTGGAGATGACTTCCTTCAAATACAGTCGTGCTAACTTCTCCATCTTGTCATCTTCTCTTATTGGCAGGAAGTGTGCTGATTTGGTGAGACGATCAACTATTACCCAAATAGTATCAAAACCACTTGCAGTCCTTGGCAATTTAGTGATGAAATCCATGGTAATATTTTCCCATTTCCATTCCGGGATTTCGGGTTGTTGAAGTAGACCTGATGGTTTCTGATGCTCAGCTTTGACCTTAGAACACGTCAAACATTCTCCTACGTATTTAGCAACATCGGCTTTCATACCCGGCCACCAAAAATGTTTCTTGAGATCCTTGTACATCTTCCCCGTTCCAGGATGTATTGAGTATCTGGTTTTATGAGCTTCTCTAAGTACCATTTCTCTCATATCTCCAAATTTTGGTACGCAAATTCTTTCAGCCCTATACCGGGTTCCGTCTTCCCGAATATTAAGATGCTTCTCCGATCCTTTGGGTATTTCATCCTTTAAATTTCCCTCTTTTAAAACTCCTTGTTGCGCCTCCTTTATTTGAGTAGTAAGGTTAGTGTGAATCATTATATTCATAGATTTTACTCGAATGGGTTCTCTGTCCTTTCTGCTCAAGGCGTCGGCTACCACATTTGCCTTTCCCGGGTGGTAACGAATCTCAAAGTCGTAATCATTCAACAATTCAATCCACCTACGCTGCCTCATATTCAGTTGTTTCTGATTAAATATGTGTTGAAGACTTTTGTGGTCGGTATATATAATACTTTTGACCCCATATAAGTAGTGCCTCCAAGTCTTTAATGCAAAAACAACCGCGCCTAATTCCAAATCATGTGTCGTATAATTTTTGTCGTGAATCTTCAATTGTCTAGACGCATAAGCAATCACCTTCGTCTGTTGCATTAATACACAACTGAGACCTTGCTTTGATGCGTCACAATAAATCACAAAATCATCATTCCCTTCAGGCAATGACAATATAGGTGCCGTAGTTAGCTTTTTCTTCAATAATTGAAACGCCTTCTCTTGTTCATCCTTCCATTCAAATTTCTTCCCTTTATGCGTTAATGCAGTCAAGGGTTTTGCTATTTTGGAGAAATCTTGGATGAATCTTCTGTAGTAACCAGCCAATCCTAAAAATTGACGTATATGCTTCGGAGTTTTTGGGGTTTCCCACTTTTCAACGGTTTCGATCTTTTCCGGGTCTACCTGAATACCTTCTTTGTTCACTATGTGACCGAGGAATTGAACTTCTTCCAACCAAAATGCACACTTTCAAAACTTAGCGTACAGTTTTTCTTTCCTCAATACTTCTAGCACTTTTCTCAAATGTTCTTCGTGCTCTTGATCATTCTTTGAGTAAATAAGTATGTCATCGATGAAAACAATGACAAACTTGTCAAGATATGGCCCACACACTCGGTTCATAAGGTCCATGAACACAGCTGGTGCGTTAGTCAATCCAAACGGCATAACCATAAACTCGTAATGACCATAACGCGTCCTAAAAGCAGTTTTTGGAATATCATCCTCCTTTACTCGCATTTGATGATATCCAGAACGTAAATCGATCTTCGAATAAATCGACGAGCCTTGTAGTTGATCAAATAAGTCGTCAATTCTTGGCAGTGGATAACGGTTTTTGATGGTAAGTTTGTTCAACTCTCTGTAGTCAATACACAACCTAAATGTACCATCCTTCTTCTTGACAAACAAAACAGGAGCTCCCCACGGTGATGTGCTTGGTTGAATGAAACCACGCTCTAAAAGTTCTTGTAATTGGCTTTGCAGTTCTTTCATCTTGCTGGGTGCGAGTCTGTAAGGAGCACGAGCTATTGATGCAGCTCCTGGTACAAGATCTATTTGAAATTCAACGGATCGATGTGGGGGTAATCCCGGTAATTCTTTCGGAAATACATCGGGAAATTCTTTTGCAACGGGAACATCATTGATGCTCTTTTCTTCAGTTTGTACTTTCTCGACGTGTGCTAGAACAGCATAGCAACCTTTTCTTATTAGTTTTTGTGCCTTCAAATTACTAATAAGATGTAGCTTCGTGTTGCCCTTTTCTCCGTACATCATTAAGGGTTTTCCTTTTTCTCGTATAATGCAAATTGCATTTTTGTAACAAACGATCTCTGCTTTCACTTCTTTCAACCAGTCCATACCGATTATCACATCAAAACTCCCTAACTCTACTGGTATCAAGTCAATCTCAAAAATGTTTCGCTAACCAGTTTAATTTCTCGATTCCGACATATATTATCTGCTGAAATTAATTTACCATTTGCTAATTCGAGTAAAAATTTACTATCCAAAGGTGTCAATGGACAACTTAATTTAGCACAAAAATCTCTACTCGTATAGCTTCTATCCGCACCCGAATCAAATAAAACGTAAGAAGATTTATTGTCAATAAGAAACGTACCCGTTACAAGCTCTGGGTCTTCCTGTGCCTCTGCCGCATTAATATTGAAAACTCTTCTGCGGCCTTGTCCATTCGTGTTCTCCTGGTTCGGGCAATTTCTAATAATGTGGCCCGGTTTTCCACATTTATAACAAACTACATTGGCATAACTTGCTCCGATACTACTTGCTCCGCAATTACTCGTTCCGACACCATTTGTTCCTTTCGTTCTATTAACCCCTGGTCCGTAGACCTCGCACTTCGCCGCGCTATGACCATTTCTTTTACACTTGTTGCAAAATTTGGTGCAGAACCCCGAGTGATACTTTTCACACCTTTGGCATAGCTGCTTCTGATTGTTGTTGTTGTTGCGGTTGTTATTGTTGTTGGGATGATTGTTGTAGTTGTTGTTGTTGTTGTTGTTGTTGTTGTTGTTGTTGTTGTTGTTGTTGTTGTTGTTGTTGTTGTTGGGCCGGTTGTTGTAGTTGCTATTGATGTTGCGATTGTTGGGATAATTGTTGCGATTATTATTTTAATTGCTGTTGTTGTTGTATTGGTGATTCTTATCACCGTTTTCCTCCCACTTTCTTTTGACTTGCTTCACATTGGCCTCTTCAGCCGTCTGTTCTTTAATTCTTTCCTCAATCTGGTTCACTAGTTTGTGAGCCATTCTACATGCCTGTTGTATGGAGGCGGGCTCGTGTGAACTTATATCTTCTTAGATTCTTTCCGGTAATCCTTTCACAAACGCGTCGATCTTCTCTTCCTCATCTTCGAACGCTCCCGGACACAATAGGCACAATTCTGTGAATCGTCTTTCATATGTGGTAATATCAAATCCTTGGGTTCGTAACCCTCTAAGTTCTGTCTTGAGCTTATTGACCTCGGTTCTAGGACGGTACTTCTCGTTCATCAAGTGCTTGAATGCTGACCACGGTAGTGCATAAGCATCATCTTGTCCCACTTGCTCTAGATAGGTATTCCACCATGTTAACGCAGAACCTGTGAAGGTATGCGTAGCGTACTTCACTTTGTCCTCTTCAGTACACTTACTTATGGCAAACACCGATTCGACCTTCTCGGTCCACCGTTTCAATCTGATCGGTCCTTCGGTTCCATCAAATTCCAAAGGTTTGCAGCCAGTGAATTCTTTGTAGGTGCATCCTACACGATTTCCTGTACTGCTAGATCCAAGGTTATTGTTGGTATGTAGCGCAGCTTGTACTGCGGCTATGTTTGAAGCTAGAAAAGTACGGAATTCCTCTTCATTCATATTCACGATGTGTCGAGTAGTCGGTGCCATTTCCTTCAAAATAGTCAAATGGAACAAGTTAATCATACAGAATATTAAGAGTAGTTAATAGTATTTCGTAGCATAATATGAACAAGTTAATCATACAGAATATTAAGAGTAGTTAATAGTATTTCGTAGCATAATATGAACTCATTTATAAAAGCTTTTTCTTCATATTAGCGTTTTATAAGTTTAAATTCGGGTAGTACCTACCCGTTAAGTTCATACTTAGTAGCTAATATACAATTCTATATGAAAAACTGCTTATAATAATATTTCGCGTTCAAACTTTTATACAATATTTTACAAACTTACAATACCTCTTATTTTACATAAAGCATGAAATATAGCACACAATAACTTTGATACAAGATAGTTGTGAAGATAATTCTAGCTAGTACACAAATCATTCATCAAAGGCAATAAAGACACGTAATTCATACGTCCAGAAACAAGTCATGCATTCTGGTTTTACTAGGACTACTTCCCATCCTTGGTCTTGTGGAACATAACCGTTATGGCCGTTGATAAGACAGCGTGTTGTAACGTCGTCAAAGGGACGAGGGTTACGTAATGACCAACAGTCTCATAATAACCTAAAAACCTCATTTCTTACCCCAATTACCGACTCCGTCACTTGTGGGAACGTTTTGTTTAATAGCTGTAGCTCGATGTTCTTTTTCTCACTTTGGTGAGAAGCGAACATTACTAACCCGTAAGCATAGCATGCTTCTTTATGTTGCATGTTAGCCGCTTTTTCTAAATCATGAAGTCCTATATTCGGATACATTGAGTCAAAATAATTTCTTTACCCGTTGCGTAAAATAGCATTTGGGTTCCCCGCAATATATGCGTCAAAGTAAACACATCGTAACTTATGGGTTTCCCAATGTGATATCCCCCATCTTTCAAACGAAAGTCTCTTATAAACCAAGACATTCTTGGAACGTTCTTCGAATGTCTTACAAACTGATCTCGCCTTAAATAGTTGTGCCGAGGAATTCTGACCGACTCTAGACAAGATTTCATCAATCATGTCTCCGGGTAGGTCTCTTAAAATATTGGGTTGTCTATCCATTTTGTGTTTTTATACTGTAAAATAGACAAGAGTTAGATTCATAAAAAAAATATACTTATTAATACAAGCAATTTTTACATATATCATAAAGCATAAGCACACTATATTACATATATTACACCACACGAATACAACTATCTTATTCCGACTCGCTCATTTCTTCTTCTTCGATTTTGGTTCGTTTTGACAAGTTTCTAGGGATATATGATGTTCCCCTAATACTAGCTGTCGTTTTCCACAACGGTTTAGAAAAATCTGGTGGTTTAGAGGTTCCCGGGTCATTATTACAACTTAAGGACTTCGGGGGTTGACGATACATATAAAGTTCATCGGGGTTGGAATTAGATTTCTCTATTTTTATGCCCTTTCCCTTATTATTTTCTTTTGCTTTTTTAAATTCAGTTGGGGTAATTTCGATAACATCATCGGAATTCTCGTCGGAATCCGATTCATCGGAGAATTGGTAATCCTCCCAATATTTTGCTTCCTTGGCGGAAACACCATTGACCATAATTAACCTTGGTCGGTTGGTTGAGGATTTTCTTTTACTTAACCGTGTTATTATTTCCCCCACCGGTTCTATTTCCTCCTCCGGTTCCTCCTCTTCCGGTTCTGATTCTTCTTCCGGTTCTGATTCTTCTTCCGGTTCCTCTTCGGGAACTTGTGAATTAGTCCAATATATATTCGACTCTTCGTTATTATTAGGTGAGTCAATGGGATTTGTGCTAGAGGTAGACATCTATCACACAATATCAAACATGTTAAGAGATTAATATATCACATAATATATACATGTTAATAATATATAGTTTCCAACAAAAATGTTAAGCAATCATTTTTAAAGAAAACACGGTCGAAGTCCAGACTCACTAATGCATCCTAACAAACTCGATAAGACACACTAATGCAAATTTTCTGGTTCTCTAAGACCAACGCTCGGATACCAAATGAAATGTCCCGTTCTTATTGATTAAAAACGTTCCATATTAATTGATTTCGTTCAAGGTTTTGACCTCTATATGAGACGTTTTTCAAAGACTGCATTCATTTTTAAAACAAACCATAACCTTTATTTCATAAATAAAGGTTTAAAAAGCTTTACGTAGATTATCAAATAATGATAATCTAAAATATCCTGTTTACACACGACCATTACATAATGGTTTACAATACAAATATGTTACATCGAAATCAGTTTCTTGAATGCAGTTTTTACACAATATCATACAAACATGGACTCCAAATCTTGTCCTTATTTTAGTATGCAACAGCGGAAGCTCTTAGTATTTACCTGAGAATAAACATGCTTTAAACGTCAACAAAAATGTTGGTGAGTTATAGGTTTAACCTATATATATCAAATCGTAACAATAGACCACAAGATTTCATATTTCAATACACATCCCATACATAGAGATAAAAATCATTCATATGGTGAACACCTGGTAACCGACATTAACAAGATGCATATATAAGAATATCCCCATCATTCCGGGACACCCTTCGGATATGATATAAATTTCGAAGTACTAAAGCATCTGGTACTTTGGATGGGGTTTGTTAGGCCCAATAGATCTATCTTTAGGATTCGCGTCAATTAGGGTGTCTGTTCCCTAATTCTTAGATTACCAGACTTAATAAAAAGGGGCATATTCGATTTCGATAATTCAACCATAGAATGTAGTTTCACGTACTTGTGTCTATTTTGTAAATCATTTATAAAACCTGCATGTATTCTCATCCCAAAAATATTAGATTTTAAAAGTGGGACTATAACTCACTTTCACAGATTTTTACTTCGTCGGGAAGTAAGACTTGGCCACTGGTTGATTCACGAACCTATAACAAATATGTACATATATATCAAAGTATGTTCAAAATATATTTACAACACTTTTAATATATTTTGATGTTTTAAGTTTATTAAGTCAGCTGTCCTCGTTAGTAACCTACAACTAGTTGTCCACAGTTAGATGTACAGAAATAAATCGATAAATATTATCTTGAATCAATCCAGGACCCAGTGTATACGTATCTCAGTATTGATCACAACTCAAACTATATATATTTTGGAATCAACCTCAACCCTGTATAGCTAACTCCAACATTCACATATAGAGTGTATATGGTTGTTCCGAAATATATATAGATGTGTCGACATGATAGGTCGAAACATTGTATACGTGTCTATGGTATCTCAAGATTACATAATATACAATACAAGTTGATTAAGTTATGGTTAGAATAGATTTGTTACCAATTTTCACGTAGCTAAAATGAGAAAAATTATCCAATCTTGTTTTACCCATAACTTCTTCATTTTAAATCCGTTTTGAGTGAATCAAATTGCTATGGTTTCATATTGAACTCTATTTTATGAATCTAAACAGAAAAAGTATAGGTTTATAGTCGGAAAAATAAGTTACAAGTCGTTTTTATAAAGGTAGTCATTTCAGTCGAAAGAACGACGTCTTGATGACCATTTTAGAAAACATACTTCCACTTTGAGTTTAACCATAATTTTTTGATATAGTTTCATGTTCATAATAAAAATCATTTTCCCAGAATAACAACTTTTAAATCAAAGTTTATCATAGTTTTTAATTAACTAACCCAAAACAGCCCGCGGTGTTACTACGACGGCGTAAATCCGATTTTACGGTGTTTTTCGTGTTTCCAGGTTTTAAATCATTAAGTTAGCATATCATATAGATATAGAACATGTGTTTAGTTGATTTTAAAGTCAAGTTAGAAGGATTAACTTTTATTTGCGAACAAGTTTAGAATTAACTAAACTATGTTCTAGTGATTACAAGTTTAAACCTTCGAATAAAATAGCTTTATATGTATGAATCGAATGATGTTATGAACATCATTACTACCTCAAGTTCCTTGGATAAACCTACTGGAAATGAGAAAAATAGATCTAGCTTTAAAGGATCCTTGGATGGCTTGAAAGTTCTTGAAGCAGAATCATGACACGAAAACAATTTCAAGTAAGATTTCCACTCGAAATAAGATTGTTATAGTTATAGAAATTGAATTAAAGTTTGAATATAATTATTACCTTGTATTAGAAAGATAACCTACTGTAAGAAACAAAGGTTTCTTGATCTTGGATGATTACTTGGAATGGATTTAGAAAACTTGGAAGTAAACTTGCAATCTTGGAAGTATTCTTGATTTTATGAAACTAGAACTTTTGGAATTTATGAAGAACACTTAGAACTTGAAGATAGAACTTGAGAGAGATCAATTAGATGAAGAAAATTGAAGAATGAAAGTGTTTGTAGGTGTTTTTGGTCGTTGGTGTATGGATTAGATATAAAGGATATGTAATTTTGTTTTTATGTAAATAAGTCATGAATAATTACTCATATTTTTGTAATTTTATGAGATATTTCATGCTAGTTTCCAAATGATGGTTCCCACATGTGTTAGGTGACTCACATGGGCTGCTAAGAGCTGATCATTGGAGTGTATATACCAATAGTACATACATCTAAAAGCTGTGTATTGTATGAGTACGAATACGGGTGCATACGAGTAGAATTGTTGATGAAACTGAACGAGGATGTAATTGTAAGCATTTTTGTTAAGTAGAAGTATTTTGATAAGTGTCTTGAAGTCTTTCAAAAGTGTATGAATACATATTAATACACTACATGTATATACATTTTAACTGAGTCGTTAAGTCATCGTTAGTCGTTACATGTAAATGTTGTTTTGAAACCTTTAGGTTAACGATCTTGTTAAATGTTGTCAACCCAATGTTTATAATATCAAATGAGATTTTAAATTATTATATTATCATGATATTATGATGTACGAATATCTCTTAATATGATCTATATACATTAAATGTCATTACAACGATAATCGTTACATATATGTCTCGTTTCAAAATCATTAAGTTAGTAGTCTTATTTTTACATATGTAGTTCATTATTAATATACTTAATGATATGTTTACTTATCATAATATCATGTTAACTATATATATAACCATATATATGTCATCATATAGTTTTTACAAGTTTTAACGTTCGTGAATCACCGGTCAACTTGGGTGGTCAATTGTCTATATGAAACCTATTTCAATTAATCAAGTCTTAACAAGTTTGATTGCTTAATATGTTGGAAACACTTAATCATGTAAATAACAATTTCATTTAATATATATATAAACATGGAAAAGTTCGGGTCACTACACACACATATTCCATCAATATACAAACGGGCAGCATAACGGCTAACAATCAACACTTAGGTAAAATATTCTGCCCTGGACACACAGTCGGTCGACTGTCTCCTCAATCGGTCGACTGACGTAGACAGTCGGTCGACTGTTGACACAACCGGTCGACTGACTTTCCCAATCGGTCGACTTATTTAGTATTTACACAATCGGCCGAAAGTCAAACTCAGTCGGTCGGTTCACTAGCCAGTCGGTCGGTTCAACCCTCAGTCGGTCGACTGTCGACCGACAGTCGGCCGACTGTATTCATCTTCCTCAGAAACTTAACAAAGGCTACGGACTTCACGATGAAATCCTCAAATCTCGATCTAGAGCTCGTTTTAAACACCAAAATCGACCACAACTTGTTCACTACTTGTTATAGACTCAAATCCCACAACAAATTGACCATAATAACACTTAAATCACTAGTTTTGACACAAATTCAAGCTTTTTACAAAACCCACACAAAACTATGAATTTAACATCGAATTGAACACAAAAACACATGTTACTTACCTTGTTAGAATCAGTAGACAACAAAGAACACGATTCTAAGATCAATTTGAGCTCAAGAACAAGTTTTGATGATTAGGGTTTCAAAGGAGAAAGAATTTGGTACGGGGTATTATTTAGAACATTCAAGAAAATGAAAGAAAAAGCTGTCTCCCAGCTTATATATTTAAGCCAAACACCATAGCTCATTACACACGGGTATTTACCAGTTATCTAATATCTTTCGTAGCTAATTTGACTGCCCTAACGGAGTCCAAATTAAATAAACAAACATGTTCTGTGACCCTTGTCACAAACTGGTTCTATCCACATCATTAAATAATATTAAATATTAAATTAAAAATAAAAGCATATAATAACATCACACAACCTGAGGGCAAAATAGTAATCTAACAGCTAGGCCTACCTCGAGGGTGTTACAATAAGTTTATATATAATTAGAGATGTACAAAAATATTCAAAGGATATTTAACCATAGAATATTTACATCTCAGTCAAATATGTCTCAAGACTTTCTTATAAACAACATTCTTGGTGGTATTTGAATCATTCTCATTGTCGTCCAATATGATAGGTTTTAATCTGTTTTTTGTAGTCAAATTCACATGTCTGCAATGATTGTTATTCATTTTATTGAAAGAAGTAAATGCATATTAATAATTTTTGTAACATGATGTATATGTTACATGACAAATATAATGTGTCATTAATTTTTATTTTTTTTTTGTTGTCACCACAATGTAGGATGGAAAACATGGCTTAAACAATTCAAATTAAGAAAATTGTACTCGGTCATGTGAAACATAACACCAGGTTGAATGTGTGTAATGTAGGTAAAAAGTCAGATTAAAAGGTGTTGAATTAGGAAAACTCATTGATTAGGTCATTAGACCAAAATGTAAACTAATGAAAAGTATGGTCGACTATCCCAAGGTTTTTTTTTTTTTTTTTTTTTGTGTATTGTTGGGCTTTGGTTTGTATTTGATCGTTATTGTGCAATATTCAGAAAAAAATTGCATATTTGTTAGGAAAAATGTAATCTGTAACTTTTGGGTTGTAATGATAACTTTTGTATAGAAATGATTTTAGATGTTTATACAACTACATTTTTTTATACTGTTAATGCAGAATATATAAAATTGTATCTGTTATAATTGACTAACAATGAACAGATTGTAATATATGATTACAGTGACAAAAGTTTGACGAACTCTTAAACATATTACGTTAAAGAGGTACTTGGGTAAGTAGTAAATTACTTCATTACAAGCCTGACTTCATCATATATTACGTTGTAATTTAACATTCATTAAATCATCTCATATATGTTAAACATTCATTACTTCCTCCTAAAAAAGTGATTCCCTCTTGATGATGACCCTAAGCTTTATTTCATTAACTGGTTACACAAAAATGAACAAATCAAGAAATTGTCATTGTAAAAGAACATACTCATTGAGAAAGTGATAGAAATGTGATTATGTAATAGAAATAGCAAAATAGATTTTGTATGTGAAATAAAGCAATAACAACGATGAATGAAATCGAACAATGGAAGATGTACTTTATTTCATATGATGGAAATTACAGAGCAAGATCTCATAGAGAATTTTGTGCCCAAGTGCCTCAATGGCCTAATTCCAACTCATACATAAAATGCAAATTGAATGAATGTCTCCTCACACAAGAACACCCATTATATAATGCTTATTGTAAAACTAAATGCATCTCAGCCATCCATCTTAGCCATCCATCTTGGTCCCCGCTTGATATGCTTTAAATTCCTTCCTTGGGTTTGGGCAACATTAGGTTGGACAGAAAGAAGTGCCTATTACAGATAATTTACAGATAATTTCGAATCAGCGATTGTAGTAGCGAATGTTACCTGCATAATGGTATTGTTGTTCGATTCGGTTCTCAACACTTGATTGTAGTAGCGAATGTTACCTGATAATTTCAGGTCGTGTTTCTACAACACTTGGCTCTCTATCCATCAATTCGGTTCTCATATCTTTCTTCTAGGTCCTTTAGCAAAATTGCCCATGGCTTGAAGTTGATTTCTTGCATGCAAAAAGAGTTTAATTCAAATAAATGCATTTTGAGTTGCTTCTGATCAAAAGGAATGTCATAAAGGGGGAAGATGTGAACACTTACCATCCCTTGAAAGACCAACTGTGGAATACAATGTCTAGAGTGACATTGTACATATATAACTATCAACTTTGAATTGTTAGTCAACACTTAGAGAACTGTGACATCTTTCATGGATATTCTTGACTTTTATGGCCAATACATGGCCATAAAAGGAATTCAAGATTAATTCCGAAACTAAGTCGCCAAATCGACGACATATATAAATTGATAAGATAATTATAAACTGAAAAAAGAAAATAAATAAATATAAAAAAATAGTTGTGAGAAAAAAATATCAGGTCACCTGGCTGAAACCTTATTGACATCATCAGCGGTCCACCCTAAAGATGTCACACTTCTACTACAAGTGTTGACTATCTATTGTAGGATGCTCTCGGAACCATGAGAAGTAAAATAAGTGTAATATGATAGGCTTTGCGAAATTAAGATTTTCATCAACAGCCCTTTGCTATACTGTTATTCAATTTCAGAGTTAAAATCTACTTTAGCAACTCTGAAACAACAGTTATCATCAGCATCAGCAGACACATTTTCTCCAAAGATAACAACAAATGCAATGGAACTAAGACATAAAACTCATGGTACTAAACAATGATTCGTATATGAACATATATATTTCTTTTGATTTGATTTGTTTTGTTTATACTCGTGTAAAAATAAATGATGTGTCAGTTCTAAATTGTATTGCTCTTTTAGACCAAATAATCAACATAAGACACTCGAATTTGTAACATCACTGAATTAAAATAGTAAATTTACTAACTATATAGAACACATTATCATACATCATACATAATGATTATAGCCCATTTATATATAAACGGGTCGAATCTTTACTTCCTTATACATTGTGCCCATTTACTTAACCAATTGGTGGCATAACAAGCAAAATATCAAAACTCACCAGAACTTTATCATCATAAACTGAGAAATATAAAAAACACATTGACTGGCACATTACCTTTGTCACAGCCTTGCAGGCCACAATTGTAGCCTCGATGTCTCCGGTATGCCCAACCATGTCACTATTTGGTATATTCACCCTTACCTACAACCACAATAATACAGATTTAGAGGTGGCAAATTCGACCCACTTATTTATAAAACGGGTTCACTCGGAAATGGATCCAAACGGGTCAAAGGGAACCCAAAATGTATATCCTAAATCTTTTTTCAAGATACTTGATTATTATCAAAATAACAAACTTTCCTGATGATATCTGATAGTGTTTAATAAAAGGAAGTCAAAAACAGTTTGGAAAAAAGTGTTTTGACCTGGTCAAACTTGCGACTGAGGATGGCATCACGGGCCTTCTCACCAATCTCCAAAGCCTTCATCTTTGGTTGCACATTAAACGTAATTCCACTATCACTTGGAATTTCTACATATTCTACCAACTCAGAATTAAAACATCCAGATCGGTTCCCATTCCAGAAAAAGGTCACATGAGCAAATTTTAACTTGAAACAGTACCACCAATCAAGAACTAAACAAACCCAGTGACAACAATAAAAAAAACCCACAAAAAAGCAGCAGATTGTCCATTTTCAGTCACTGTTACATCTTCTTGAATTCTCCTTGGCCATTTTCATCTTAAAAGTTGTCAATAATCTACGATTAAATCCAGAAAACTTGCAATTTAATGACATTATATAAACAAAACCCACTATTCTTGAATAAATGGCATCGAGGATTTAAGAGGAACAACAGGTAAACTCATCAAAAAGCATAAACTTTTTTTAATCACTAAACCCTAATAACTGAAATCGTAGTTAAAAAAAAAAATTCCAATCAGATGTAAAAATTTTATACTTACCAATGATCTGGATCCAAATCGTTTCTTGATTGCTTCCATTACTTCAAAAATTAGTAACCTTAGTGATTGATCGGCAACTCCAACTATGCTCGCCATCGTTCTCTGTTATCTGAAAAGAATTGATTTAGGGTTTTAGTCTGTAATTTGATGGGTAAGGATCCGATATCCCTTAAGGTCCGCGTGTTTTTTTTTTTTTTTTTTTTTTAAAGGTATAAAGGGTATAATTTGATTTATTAGCTAATATTTTAGGTGGATGATTAGGGACCGTTGGATAAGGGGTATTATGTTGTAATTATCTAATCTAACGATAATTAAGAGTGTTTTGAAAACAATTATTAGCTAATCGAGATTCTCTTTTAATGTATATATATATATATATATATATATATATATATATATATATATATATATATATATATATATATATATATATAAATTAAAATCAATAATAATAATATAATCACTATTCCGTATTATATAAAAATTGTTGTAACTAACCAAAAGGTGAATAAAGTTTATTTCTCAGACAATCATTCTTTAGTGTTTATTCACCGTTAAATTTTTCAGGTAGTGATACCGATATCATCATTATTTAGAAAATATGTAGTGATGTAATTGATATGGGCCATAGAATAGTACTTAAGTATAGCATGTAGGGGTGTTCATCGGTTCGGTTTTTAGTTTTTCGGTTTTTTTCGTTTTGAAGTTTATAAATTTAAAACCGAAAATCAAACCGAAACAAAATTTAAATATCAAAACCGAACCGAAAACCGAATTTGATTTCGGTTTGGTTTTAGTTAAAACCGAAAATCACTAAAAATAAAAATCCTAACCAGCATAGACTTACATATAAATTATGAATAACGGTTGTGGAATTAATTTAAGTTTACAGGGTATATAACATGTTTATTGTATAATAAAAATGTAATAATACATCAAATATAAAATAAATATATAAATATTATAATTATAAATATTTTTTAATATGTTATTAATTTGAATTTAGTTTTTAATTCGGTTTTCAGTTAACCAAACTTAAAATTTTCAAAATCAAAAACCAAACCAAAAACCGAATTATGAATTCGGTTTCGGTCGATCTAAAAATCGTTTAAAAATTCGATTTGATTTTTTTTTTTTGGTTTGGATTCATTTCGATATTCACTTTATTCGGTTTGAAACCAAATGGTGCATACCCCTAATAGCATGCTATATGATTAGAATTATATTACGTGGAAATTTAAATAATAAGGGCATACAAAAATAAATTGGTCTGAATTTGATTATGAGTATATTTTTAATGGATGACTAAATAAATTAAGTAAATAAATTTGATAATTTGATAACTCATTAATGTTTTTATATGGTAAGAGTTAGAGTTGGAGAATAAATAAAATTGTAAGAATAGTGGGATGTTTCACATGAGATGAACTAATAAAATATTAGCTAATAATCTACTAAATAAATTAAGTAAATAAATTTAATAATTTGATAACTCATTAATGTTTTTATATGGTAAGAGTTAGAGTTGGAGAATAAATAAAATTGTAAGAATAGTGGGATCTTTCACATGAGATGAACTAATAAAATATTAGCTAATAATCTAATTTAATAGTTAGATTTACTTTCTAAATAATGATCTAACGGTTAAAATTAAATATGATTTTCTAATACTGCTTTTTATTTATATATAGAGATAGAGATAGAGATAGAGATAGAGATTATATTATATATTTATATTTATAGTAGTGAAATGACCTTAGAATCACGAGTTTGTTTAAACGAAATAATTTAATGACATTTTTAGGTATTAAGTGAATGTAAATGTTAAAACCATTTATTTTAATGACTTGTTCAACTTAGAAACTTGTCGTTGTTTTTACAAATATATAGAGACATGTATTTTCGCATACACATATGTAACGTAATTAATCTCACAAAGAGAATCCATATTTGAATATTAATAATATAATTATTATGATTATAATTATTATAATAAAAATAAATAATAATTTTTAGAAAATTATAATACAATTATTATAAAAAGTTGTAGAATATGCTTTGAAATTTGTAAATGTTGGGTGATATGTAGAAGATTGTACAATTTATAAGAGATTAGTATTTCCTTTTATAAAAGATTTTGTATTATTTTTTAATTAAATTAATATAAAATAAAGACATTATCAAAGAGTTTTAAAAATTTTTCTTATTTATTTTGAATTATTTTTATGCTTAGAAAATATTTATTTATGACATCATCATTTTAGAGATTTAATAGAAACTATAGAAGATTTATTTATGTAGACACTACTTATTTTGTATAATCTATCTATAATCTTAACATATAATAAATCAGGTGTCATGTTGCTAACCTGGCGGGCTATGAGTTAACCTGCACACATAGTGTTGACATATCATTTTTAGAATAAAACTACATTAAATCTAAATAAATAATTTAAGATAAAACGAAATCAATATTTTTCAAAAACAATCTATGCATTACATCAGTTTCGTTTTCAACTACTTGTTTGCCAAATACGATTCAAAGATGCAGAATGCATGTGTCATAGGGATTCACATGCCAAATCATGAGCGTATACAGAAATTGTGAATACGGAGATGTTAATCAATGTAAACCTCGTAGATATTATTGTATTGTTAATGTCCTATTTATAAGGATACAAGGAAGATAGATACCCTAGAAAACCCTAACGGCCAAGCTTCACAATTAATAATGAGAGAGAACACAAAGAGAGAAAATCTAGAGAGAGAGAGTCCAGCGAGTAGATTGAGATGAGGAGAAAGATATCGACATCTGCGGGCACGAACATAGGTAATGAAGTGAATAGTGGTAACTACGGGATCCATAACTCGCGTCATACTGGAAATCATCTCAAATCATTTATGTTTTTTAACTTTTCAGAGGAATGGAAAGTGGTGGAGCTTTGGAGAATGTTCAAGCAATATGGTTGGGTTAGAGATGTATTCGTCCCAAAGAAGAGTTTGAAGGATGGAAAGAGATTTGCATTCGTAAGATTTGGGAATGTAAATGATGAGGAAAAACTTCTGATCAAGCTAAGAAGTATCAGAATCGACGGGCTTATGCTCATGGTGTTCAAAGCAAAGGAAAGGACAAACAACATGGAAACTAATACTGAGAATGAGGACAAAAATAACAAGACGGGGAGCAACAACAATTCAGCAAATAACAATGGTGTTGACAACAATCGAACAGATCAGAAGGTGAAGGATAACTTTGAAGGTTCTCATGCAAAGTCATTTAGAGATGGTCGTAATTTTAGTGAAGTAGTTCGCAATCTAAGAGAAGATAATAAGTCATATGACTTAACACTACAACAAAAATGCTCATATAGGACCCCCAATTTGGTTCTATAAAACCACTTTATAGGACCTTTGGGCTTGATAGGACCTACCAATGGGGGTTGTATCTAACGCGGTCGTATAAAGTATTGAAATTAAAAAGTGTCCTAAAAGGTCATAAGATTATGAAACCAATGATCAGGTCCTATAATATAATTAATAATCACAAAGAAATGTCCTTAAAATACATATTAGGAGTCACTTTTTGAAAATTATACATACACAAGGTGTCCCAAAAAGTAAAAATATATGATATAAGTACCAATAAAAGTATCCTAATAAAAAGTTATAATTCGTAAGGACGAAAATAATGGTCATATTGTAAAAAAAATAATACATTAGTACCAATGAACAAAGTCCTAATCTAACGATACACTAGTTTGGTATCAAAGGAAAAAGTCCTAATATGCACATATTTTACTTTAGTACCACATAAAGGGTCTTAATACAATGATTTTTAAGGATAGAACCACTAAAAGAAATCCTAATAAAAATATTTGAAACGTTAAAACAACAAAATAGGTCCTAATATATAAAGATATGATACTTTAGTACCACATAAAGGGTCATAATATAATTATTATTAAGGTTAGTACCACTAAAAAATCTAATAAAAATATTTCACACCTTAAAACCAAAAAATGGGTCCTAATAGATAATAATATGATACTTTAGTACCACACAATGGGTCCTAATATAAGGAGTTTTAAAATTAGTACCACTAAAAAATTTCTAATATAAATATCTCAGAAACCTTAAAACTAAAAAATTGGTCCTAATATATAAAGATAAGTTACTTTAGTACCACAGAAGAGGGTCCTAATTCAATGATTTTCAAGGTTAGTACCACTAAAAAAAAACCCTAAAATAAATAATATTATTAAACTTTAAAACCAAGAAATGGGTCCTAATATATCAAAATATGATGTTACTTTAGTAGCATGAAAAAGGTCCTAATATAATGATATTATATCATGTAACACCCCATCCCACATCGGTTTGAATAAGTAAGTTTGAGTGCCTTATAAGGTAGCTTCCGTCCTTACTAGACACAACGCGTTTTGGGGCTACAAGCACAGCAGATCCCATGAGAACTCTGCAGTTAAGCGTGCTCGAGCGGGAGTAGTACTAGGATGGGTGACCTCCTGGGAAATCCTCGTGTGGTCACCAAGAAAAAGCCGTGCGCCTACGGGCAAAGCGGACAATATTGTGGTCTCGGTAAGGAGGGATGTTACAGATGGTATCAGAGCACTAGCCTCTCGGGGTGTGACGGGCACTCGGCTCGTGCATCTCCTGAGGTATAGATCCTGGTTATCAATTTGTTTCGGCCTGACGAGGACGTCAGGATTCTAAGTGGGGGAGTTTGTAACACCCCATCCCACATCGGTTTGAATAAGTAAGTTTGAGTCCCTTATAAGGTAGCTTCCGTCCTTACTAGACACAACGCGTTTTGGGGCTACAAGCACAGCAGATCCCATGAGAACTCTGCAGTTAAGCGTGCTCGAGCGGGAGTAGTACTAGGATGGGTGACCTCCTGGGAAATTCTCGTGTGGTCACCAAGAAAAAGCCGTGCGCCTACGGGCAAAGCGGACAATATTGTGGTCTCGGTAAGGAGGGATGTTACATATCAAGCTTATTATGACATAATAATAGGGTGTCCTATTAAGTTATAGTAGTTTTCGATTGGTTTCAGATTGATATTAGGATATTTGATTCTGGTTCGGATTCTATTCCGATTCGGGTAATCGGATCCGGTGTAAAAAATTCGGACCCGTTTCGGGTAAGCGGAATCAAATCGGACATTTATATCCGATTAACTTAGTCGGGTCCAGATCGGGTATTCAAATCCGGTTTCGTATTTGGATTTCGGTCGGTTTTTACGATTTCAGGTTTTTTGAACATGATTATGGACACACAATTAATAATTAATACTAAAAATCAAATATGAAATAAAAAATATTTATAATTCCCAAAATATTCTCATAAACATGAAAATCACCAAACATAACATATTCTTAAATAATGCAAACATAAAAAGAAATCGAGTAGCATTTGAAAACAAAATTAAAAATAATGAAAAGCAACAACAAACGTCTTGGATCAGCAAGTATCTTTATCAATCCAACGGTACCACCTACAAATAAACCAAACATATCAAATGGCCTGACCAATAATGAACCCCGTTTAATGATCCCTTGAACTTCTACGCTACACCAATCCTCTCCAGTCTCAATACCGCCAACTACCGTTGTTGGATCCATGCTCCTCAACCATGCTTTTGCTACTTTCTCGTACATAACAATGTTGTAGAGAAAAACTTCATCTCCGACCTAGAGTACCGTTATCAACAAGCATGTATGAATGTAAAAAAACTAAATCAGACACATTGTAGTTTTAAATATTAAAATACCTTAAGACGTGGACGTGGAGGTACATTAACTCTAGTGGAGCCCTGTGATCCTGTGTTATCTTCAACAACTGAACCATTCTTATTTAACAACACCGCTTTTAGATTTGTATTTTCTTCCACAAGTACTTCATTGTCAGACTTTAGTTTAACGTTCTCTATAAGAACAACATTGCGACTAGGTATGTTACCCCACAGATCAGCTTTTCGCACACCTAATCCATACATGTCGGCTACCCCATATTTATTGTTGCCCACAACTTGAGCAAAAACATCATCCGGTCCAGGCGCATCTACTGTTCCTTCAGGTAGATCTTTAGTTAGGTCATCCATGTTTTTCTGCATTAAATGAAACAAATGAAAAGTTTGACATACATAATAAGATAGATCCCTACAAACAATTCTGAGCAGTCTTGTGACGACCCGGAAATTTTTGACCAAATTTAAACTTAATCTTTATATGGTTTCGACACGATAAGCAAAGTCTGTGATATTGAGTCTTAAAATTTGTGAACTGTTTACATGAATTCATTTAACCTTTGACTATTCCCGACGACTAACGATACGATTGCTTGTAAATGGATATGTATATATATATATATATATATATATATATATATATATATATATATATATATATATATATATATATATATATAATATGAAATAGTATATATTGTAATTGTTATAATTAATTTTGTAAAAATAATAATAATATATAAAAAGTATCTATATATAAATAAAGTACATATAATATATATATTTTGTAATTTCGAAGTTATTTAGTAAGCAAAGGTAACGCTCAATTTTCATTCGATTGATAGTAAACGAGTTAAAAAAGGAACTTATGTGATTTTAAAATAAACGGTGATCCAAAAATGAGTTTGATAAATTATAGGCTTATTAATAATACATTTAGAAGTTATTTGATAAATTTTAAAACTTTTTATATTTTACTTGTGGTTGAGAGTGAATAATTAATGTAATATTTATTTAATAGTTAATGACCAAATTTTATACCATAATGATCAAAATAAATAAATATAGTTAATTTAAAATTTTAGAATTTTTTCGGAGAGTTTTTGTGATGACCCGGAAATTTCTGACCAAATTTAAACTTAATCTTTAACGTTTTCGACACGATAAGCAAAGTTTATGAAGTTGAATCCTAAAATTCTTGAACTATTCAAATACCCTTCGATTGTTCTCAACAATTCGTGAACAAATATATGTAAATAGATACATATATATACTATAACCTGAAAATGTAACAAAGTGTTATGAAAACGATACTGTGCATTAACCTTATTGGTTTGATTATCTGATTGATATATTTAACTACGGAGTTAAAAGATTATGTCAAATGATTGAATTAAAAGATATTTATTGAGTCCCTTAAAGATTATGATATTATTACGAGTCTCTGTTGTGAGGTCCACGTTGATTTGGGAAATCGTTCATTTTTAACGATATTCGAAATAAATGGTAAAGTGTTTGTTTAAATAACGTAATTTGGAGACATACAATAATAAGGAATATTAACTATTGGAATTAGATATATGAATAACTTGTGATATGTATTTTAAAACGTATATATTAATATTGAAAATATATAAAATATAATATTAAACTGGTCATAAAACGAATTGTTATTATATATATATTAACAAATAGCGAGACAATTATTTATAGAAGTAAATGACCAAAACACTCGAAAGTTTAATATATACTTTGAGTAGTATAGTTTAGGGATAATTTAAGGCTATATTTTGACAATGGTACGTGACACGAAACGTAAAATGCAAGTTTTCTAAGCGTACGAAAATGCGTTCGAGAAACCAGAACCGGGACATGAGTCGAGTGATGACGTACGACTTATCGGAACAAAAATTACAAGTAAACTATGCACGTGAATTTAATATAATATATAATAAATTATTTAAATTAAATATATTATATATATTATATAAAAATATGTCGACAAGCTAAAAGTTAAAAAATTGTGAGCTGGATTTTGGGGCCATGCAATCGCATGAGAAATAGGCATAAACCCCATGCGATCGCATGGGGTCTGAAATCAGGCCACATCTATATAAAGCTCGACCATTTCCACTTCTGATGCAATTCATTTACTCCGTATTTATTTTATCAATAATTATTATTATTATTATTATTATTATTATTATTATTATTATTATTATTATTATTATTATTATTATTATTAATATTAAGATTATTATTATTAATCTTATTATTAATAGTATTAGTATTATTATTTTTATGATACAAAAATAATAATATACATAAAATATTACGACGGAGTGATGTCCAAATGATTTCAAAACGAGTTTTCGAGCAAGCTAGAGCTAAGGAAATTATGGCTTATTGCTTTGGAGGTTATGGATAATATTCATGGGTATCGTTTGCAAGTCAAACCTAGTGTTTATCATCTTCGTTGCGTCTACGTACTTTCCTGCAATATTAAATCACAATATTGATACGTAAGCATTCATATCTTATCTTTTATATATTAATTGTGTATCCATGTCTAGTGCTCGAGTATATATGTTTATGCATGCTTGTATACTAAATTTCTTCGTTAAACAGTTTATAATGAATCACTAATTAAATACATATATTACTGGTAAAAGGTATATGATATACATGTTTTTGAAAAGCTGGCGAAAAATCAATAACTTTTTATTTAGATATCGAATAGTTTCGATGAACGGATTAAAAGATACGATCAACTGAATTATAATGGACGTTAATTGAAATTACTTTTGAATCTGCAATTAAGATTTAAACAACTTGTTTATGAGATTGATAAAGTGGATTTTTGAATATTACCAACCAAGTAAATGAATCCTTATATAAGGTACGTCTCGTTTTGTTGAACTATTGTCAAAATTGACTTTTTGAAACGACTTTGGATAACTTTTGTAGGTCGATCTCGAGCATTAGGATTGTGATACACTATGACCTGACCTAGCTTGATAGACATTTATTGACCAACATATGTTCTCTAGGTTAAGATCTACGGTTATTTGGTAATCCGAGTTTCGGTCACATTTTGGTGAACGACTTTATATGCTGCTAAGGTGAGTTTCATTTGCTCCCTTTTTAATTGCTTTTGCAATCTATATTTTTGGGCTAAGAATACATGCACTTTATTTAAACGCAATGGACACAAGTACATACTAAATTCTATACTGAGTTTGAACCGAAAATCCCTTAGCTTTGGTAACTAGTAACTGTCGGTTATAAGAACTGGTGGGCGCGAGTAGTAGTATATGGATCCATAGGGCTTGACATCCCCGTCTGTTCCAGGTATAGAAACCCTAGCCTGAACTATAAAACAGACGTATACTATTTGAGTTTAGTACACGTTGGATTGCGTGTATTGTACATGTTGGTTGCATGTATGTTAAAACAGGGGTACTTATTATAACGTTAAAGCTTAGTTACCAGGGTGCTCAATCTTGTAGAATATTTTGATAAATGTTTCTGGATGAAACAACTGAAATCTTGTGATTCACTTTTATATACAGATTATACGAAACACTAAAACTATGAACTCACCAACCTTTGTGTTGACACTTGTTAGCATGTTTATTCTCAGGTTTCCTAGAAGTCTTCCGCTGTTTGCTTATATGTTAGACAAGCTATGTGCATGGAGTCTTACATGACATACTTTTCAAGGAAACGTAGCATTCACCAAATCATCACCATGTATCTTATTTTGACTGCATTGTCAACGGAAGTATCATTGTAAACTATTATATTACGATGATTGTCTATATGTAGAAATCATCAGATGTCGAAAACCTTTGATTTAAATATGCATTTATGGTGTGCCTTTTCAAAAGAATGCAATGTTTACAAAACGTATCATATAGAGGTCAAATACCTCGCAATGAAATCGATGAATGACGTATTGTCCATATGGATTTGGAGCGATCGTCACAGTTGGTATCCGCCACTGATTAACAAACGGGGCACGAAATACTATCCCTATTAAACTGTCGGCACAAAAATCTAACTCAAAGGCTGCTATACTATTCTTAGTGCACAATTCATTTAGTGTATATTTTTAAATTAGTTATTAAACATCCCGTGAATTAGATTATTAACTTGATTACGGTGTGTTTCTTCTTTCCAATCTGAACTACACATATTATATATATATATATATATATATATATATATATATATATATATATATATATATATGTATGTATAGATGTTACCAGCAAAAACACACACCCATTTACAAACACCATTCACCACCACTCGAATAACCATCAACCAATTCTGTTTGTGTTTCGAATTCACAATCAAACGCCATCATCAACCTTAATCACATACGAACACCATTTCAAACCCACGATGATCAGTACCATTAAAATATTATCAAACATCATCAATCAACATCTCTCAACTTTGTACTACTACTGCTATTCGATCTAATTGTTATTCGTTTTCTGTTTTGTAACAAGACCACCACTAAAACCACACATTTGCTACCATCATACCATCGATTTCTAACTATTACAACTATTCTGTTATGTACCACAACCATCCTTATCAATCAACATCGAATTCTATAAAACCACGATGAAACAACTTGTCATTTGATCACCTAAAGTTACTTCTTGTTTTCTGTTTCTAACTATAAATGACTACTGTTAACCGTCGATAAATACCACCATCGGTCCATCATGATCAAACCATCGACAACCCACCACCATGATAATCATCGAAAACCCATTAAAATTTCTACAAACTGCTGTTACACGCATGTTAACCACCACCTTTTATCATCAGCTCTGAAGGTATTTCGTATGCCCGAGAGACATATTAAATTAACGTGGCTAATATGTTTTGATCCAAGTCGGGTCATACCCAATAACAAGCTTACCAACACTCATATGTATTTATTTTAACGGTTTGATTGTTAAATAAATACGCGACACTTGAACTTCAGAAAATCGGTTTTCTAAGTTATCATCACTTGGAATAAATTATTTGGATAATTTATATGTAATTATTTATAGGTTCAAACAATTATGTTGTGTTATATTTTATAAAATGGTTTATAAAATTATTGCAAGTAACAAATACATGTTTATTTTTTTTACAAGTTTTATAAAATTGTAACAAGTTTTATAAATGAAAATCTTGTTATAAAATATAAACATAATGGGCAGATTTTGTGTCTCCAAGACACCCCATGCTTGGTCTCATTTTGTTACTTTTAAGACTACAAAGTCCAAAGATGCATGCACAACTCATATACCAAAGTTTGAATCATTTCTTTCAAGTGAGACTACACTTCTAAGCTTGTAAAAAACTGCATTTTCCAACCATTTTCTGCTGTCCAAAACCGTGGGTCTAAGAGACCCTAAAGGAGGTTCCAAAACCATCTCGAAGCATATTTCAAGACTTCGGCTCTGATACCATTGATGGAATTCAACATAACAACAAGTTCATAATGTTTATATAATCACAAAACTAATTTATGAGTATTAAGGTAAGCGGAAGCATTATTTCATTTATAAACAAGTGTATATGTTAAACCATTTTAGATTGAATTCCATGAAGACATCAAGTCTTGAAGCTATACTTACAAACTAAAGAGAAGGAATAAGAGATAATACCTCCTCAATATAGATTGAGGGCTATTTTGGAGGATGCAAGATGATGATAAAGATGATAGAAAATGGAGCTTCTAACTTGAAGCCTCAAGCAAGTAATACCCCAAGCAATAATCCCAACACCCTTGACTTTGGTTAGGAATTGAATGACACTTGAATTAAGCTTGAAAAAAAAAACTTGGAACCTCCTTTAGGGTCTCTTAGACCCACGGTTTTGGACAGCAGAAAATGGCTGGAAAATGCAGTTTTTTACAAGCTTAGAAGTGTAGTCTCACTTGAAAGAAATGATTCAAACTTTGGTATATGAGTTGTGCATGCATCTTTGGACTTTGTAGTCTTAAAAGTAACAAAATGAGACTAAGCATGGGGTGTCTTGGAGACACAAAATCTATTAAGGAGGTATTATCTCTTATTCCTTCTCTTTAGTTTGTAAGTATAGCTTCAAGACTTGATGTCTTCATGGAATTCAATCTAAAATGGTTTAACATATACACTTGTTTATAAATGAAATAATGCTTCCGCTTACCTTAATACTCATAAATTGGTTTTGTGATTATATAAACATTATGAACTTGTTGTTATGTTGAATCCATCAATGGTATCTAGAGCCGAAGTCTTGAAATATGCTTTGAGATGGTTTTTGAACTCACCATAACTTTGCATTTTATGTACATGCATGAAAATAGAATGCAAATATTCTTGGTTTTGGGTGGGTTTGATTTTTGGCCGAATTTGGAAGCTCCAAAAAATGGGTTTGGTTCTTCCATTTTGGTCATTTTGTTGTATGTTGAAGTTCACAATCAAGCCTTGACCTTTTGTTTGAATGGTTGCATGTTTGGATGATTATTAATAATTCATTTGGTATGTAATATTAATTCATTTATGTGGTTGTAATATTCATTCAAGTTAGTTTGTAATATTGTTATTTTGGTTATGTAATTTATTTTATATTTGGTATGTAAAATAGATTAGGTTGTATTTTCATTTTCTAGAAAAATGTATTAGGATATGTTTTTTGTAAAAATGAAGATACAAGATGAAGACTTGGAAGATGCATTTGGATGCAAGATTAAGTGGGAGATTTTGAAATCTCCTACTTAGTGTTATAACCCTTAACCCACCACATTTGTTTTCAGCTAAACAAATGTCTACCAAATTGGCTTGATTGTGAACACATTTGTTTGCATGCGTGGTTGTTATATTTCTTGTATGATTGTAGATTGTGTATGTTACTACAACAAGTTATCACTCAAGTTAACAACAAGCATAACTACAATTTAATTGGTTAAATTATTAACGACATGCAAAACGCCAATTTAAATGGTTAAATTAAAAAACGGTTATTAAGAACATGATAAGGATCATATATATAAAATGGTTTATATCAAGTAATTGGCTAAAATTACAAGACTTGAAAATGGATTTCAAATGAACCATACACTAAATGCATGTTGGTGTATGGCATAAATGTTTCTTAAACTAGAATTAACGAAAGCTTAAAATCCCTTAATCGACAAGGCAAACAAGTTAAACGCCATCCTTTTGTGTGACACTTGAAAATATTAGGGAACTCATAATGGGATAAAGGTCACCTAACCGTTGTGAGCAAACTAATATGATTGAGGTAAATTTCGCACACTTGTGGGATAAAGGTCACCTAACCACTTGGATGTTAAATTTACACGTTTACACAAGTAGGACGACTTGATTTGGGAATCATGAACTTAGGGTCACCGAAGCATGAGGAACAAATAGGCATTGATGGGATGAATATGCCATGTAAAAGGATTGCATGATCCCATAATTTAAAAGTTGCAAAAGGATTGCAATTGTCATATAAATGACTACCTAGCTAAATCAAATAACGGGATAAAGGTCACCTAACCGAAATTTGATTTACCGTTGGATTCTAATATTTAATAAGTCAATTAAAATTTAAAAGGGTATTGTTTATTAAATTTAAAATCGATACTTAAATGAACTTTGTTAAATTTTGTAGATGGCCGCCAATAATAACAACATGCAAAACGCACCTATTAACTTGAATAACCTATCGTTAAGGTCTCTCCTCGAGAAAGACAAACTCAACCATACGAACTTTATGGATTGGTTCTGCAATCTTAGGATTGTCCTCAAACTTGAGGATAAGGCGTATGTGTTGGAAGACCCCATTCCCGATCAACCCAACGAGGATGATACGGAAGGCATGGCTTATTGGGATAAGTATTGCGCCGATTCGGTGCAAGTCGCTTGCCTAATGCTTGGGACTATGATACCCGAACTCCAAAAGGATTTCGAGCATCATACTGCATACGACATGATCACGCAATTGAAGGAGATGTTCCTTCAACAAGCACGTGTCGAGCAATTCGAGACCGTTCGAGCGCTTCATGCATGTCGTATGGACGACTCCCAATCCGTTTCATCTTATGTCCTTAAGATGAAAAGCCTCATTGATCGCGCAAACCGTCTTAATCTCAACATATCTAATGAGCTAGCCACGGATCTTATCCTAAACTCCTTGTCAAATAGGTTTGACCAATTTGTAATTAATTACAATATGAATGGGATGGATAAGACCATTGGCAAACTTCATGGCATGCTTAGGACGGCATAAACTAGCATGGGTAAGAGGGCTTCACCCGTGCTAATGATCAATGATGGTGGGTCCAAAGGTAATAACACCTCTAAGCCAAAGGCGGCTAAGAGAAAAGGACCCGCCCATCAAGGCAAGGGAAAGGGGAGGATGGTTACCCCAACCAAACACAAGAACAAGAAGCAAAAGGTTGTCGGACAAGCAAACCCCAAGGAAGACCCGTGCTTCGGTTGCGGTGAAATGGGTCACTGGAAACGCAACTGCCTGGTCTACCTTAAGGAGTTGAAGGAAAAGAGGGATGCGGGGCAAACCTCAGGTAATATATATATATATATATATATATATATATATATATATATATATATATATATATATATATATATATATATATATATATATATATATGGTATATATAGATCTTAGTATTACTTCTTCTAATACATGGATATTAGACACTGGATGTGGAACTCACATTTACAATTCTTTGCAGGGGTTCAAAAGAAGTAGCAAGCAAACGGGAACATCAAGTCTCTTTATGGGTAATGGAGCCAAAGTGCAAGTGAAGGCTCAAGGAGACTTTGTATTAAAGCTTCCAATTGGTTTGGAACTTATTTTGAACAATGTTTTGTATGCACCGAATTTATGTCGAAACATTATTTCAGTTTCCCGTTTAAAACAATGTGGTTTTTATCTTAATTTTGTTAATGATGATATCCACGTTTATTTAGATAATGTATTCTATTTTAAGGCTTCGCCTTCAAATGGAATTTATGAATTGAATCATGATGACACATCATCTAGTAGCTCAATATACCATACTAGCACCAAGAAACTCAAAAGGGATTTGAGTGATTCCTACTTATGGCATTATCTCCTTGGTCACATAAACAAGAATCGAATGCATACACTTCAAAAGAATGGCCTTTTGAAATCAAATGAACTAGACTCGTTTGATGTATGTGAATCTTGTTTACAAGGCAAAATGACTAAAGCACCTTTCAAAGGGACCTACGAAAGGGCTAAGGACTTATTGGGATTAATACATTCGGATGTATGTGGACCCTTTAAGCCCACAACTAGGAATGGTGAAAGATACTTCGTTACTTTCATTGATGACTTCAGTCGTTTCGGATATGTCTACCTGTTAAGACATAAGGACGAAACTTTTGAAGCATTCAAGGAATATCAAAACGAAGTACAAAATCAACTCAATAAGACAATCAAGGTACTTCGTACCGATAGAGGAGGTGAATACCTAAGCGATGCCTTCCAAGATCATCTTAAAAGTTGTGGGATTATCTCACAACTCACTCCTCCTGGAACACCCCAACTTAATGGAGTTTCTGAAAGGAGGAACCGAACCCTAATGGATATGGTTCGATATATGATGGCTAGAAGCTCATTACCTCTATCATTTTGGGGTTATTTTCTATGCTTCGCGGCTCGTATTCTAAATATGGCCCCAACCAAGAAAGTGGAACGAACTCCTCATGAGATGTGGTTTGAAAAACCTCCATCTCTATCATACTTAAAGATATGGGGATGTGAAGCTTATCCTAAGTGTTACGTCCCTAATAAGTTAAATGCTCGATCCACAAAGTGTATCTTCATAGGATATTCCAAGGATAATATGGGATATTATTTTTATGATCCTTCCGAACAGTATGTATTTGTTGCTCAGAAGGCTGAATTCCTTGAAACTAAGTTTCTAATGGAAGGTGATAGTGAAAGGAAGATAGATCTTGAAGAGGTTCAAGATCAAGTAGATGATACACAATTGGTTGACACTAGCACTCAACATGAAAATGTTGAGAGTGATCAAATGGATGATCAAAATACACAAGACGTTCGCAAATCTGGTAGGATTAGTAATCCTACTGAGAGATATGGGTTTCTCATGGATGGTTGCTATGTGGTTGATTTGGATGAACCAACAAACTACCAAGATGCTTTATCAAGGATTGATAAGGATAAATGGCAGGAAGCCATGAACGCTGAGATGCAATCCATGTATGACAACCAAGTTTGGGAACTGGTTGTACAACCTACTGGCTCAAGGCTAGTTGATTGTAAATGGCTTTTCAAAATGAAAACCGACATACATGGAAACTTGGATACATATAAAGCTAGACTTGTAGCAAAAGGTTTCACTCAAACTCAAGGGGTTGACTATGATGAAACTTTTTCGCCTGTGGCAATGCTAAATTCTATTAGGATATTATTTGCCATTGCTGATCATTATGATTATGAAATATGGCAAATGGATGTCAAGACCGCTTTCCTAAATGGATATCTTGTGGAAGATGTCTATATGGTTCAGCCTAAAGGTTTTGTTGATCCGAAATATCCTAAAAAGGTATGCAAGTTAAAGAAGTCAATCTACGGATTGAATAAAGCGTCTAGAATGTGGAATCATCATTTTAATGAGGAAGCCGAGAAATTTGGCTTCATTAAAAATGGTGATGAAGCTTGTGTATATAAGAAAGCTAGTGGGAGCACTATCATGTTCCTTGTACTATATGTGGATGATATATTGTTATTTGGAAATGATATTCCGGCAATGCAAGGAGTTAAAACTTGGCTAAGTAAATGCTTCTCCATTAAGGATCTTGGAGAAGCACAATACGTTTTGGGGATTGGGATCTACAGGAATAGATCCAAGAAACTGATAGGTTTGAATCAAAGTGCATACATTGAAAAGGTCTTGAAAAGGTTCAAGATGGAGAACTCTAAGAGTGGTTTGGTACCTATTCAAAGAGGAACGCCTCTCAGTTCATCTCAGTGCCCTACCACGAAAGATGAACAAGAGAGAATGAAGAGAGTCCCTTATGCATCTGCTATTGGGTCAATCATGTATGCAATGATATGCACTAGACCGGATGTGTCATGCGCCCTAAGCTTGACAAGTAGATACCAGAATAACCCAGGAAACAGTCATTGGATTACGGTTAAAAGTATATTGAAATACCTTAGGAGGACTAAGGATATGTTTCTAATATATGGATCTGGTGAAGAGGAACTTGCTGTAAAGGGTTACGTGGACGCGAGTTTCCAAACTGATCGAGATGATTCTCGATCACAGTCCGGTTATGTCTTCACGTTAAATGGAGGTGCGGTCTCTTGGAAGAGTTCAAAACAGGATGTTGTTGCATTATCCACTACAGAGTCGGAGTACATTGCCGCATCATTGGCAGCTCAGGAAGCTGCATGGATGAAGAAATTCATCGACGACTTAGGAGTAGTCCCTTCCATTCAGGACCCTCTTGAGATCTTTTGTGACAACGAGGGTGCGATTGCTCAAATCAAAGAACCTCGTGCTCACCAAAAGACCCGTCACATTGAGCGGAGATTCAACTACATAAGGGATGAAGTTGAAAAGGGAAATATATGTATTCGCAAAGTTCACACAGATCTTAATATAGCAGATCCTCTCACGAAGCTCTTACATGGATCAAAACATACAGGACATGTTTGTGCATTAGGGCTTCGATATTCTAGTGATTGGTCATGATCTATTTTAAGTATTGTAACGGAACGAAATTTGTTCAAACTCATTAATATAATTATGGTATTAATTTATTTTGAGTCATGTTCATATTTTGCATATTTTATCCATGAATAAGTAATTATTCTAAATTCCGTAGTCGATCACATATGTGGGAACAAGTGTGAGGTTTAGACTATTATGAACTTGGATTGGTAAACGTTCACGGTATGAATGTGGGGCTAGGTTGCAACCAAGGTTCATAGATATTTGTGGGATATAAATATTGGAAGACCCGCCCTCAAGATTTACTAAATGGAGCCTTTGTGGTTGATCACATGTAGTCTTGAGTAAAGGCGAATATCATTGTATCCTCTGACCTGAGATACATATTGGGTTCGGATATTTACCAAGTATTGTGCCTTGATTCTTTCCTTCACTATTCTGAAATATGGTAGTTCATAAGGAAGAGCTCAGGTATAATGCAAGGTGTATATTTAGGACGTATGTAGTCAAGATGGAATTTGTCCCTCTTATTCATTGAGAGTCAGATGTCTAAGGCCTGATAAAGTTAAATCTAAAAGGGAGTGATCACTCTGTATCCCTTGGATTTAACATGACATCTAGGATGAAAGGATAAATGAAAGATTAACCTATTCATATTCGAGATGGGAACTCGAAAGGGATGATGTTATTGAATGGCACATAGTCATAACATATTGGGGGTGATGGACGGTCGTTAGGTGGTATCCATCACTTGCATTAATTTCATATGTTTCTCGTGCAAGTGGGAGATTGAAGGTATTTCGTATGCCCGAGAGACATATTAAATTAACTTGGCTAATACGTTTTGATCCAAGTCGGGTCATACCCAATAACAGGCTTACCAACACTCATATGTATTTATTTTAACGGTTTGATTGTTAAATAAATACGCGACACTTAAACTTTAGAAAATCAGTTTTCTAAAGTATCATCACTTGGAATAAATTATTTGGATAATTTATATGTAATTATTTATAGGTTCAAACAATTATGTTGTGTTATATTTTATAAAATGGTTTATAAAATTATTGCAAGTAACAAATACATGTTTATTTTTTTTACAAGTTTTATAAAATTGTAACAAGTTTTATAAATGAAAATCTTGTTATAAAATATAAACATAATGGGCAGATTTTGTGTCTCCAAAACACCCCATGCTTGGTCTCATTTTGTTACTTTTAAGACTACAAAGTCCAAAGATGCATGCACAACTCATATACCAAAGTTTGAATCATTTCTTTCAAGTGAGACTACACTTCTAAGCTTGTAAAAAACTGCATTTTCCAGCCATTTTCTGCTGTCCAAAACCGTGGGTCTAAGAGACCCTAAAGGAGGTTCCAAGTTTTTTTTTCAAGCTTAATTCAAGTGTCATTCAATTCCTAACCAAAGTCAAGGGTGTTGGGATTATTGCTTGAGGTATTACTTGCTTGAGGCTTCAAGTTAGAAGCTCTATTTTCTATCATCTTCATCATCATCTTGCATCCTCCAAAACAGCCCTCAATCTATATTGAGGAGGTATTATCTCTTATTCCTTCTCTTTAGTTTGTAAGTATAGCTTCAAGACTTGATGTCTTCATGGAATTCAATCTAAAATGGTTTAACATATACACTTGTTTATAAATGAAATAATGCTTCCGCTTACCTTAATACTCATAAATTGGTTTTGTGATTATATAAACATTATGAACTTGCTGTTATGTTGAATTCCATCAAGCTCGTCACCAAGTTTAAACACCATCGACTAGACTCAAAACTGACACCTTTTTAATCCTCCTTGCTGCAGCTATCATTCTTCTATTTCCGATCAGATAAAATGAAGGGGAAGTGGACGATGTGCAGTTGCTGCTGTTTCGTTGCTTCTGTGTTTTTTTGTAATGACAACGATGATGATAGAAAGACGATAAATAGATCAATGAGGATGATTAACTGCTATCCTCTTTTGAATCTGTTTGTTCGAGCCACAAACCAAACACAGTCCGGGCATTGTTACTGCAGTCGGACCCATTTGAACCACCATCACACATTTTTTTTTCTTTTCCTGTTTATCTTCCTGATCGAGCACAGCCACCACCATTCTTTGTTTCGTTCCTGCTACTGCCATTATTATTTTTTCATCGAGAACCATCACAAAAAGCTACTGATATTAATAATTCAAATGTATTAACTTCCATACTTATGTATTATATAATAATATTAATAATACTGATATTAATATTAATATTTATTTTTAATCATAAAGAAGTACTAATTAATAATGTGTATATATATATATATATATATATATATATATATATATATATATATATATATATATATATATATTATTCTTTCTAGAAATCAAAACAACCATATTCATTCTAACTCAATTCTGATTTTGAAACATCAGAATTCAATTCGAGATATAACCGGTATCATCACTTTTAGATTCCTACCTCTTTCAAAGCTATACTTTGACTTCAAAACTGTGTTAGAACATCAAATGTATATTAACGATTACAATCTGTGTTCAAACCCTTCAAAAAATTTCTGAAGACACTTCAAATAATGAGCAATCGAGATGACGATCCAGCCACATGTTACCCACAGTTATATACCTGAAAAACTCTTGAAACTAAAGTAAAGGTTTAAACACATATCTGTGTCAGATTCTTTGGCATTTATTAGCAAAAATAACTTTGCGATTCCTTTTCAAAGTAGCCAGTTTTGTCACAGCTCCAGCAAATTAACTTCGACTTTTCGTTTGAAACAACCTTATTATCACCTTGATATATATATGTGCTCTTTTATTGATACCGAGGAACCTTTTATATTCCACCATATTACCATCAGCGTTTAATCATCTAAAAATACAATTCTCTTGAAACCACCTCGAATTGATCACTGATGATTCAGATATAGTAGCATTAAATGCAGAGGAAACAGCAAAATTGTAGATGGTCTACACGGCTAAAAGTTTGATAATAAAGAATAGAATGTTGGGAACGCTCGAAAGATAATTTGGTACTGAAAAACAGGTTGAGCTAACCATGAAGGAGACCAAGGGCAAATACAAGGACCAAACCCTACATTCAAAGAATCCAGGTAATTCTGGATCCGATGAAATCTTTAGAGAATATCCTGCTTAGAAGTCATGTTAAAATCATGCGAAAAATTTTTCTTCATCAACCTTCGAACTTAGAAATTCCAAAATATCATCATAAATATCTTCGATATTTCTGAGGATATTTTCATAAATATTCTTGTCCGAAATTATCTACCTTTTCGTGTTTTTCTGTATTCCATTATATTAGAAACTTCTGTAAAATCAAAGCATAAATTATGAATGAATTGTGGAGAAGTGTTGGGAATTGAAGCATGAGTTAGTATAATATAATGACGCCCGGCCAACGTGATTATATTACAGTAAGTCATGCTGAGTTTCTAATGGAACATGATGATTCACGGACCATAACGTCATCAAATGCTATGTTACACAACTCTTACATTCTATCTAATATATAAACATATCAAGAACATAATTTCTTGATAGTTCTATCTTTTCTTTTAAATTCTGGTAATTTAACCAATCAAGATCGTGCTATTACGATTTCTTTCTCAGAACATTAGTCAAGTTCATTTGAAACTCCATACTTACGAGTTCTGGACCATTATTCGCTTGACTTGAAGTCGGGAAGAAGAAAATAAAAGCATGAAGTTCCGAAATAGAAATTGGAGTATAAATCGCAGCAAATAAGATAGAGCATTAACTGTGGATGACAATAATTATAGGAGATAGAAGCAGGGGCATTGAAATATAAGGGAAGATATAAAACCTAATAACAACACATAAATTACAAACCGTGTATGTCAATGTTTATCGCAACATAAAGACACGGGAGAATTAAAAATATTATAATCCCAAGGGCGAAATAGAAGAAAACAGATTCCGATGGTGGAAGTTGGAAAAGGAGAATGATTGTTGCGATGGTAAGGATAAGGACAAGGATCAGAACTGGATTAAACATTTTCACAACCTTTTGAGATTTGAGAATTGAGTATAGGAGAGGTAAAAGTTATGGAACGGAAAAAGTTTAATTTATAATGGAAATATCAGACAGAGTAATCGAGACAGATCACCGTATTTAATTATAGAGATCTTAATTTCCTTATTCGTTGAAGAATCAAATCTTTTAGATATTCGAAGATTTTCTTTGAATCTCTTAAATTTCGGAATTCAACCAAGACAATGTCAAAAGTTAAGACGCACCTTATTTTCTAAATTCAACCGTTACCACATCAAAAGTTAAGACGAATCTTTGATTTCTAATTTCACTCTTTGGTGATAGCTTCATTCGTACTCTTCGAATAATTGAATTATTTGATCCTTATTACTCAATGGTGATAAAGCTCTAAATTCCAACTCGTATGAGTCATGAAAACATTTTTATTGTTAGCCATGACCATCTCACTCAAATTTCGGGACGATATTTCTTTAACGGGTAGGTACTGTGACGACCCGGAAATTTCCAACCAAATTTAAACTTAATCTTAATATGATTTCGACACGATAAGCAAATTCTGTAATGTTGAGTCTCGAAAACTTTGGAACAGTTACATGAATGCATTTGCCCTTTTGACCAATCCTGACGATTCACGAACAATTTATTTGTAAAAAAAATATATGTAATTAAATATATATATAAAAGTATATTTTATTACATAAATTTAATATAAAATTTTATTTATTAATAAATAAATTATATTATTACTCTAATAAATCTTTTAAAAATATAAAACGACGATATTTAAACTATATATTAATCATGTATAGATTTTTGGAAATTATTTTGAGTCAAATTTACTTTTGTTGACTTTTGCATATTAGTCTCGAGCATTAGGATTGTGATACACTATGACTTGACCTAATTTGTTAGACAAATATTGACCAACACATAATTATATATAATTAATTTAGGTTCGTGAATCCGATGCCAACCTTGCACTTGTTCAATGACGTTATATGTATTTTTACTACGAAATACAGTATGGTGAGTTTTCATTTGCCTTTTTACCCTTTATATTTTTGGGACTGAGAATACATGCGCTTTTATAAATGTTTGACGAAATAGACACAAGTAATTGAAACTACATTCTATGGTTGAATTATCGAAATCGAATATGCCCCTTTTTATTAAAGTCTGGTAATCTAAGAATTAGAGAACAGACACCCTAATTGACGCGAATCCTAAAGATAGATCTATTGGGCCTAACAAACCCCATCCAAAGTACCAGATGCTTTAGTACTTCGAAATTTATATCATGTCCGAAGGAGGATCCCGGAATGATAGGGGATATTCTTATATGTATCTAGTAAATGTCGGTTACCAGGTGTTCACCATATGAATGATTATTTTTGTCTCTATGCATGGGACGTATATTTATGAGAACTGGAAATGAAATTCTTGTGGTCTATTAAAATGATGGAAATAAATGATTATGATAAACTAATGAACTCACCAACCTTTTGGTTGACACTTTAAAGCATGTTTATTCTCAGGTGTTAAAGAAATCTTCCGCTGTGCATTTGCTCATTTTAAAGATATTACTTGGAGTCTTTCATAGCATATTTCGAAGAACGTTGCATTCGAGTCATTGAGTTCATCAAAGATTATTATTAAATCAATTTATAGTTGGATAGTGGATATTATGAAATGGTATGCATGCCTGTCAATTTTCAATGTAAAGAAAGTTTGTCTTTTAAAAACGATTGCAATGTTTGTAAAATGTGTCATATAGAGGTCAAATACCTCGCAATGTAATCAACTATTGTGAATCGTTTATAATGTATATGAACGGGTCCTTTCAGACAGTCGACCGACTGTGTGTCCAGGGCAGAATATTTTACCTAAGTATTGATTGTTAGCCGTTATGCTGCCCGTTTGTATATTGATGGAATATGTGTGAATGTATATATGTATATATATTGTGATTATAATATTGTTAGCATTTGGAATATGATTTGCTAACTTGTGAGTAGTGTTTTCAGGTGATACAGACGACGAGAAGACTCGGTGATATTAGACTACCGAGTGATGCCAGTATCGGTGAGTGGGACTAACTGAATAATATAGTATATAGAAGCATGTTATATTATGATTTCCATGCTTGTTAGATATACTTATTGTTGTGGTTAGTTAGTTCTTGTGATGACTGCATGTTAGTTGATGCTTATCTGCTGGAGCCCAGTGCGTCCCTATTGTGTGGTAGCCTAAGTAGGAGAGATCAACCTGCGGGTTGGGTTCCTCTGTGGTAGCCTAGACAGCCGTGGTGTATATATATGTGAATGACGCGTCCGTCGCGTGTGGATTATGTATGTACATACGGTGATGGAGGAACTTCTGGTAAGCCCCAGTCCGATCAGCTGGTGGTTAATGGTTTGGCCGAGCCGCCAGAGTCTCTGTATACGGCAATTGGGTGATGTTTGTGTGTTAGACTATGTGACATGAGTAGTATGACGGTTCCTGTATACTATTGCCTATAGTTAGTTGCACTCACTTAGCTTCGTGCTAACCCCCTCTCTTCCCTGCAGGTTGACTGTTGCATACTTGATAGATTCTAGGGAGCCGGATTATTGGGAGATATGTTTGACTAGTCGGAACTCGGATGTTGCGTTTTTTCTATTAAACATGTATTAATGTTTTAATATAACACCCGGTCATTTATTTATTAACGTGTTTATTGTTAAGTGGATTTTTGTGTATATATATATATATATATATATATATATATATATATATATATATATATATATATATATATATATATATACAAGTTTATATTATGTATCTATTAAATTGGTCTTCCGCTGTATTTAAAAAAAAATATCTGGGGTGTTATACTTATAGTATAAACTAAATTCATTTTGACAACTAATATAATGGATAAAAAGGATTAACGTTGAGGGTCAATGGTATAAGGTTTAGGAATTGCTATTTAGGGTTTACGGTTTATTGTTTAAAGTTTAGGATTTAGGGTTTAGGGTTAAGATTCTAGAATTTATGTTTTAGGGTTTAGGGTTTAGTGTATATGGTTTACGGTTTAGTGATTAGGGTTTAAGGTTTAGGGTTAAGGGTTTTATACAAGTTTATATTATGTATCTATTAAATTGGTCTTCCGCTGTATTTAAAAAAAAATAAAAAATCTGGGGTGTTATACTTATAGTATAAACTAAATTCATTTTGACAACTAATATAATGGATAAAAAGGATTAACATTGAGGGTCAATGGTATAAGGTTTAGGAATTGCTATTTAGGGTTTACGGTTTATTGTTTAAAGTTTAGGATTTAGGGTTTAGGGTTAAGATTCTAGAATTTATGTTTTAGGGTTTAAGGTTTAGTGTATATGGTTTACGGTTTAGTGATTAGGGTTTAAGGTTTAGGGTTAAGGGTTTAAGGTTTAGAGTTTAGGGTTTAGTTTTTAGAATTTATGGTATAGAGTTTAGGGTTTAGCGTTTAGGGTTTTATGGTTTATGGTTTAGGGTTTAGTGTTTAGGGTTTAGTTTATGGGGTTTATGTTTTAGAGTTTAGGGTTTTGGGTTTAGATTTTAGAATTTAGGGTTTAGGGTTTAGTATGTAGGGTTAAGGGTTGGTGGTTTAGGGTTTGAGATTGATTTATGGTTTAGGGTTAAGGGTTTAGGTTTTAGATATAGGGTTTAGGGTTTAGATATAGGGTTTAGGGTTTAGGGTTTAGATATAGGGTTTAGGGTTTAGTGTATAGGGTTTGAGGTTTAGTGTTTAGGGTTTATGGTTTAGACTTTAAGATTTAAGGTTAAGATTTTAGAATTTATGGTTTAAGGTTTAGGGTATAAGGTTTATGGCATAAGGTTTAATTTTTACAATTTATGTTTAAAGTATAGATATAAGGTTTAGGGTTTAGGGTTTATTGTATAGGATTTAGGATTTAGGGTTTATGGTTTAGTGTATAGGGTTTATGGTATATGGTTTAGGGTTTAGAGTTTAGAGTTTGGGGTTTAGGGTTTAGATTTTAGAATTTAAGGTTTAGGGTTTAGGGTATAGGGTTTAAGTTTTAGAGTTTAGGGTTTCTGGTTTACGGTTTAGTGTGTAGGGTATAGGATTGGTGGTTTAGGGTTTAGGGTTGGTTTAGGGTTTAGGGTTGGTGTAGGGTTTAGAGTTTAGATATAGAGTTTAGGGTTTAGGGTTTAGTGTATAGGGTTTAGGGTTTAGTGTTTAGGGTTTATGGTTGACACGTTAGGGTTTAGGGTTTAGATTTTAAAATTTATGGTTTAGGGTCTAGGGTTTAGGTTTTAGGGTTTAGTGTTTATTGTTTAGGGTTTAGAGTTTAGAGTTTAGTATGTTTAAGGTTTAGATACAGGGTTTAGGTTTAAGGTTTAGTGTTTAGGGAGCGAGATATGTTTATGAAGCCGAAAGTTAATTTTATTTTGGTTGCATTTATTATCTATGCTTTTTAGAATATATTAACCTTCTTGCTAAGACAATTTATGAGGTTTCAAGCATTTTAAATGAACTTTGGAAGTTTAAATCCATTTAGCCAATTAAAACATTCGAATCTGTATATGTTAATCCTGCTACAATCTTTGATGTTTTGTTTATATTTAATGTGATTTTGATAAGCTTATTGTGTGGGGATTAGATGGATCATAAAATCATAAGCATAAAGATTCAACTTGATCTCATATTAAAGTACACAAAAGAAAGAAAGAAAGCCATAAAGATTAATAATCTTATAGTTGTTATTAAAAATAAGTTAGTATAAAAAGAAAGTAAAAACTAATCTATTAAGGAATTGCAATACCAATTCTTGATAAACTGGACTGGGAATTACATGGATGAACAAAGGTGGAGGCATCTTGGAATCAAATGAAGACATTAAATCTATCCTGTATCTACCTGCAGAAACAGTATATTTCAATTTTTTGATAAGACAGATAATAATAAAAGTCTATCAATATAATCATAAAGAATTTCGTCTACAAGAGTTCATATAGTATTAAATAATTCATCTGTGAAATTCAATAACAAACTTTTACTGTTACAAATTTTTATTATGTTATTGTTAAAACATGCTACTATAATGGGTCTGCAACCTTAAGAACACAAAAATTTAAAAGAAACCTACTCAACGACAATCACCTAACAAACAAAATATGAACATGAACATACATACCTTAAATTAATATTGTCCACTTGTGGAAGAATATATCGTCAGTGATTGAAGAAATCAATCCGTGATTTAATCGTCGAACAGGAGGCCGTAAAAAAAATAAGATTGCAAGTTATAATTTGTAGGAAACAGAATTAATATTAATGGCCCAAAAGCCTTCATTTTCTAATTGATTACGGATTACATAATTTTATTTTATATAAAACAATGTGAATTCTAAAAAAAAGAATTTCAAATTATAAATACATATCTTATACTCAATTATACGATAGTATAACCTAATTTACTCCTACAAAATTTAACAACATATTGGGTTTGTTAATTATATATTAAAGAAGACTATGAAGAATAACACTCATCCCATTCATGCCACTTATCAAAAAACCACTCATCCCATCATGGTGTATTGTTTTTTAACCATGAGATGAATTCGGTACAATCGAAATATATGCAGGTGCCCGCCGCAATGTGCGGCTGACCACCTGCTTGTTTAACATCATATGAACCCCAGAGTTTTATTGATGATTTGGTAGTTGCTTTTTTCCTTTAATCACTATGGCCGCATTCTCGACTTCTTTTATGAGTGGAAAAGAAGCGATACGGAAACAAACAAAAACAATGTTAGTTAAAACAAATTATATGTTAGCATTTCAAATTTAGAATAAGATAAAGAAATTGTCAGTTATTTGCAATTTCCTAAAGTCTTATATCTTCCTGAAATAAAATCTTATAACAATAAGATGTTTGTCGTATGAATATACGTTCTTATTAATTTTATGTAGTGTTATTGGTAATATGCATTGATAAGAAGAATCTTAAAATCTTATTTGACACAAAGATACATCGAATAGTTTAGGTGTGTCATGTGCGATTATATTATAACAATGTTAGTAAAGTATTAACTTTATTAACTGGAAATTTCGACTAGCAGAAATGGATGTCGAATACAAAGTTTTTAACATATTTTTTTATTTATAATTTTACACATTGAAAATTTAACAATGTTATATTGTTTATTTTGTTATCATTGTCTTAAAATATCACAGTTTAATAATACTCGCGAAACTGCGGGTCTTTAATCAAGGTTTAGAGTTTAGGGTTTAGAGTTTAGAATTTAAGGTTTAGGATGGGTTTAGGGTTTAGAGTTTAGGGTTTAGTGTGTAGGGTAAAGGGTTGGTGGTTTAAGGTTTAGGGTTTAGGGTTTAGATATAGGGTTTAGGGTTTAAAGTTTAGTGTACAATGTTTAAGCTTAATGGATAAAAAGAATTAACGTTGAGAGTTAATGGTTTAATGTTTAGGAATTGCTATTCATGGTTTACGGTTTATGTTTTACACTTTAAGATTTAGGGTTTAGGGTTAAGATTTTAGAATTTATGTTTTAGGGTTTAGGGTTTAGTGTATAGGGTTTACGATTTAGTGTTTAGGGTTAAGAGTTTAGGCTTTTGAGTTTAGGGTTTAGGGTTTAGTTTTTAGATTTTATGGTATAGAGTTTAGGATTTAGTGTTTTATGGTTTATGGTTTAGGGTTTAGATATATGGTTTAGGGTTTAGTTTATAGGGTTTAAGTTTTAGAGTTTAGGGTTTAGATTTTAGACTTTATGGTTTGGGATTTAGGGTATATGGTTTAGGGTTTAGTGTGTAGGGTTGAGGGTTGTTAGTTTAGGGTTTATTTTATTTTTTGAAAAGCAAGCCCCCCAAAGTGTAGCAGATGGTGATTGAACATAGGTACCTTTACAACTTTTCAAGCATCTTACCACCAAACCACCCCTTGGGGTTTATGGTTTAGAGTTTACTATTTAGATAAAGGCTTTAGAGTTTAGTGTATAGAGTTTATGGTTTAGACTTTAGGGTTTAAGGTTTAGATTTTAGAATGTATGGTTTAAAGTTTAGGGTATAGGGTATGGGGCTTATGGTTTAGTTTTTACAATTTATGATTTGGAGTATAGATATAGGGTTTAGGGTTTAGTGTATAGGATTTAGGGTTTAGGGCTTAGTGTATAAGGTTTAGGGTATATGATTTAGGGTTTATGGTTTAGAGTTTAGGGTTTAGGGTTTAGGGTTTAGATTTTAGAATTTAAGGTTTTGGGTTTAGAGTTTAGGGTTTAGTGTGTAGGGTAAAGAGTTGGTGGTTTAGGGTTGGTTCAGGGTTTGGAGTTTAGATATAGGGTTGGGGTTTAGAGTTTAGTGTATATGGTTTAGGGTTTATGGTTTAGGTTATAAAGTACGAGATTACAAAAATTGAAATAATTTATTCTAACCACATTTACATGAGTCAAATATAAGTAATATGTTATTTATTTATTTTTAATAATTTGCAGAAAGAAAAGAAAAAAACAAAGAATAGAGAAGCAGTTATGAAACACCGCAAAAAAAAAAAAAAAAAAAAAAGGTTCCAATTGTTAGAATGACAGTAGTAATTGTTCATTTCATTCTGTTATAATTAACGTATAATTATATTTTTTATTGTAGACGTATTTCACTAAGATGGAAGAAAACGTTATACAACTGAACATGGAAATACAACTAAAAAACGAACTACCACGAGGTACTTTTTTAATACATGTTCACCAAAAAATAGAAAATATACGAATTTATGAATTTCAATTCTCAATCCATTTACAATTACATTGCTAAAGTATGATATCACATTTACAGATTGCTAGGAACCAAGACCTCAATCATGATATATCTTACTACCTCCGTCCCAATTAGATAGTCCTGTTTTTCCATTTTGGGATGTCCCAAATTAATAGTCCACTTCCATAAATAGAAAGGAAAGAGGATATTTGATTGATGGATCTGGAGAGAGAAAATATTTCATTGGTGTATAAATGAAGTTAGTGGAATTTTCTAAAACTGTGTGTCATTTTGTCTGTGGACTATTAAATTGGGACGGAGGGAGTAATTAATATAATTTATATACTTCGATCTTTTATAAAACAATACTATGTATACCTTATAAGTTTTTGTTTAAATATTTCCTAAAGATCCAAATAACTTTAGCAAAAAGTATAGTGATTGGTTTGCTAAACATCACCAACGTATATTGCAACTACGTAAAAGATTGATTGGAGAATTCATTGAAGACGACATTCTATCGATTATCGAAAACATATTATCACATTTCTATATCTTATTTAATATAAAAAAATTTGCTACTAAATTTGATGTCTTTAGTATTACTTATGGTACTTGGATGTGTCATACTCAGCGGTGCATAATGTGGATTGGTGGATTATGTCCAACTGATATGCTACAAGCAAGTACATGAAACTATTTCTTCACCTTATTTATTATTATTGGTTTTATATTAACTACTTTTTCATATTTCAATTTCGAGATTAACATACATTAACTTAATCTTTATTGTGACAGTTAATTAACAATCATATTGAAGTTTTTGGACCTCAACTTGAAAAATGAAATCTTTAACATCTGAAATTACCAACAAAGAGATTGCACTTACCTAATACTTTCTCAGGGATGCACAAAATACTAACAACAAGACAAAGAGTTATGACATTATTCACAAATCATGATCATCTAACAAGAATAAATGCATTGTCGAATATGTGGAAAAATACAACGAAGATCTGAGATAACCATCCATAAGTCTTAATTCAATCGCCTAAAACTACATCACGATATCGGAGATGATTTATTTAATTTGAATCAAAATGTTTTTATATTTATTCGTTAGTACATTTTGAAACTTTAAAAAATTGAATCCCCTATAAAATATTTGGTTTAATGTTCATCATAGACTTATTAATAGTTCGTTAGTATATTTTGAAACTTTAAAAATTTCAAGCCCCTATAAAACATTTGATTTAATATTCATCTAGACATAATAATAGTTTTTAAATTTATATATTAAATTTTATAGCTTAAATAATTAGACCCTTCAAAAATCCCGCGAAATCGCGGGTCTTTAACTAGTATATATATATATATATATATATATATATATATATATATATATATATATATATATATATATATATATATATATATATATATATATATATATATATATATATATATATGTAAGATTAAGGGGGAAGTAACCAATCGGGGGGAAGCGGGGAAAGCAAATTTATTTTTTTCGTTTTTTGAAAAAACTTTGTTCACGAACATTATAGATTGGATGAAAATATGAACATTTAATAAAGACACTTTGTGAAAAATGTTTTTATTTTGGCGGGAAAACGCTCGAAGAAGTAATATATACGGAGTAACAATTATCGTGTTTTTCGAGCGTATGTTGAGGTTTTAGATATTAGGGTTTAGATATTAGGGTTTATAGGGTTTAGATATTAGGGTTTAGGAATTTAGGGTTTAGATTTAGGGTTTAGATTTAGGATTTAGATTGAGTTTTTAACACGAACGGTTTAGAATTTAGGGTTTAGGGTTTGGTGTTTATGGTATATGAATGTTTAAGAAGCAATTTTGTTATGTGTTGTGCAATATGTGTCTATTAGTAGTTACCAGTGAATCTGATTTAGGTTAAGTTGGCATTGTGTTTATATGCTATAATACTATAATGTTACCTAAAACAACCAACGTCTTCTTCAAGTAACTACCGATTCTAATATCTTCAAGGTGAGTTTTCCCCTGATTAGTATATGCAGATTTTATATATTCATGTTTTTTTGTATTCTTTTTTTGTTACATGCGCTTATATTGTTATTGTGTTGTTACTCAAGGTAGCTATGGAGAAATCGGGTTTGGTGTGCGGAAGCAAACCATATATCATCTCTACCTATTCATATAAAACAAGTATATTCATTGTTGTACGCGTTTTTTTTTTTTTTTCCATTTTCGTCAACTATCAAAATAGTTTATAAGTATGAATTTAAGACAATATATATTACAATATCTTTAGTTCTTATACGAACTAGCCTCCTTTATTTGTAAATGGCCAGCCAGGATAGTCATGAACATGAAAGAAACATGGGTTGTCAACGGAAAGATTTAGGAATTTGACAATAAATGTCAACGAATTGATGGTGTAAGTTTTAACCAGGTTAATGTTATGTGCAATATTTTTGTTATTATTGTCATTCTTCATAATCAAACTACTTTGTTGTTTTTAACACATATACCTTATTGTTTCAGGACAACCCTTGAGAGACGCTCAGTAGTCCCTCAAAGTTGCAGGAGAAATATGTCCTTACCCCTTACTGGAATTCTAGATCAGTCGTACGAGCTCGGTCGTTTACAGCACAACAACTGTAAGTTGCAACTTAACTTTCTTATATCCCCATATTTGATTTGTAATCGTGAACGTTAAATAAATCAGCAATAACTCATTGGTTTGAAGTTATAGTCTTTCTAGGCTTCTTGAAAGAGCGTTGCAGTGGATCATTCGACAGAAAATAGCTTTATGACAAACTTCACTTTTGACAAAAAGGTACTTTTCTTAATTCAATTATATGAAAACCAATCTTGAAACCATGATTAATATAGAAGTTAGAACCTAAACAAACTACTATTAGTATCTGCAAGTCACTATCAATGAATGATTCATAGACGTGCTTTCTTCATTATCATTATTATTATTATAGGTTGTCTTAAATAATGGTGTTTATGTGACGAACGGATGATCTTTACGTGATTGACATGAGTACAGATAAATACAAATAGTATAAGTAAGTTTTTTCTTTTTTTAAAGTGCATTTTATCACAGGGGTTTGGATAATCAAATAATAAAATAAAGTGGTAATTAGTATGGTCATAAAACGTTGTTGTCATTACTTAAATAGTTGTACTTTGTACTTCCATTTTTTTGGTTTCGTTTTAGTTATTTGCATATTCATGGTTACTACGTTATGTGTATTTTTTTGGTAAAGGTTGAGGTGGTACATAATGATGATGTTGCTGAACGATGAAGAAACAGTGAAAAATGTAGGATTGGTACATGATTATGAACATAAACGTTTGTAATGTATAACTAACAACCCGACGCGTAGCGAGGACTACCAACTAGTTTTACTCATATGCATACGTTATTTTTTAAATTATAATAATAAAAAAATATAATATTAATTTTATTATATAGTATATAGTATAGTATATAATACTAGTGAAATGACCCGTGGAATCACGAGTTTGTTTAAACGAAACAGTATAATGATATATTGTAGATATTAAGTGAATGTAAATGCTAAAGTCATTTAGTTTAATGACCCGTGAGATCACAAATTTCGACTAAGAAACTTGTTGTTGTTTTTTTTTTTTTTTTTTTTTTTTGAAAAGCAAGCAAAAATATATAGAAAATAAACAAAACAAAAGTACAACTTAAAGACCTGATGCGTTGCCAAACAAGGCTAGCAACACAAAAGCATCAACCTCACAACCAATACAAAGAACACAATGGAGAGAAACAAGAAAAAAAAGAAAAAGGCTGCAGAGGAAGCAGCAGGTTATTTACAAGATTATAGCTCCCCATATGTACTAGGACTAGTAAGCCAAATATGCCAATCAATTTTGATGTTGAGAATTCGTCTTGAGATCCATTCGAAACTTCTCACTTGTATCTCGTTTAGCGCTATCGGACCGTTCCATTTCTTCCTTTTGAAAACCATCGAATTTCGATTCTTCCAAATTAAATAGTTGCCAATGAACATCACCGCTTGCCAAATTTGATGACCCGAAGAAGATTTTGCTCCCATAGAATTTCTTTTAAAGATATCCTCGAAGTTATTATTTTGAAGGTTGTCGTTACTCCACCACTTATATATTCTTTGTAACATCCCGCGTTTTTCCGTTAAATTTATTTTAACACCGTCTCTTTTCTTTTAATGACATCTCTCGTCACCTATATTTGTACACTTCATTAACTAGTGTTCTTGATAATCCCGTTACTCGATTACAACATCTCTCGTTAACTTGCGTTTTAAAAATATTCGATCGGTTAAATCCCGCACCCGCTTCTAAACTCGAGGGACTAAAATTGACACGGGGCAAACTAGTTGACTAGGTCAACTAGTCCACCCCAATCACCACCATTCAATCCCTCTCTCTCTCTCTCTTTCTTTCTTTTTTTCTCTCAAGAACACAAACATAATTCATCATCTAAATTCGGATCGGGAAGCAAACTTCAAAACAAATTACATATTCGTGATCCTCTCATCATCCTCTTCGATTTGATACCAACTTCATCTCGTTTGGGTAACTTTCTAAAAACTCTAGATTTCTCTAAATTCGTGTTTTTGATTTGAAATGGTGTTAGTTAGTGTCTATGGCTCAAGTCTAACATGAATATATGTTTGGTTTGCTCGATTTGTTGTTTTTGGAGTAACTAGCATGAACTTGAAATGGGTGTGCTTAATCCTTGATTTTGGATGAGTTAATGTTGTTAGATTGTTAAAGTGCATGTTTTAATTGTGTTACTAGTATCATTAGCCACATTTGGATGTGTAGGTTGATTAAGAAAACTTCAAAAACCCGATTAATGATTTTGTGATGTTTGACTAGGGTTTGATAGTTTTTGACATGAACTTTTGGATGCTTAAATGCCATGGAATGTTAATTGTTAGTGTTTAGTAGTAATGTATGCTTCATTACCTTCAAAACGGCATATCATATGTGTGAATTGGATTCCCGGAACTCAAAATACGTTTTACGAACTTGAAACTTTGAAAATAAACCTTCCTTGATCAATTGACGAGTTTTCGGTTATTGTAAATGATGTTTTTGATTGATGATATGTGGTTAGTTGTATTCCTTGTTGAAATAGCTTTCCGATGATATAAAATACATGTTCTAATTGTTTGCGGATCATAAAATGTGATTGTTTGTGTTTTGGTTCGTGCATACTTTGAAAACTGACCAGAATTCTCTGCACAGAGGGTGGCGCGGCGCGCCCCTTCCCCGCGCGGCGCGCAATCTGGCCTGGCCAGATTCTGCCCACTTTGTCCCATTTCACGCGAAATGTTTGACTAGCTATCGACCTCCGATTCACATGAAACTTGTTCTAATATGCTTATATATGAATAAAAACCTCAGAAAAATAGTTCGGGACCGAACCCGAACGTGTTGACTTTTTCGTTGACTTTGACCAAGTTTGACTTTTAGTCAAACTTAACCAAACTTTTATACAATCATTCTAACATGCTTTTATACTTGTTTCTTGTATGAAACTTGACAACGTGATTCACATGCTATACTTAATCGAGTCGTAACGAGCCATAGGACTAATTGAACACATTTCACCCGACCTTGTGTCGTAACCGGTTAATTGATATAACTTACTTGTTTAGGTCAAGGCTAAGCAACTTTCATGCATACGTTACTTTGTGAAGTACTTTTATACTCGTGCACTCGAGGTGAGATCATAGTCCCACTTTTACTCTTTTAAACTTACTTTTGGGATGAGAAAACATAAACGATTCTTTTGAACTAAGTGAACACAAGAACGGGAAAACAAACATTCTACATACGAGTTTAGAACGAAAATCCTCAATCCGATTATCATTAGTTACATCAGATGGTGTAAGCGAGAACTTATGTTATATGGCCATATGGGTTTGACAAACCCTCATTCAAACGGTTCGCTACCGTTTACGAATGAAATATATTTTCGGGAACAGTGTTGTTCTAGCACTAATTGATGGGGTATTCAACGGACGGAACGTTAAGCTTTGATAATTGGGTGCTCGTGAATATTAACTTTTAGAATGTACTACTATTATTTCAACTTTGCAAATCTTGTGGTTCGACTTACTTTACTTTTACTCACTTACTCAAACCTATGATTTCACCAACGTTTTTGCGTTGACAGATTCTTCTATGTTTTCTCAGGTTTTCACATGGCTATTTGTTACACGCTTCCGCACTCTTTGATTACTTGATTGGAGTCTACCATACATGCATACGCTAGGGATAGCATTTTTGGATTCAAACTTTTGTCTACTTACTTACGCTATTTATAGCAACTGTGTTTTTTTCAACTTATATTATGTCGCAAGTTATTTCATTTATACTTTATGACTTTTGTAAACTTAGACTTGTTGTCGAACGGTTTTGTAAACTAAACTTGCAAGTCTTGTACCTTTCAAATGAATGCGACATAATTTTGGTCAAACGAGTCTCATATAGGGACTACGACCACGCAACGGGACCTAAGTTAACGGCGCCGTCAATAACGGTTTTGATCGGGTCGTTACAAGTGGTATCAGAGCGTTGGTTGTAGGGAACTAGGACGTACATTATTGTGTCTAACAGAGTCGTTAGGACGCATTAGTGAGTCTAGACTACAACCGGATAGTTAGCCATTGTATTCTGACATACATTTGCTATAGATAGCACTTACTTGACTACTTGTGCATTATACTTGAATCATTCTTAGGCAAACTTTTTAATGGTACCCAACCTTCATCTTACGAACTCGTATTCCGCCACTTCTTGGTAACACACGTAAATTCATGATTCATACACGTATGGATGACGATGACTTCATTAGTCACACTTGTTCGGGAACTCTGTCTCCCGGATTGTTATTCGCCACCGTTTCAATTTACTATCGGTTTCCCACTGGTGTTTCTTACTATCTACTTTTTGGTGTTACTACCATCACTACTCTAGGTGAGTATCGTCATCAACGTTTATCACTACGGTTGCGTACTTTTTGTTATCATGATTCGTTACTCCTTTCGTGCCTAAGGGCATTATCGCTTGACTTGAACCACAATGACGTGAACAATCATTTATACACTTCCCTCGGGGAACGCTTCCTTAGAGTTGCAGAAATTCTTTCGATTTAATACGAGTCACGTTTGAGACGTCGTTACATTTTGTTCATTTTAGATTTTCGTGATGACACGAACTTGAATCTATAGAGTGATGTGGGAATGGAGGTATGAGTTAGCGTAATATAACGACACTCGATCAACGTGGTTATATTACGGTAAGACATACCAAAGTTCTAGTGACGCGTGATGGTGGTTAGACTCGATCAACCTAAACACCACCATGTGCCATGTACATGACTTCATCCTTTCATGTTTGGACATCCGAAAACTCCGAGAATATTGATAACAACCATACCGGGGACACCCCTTCGACTTTTGTCGAACTATACTTATGCTTCCGAATGAATTACCGATTCCTCTCGACTTCAACCGTATGTTACACGTGTATACTATCTCGTCCTCGCACAGTCTTATTGACTAATTACGATTTACTCGTTATGCTCGCACCGAGGCGGAAACTTCTTTTGCATCACCCTCGTACTTCCGGTTCAGGAGGTCCTTATTCTAAATTCCCAATGGAGAGAGACTCTCCACGTTATACTAGTATTCACCTCGAGGGTGAATAGCTCCGACGAACGTTTTTCTTTCAGAAACCGATGAGGACTTGCCCCGACGAACGTTTTTGGAAACTGATAAATCTTTCGCGAAGCGAATTTTCTTGAGAAACTTTTCCTAACAAACTTGTCTAAATATACCTTACGGAATGTACTCCGTTTTGGACCGAGATCCTCGTTTCATTTCTAGACTTCGGAGTGCCTCACAAAAAGCCTCGGGACCACGTTTAGACATGAGTACCGCGTACCATCCGCAACCCGACGGACCGAACAAACATACGATTTAAACCTTAGAATCAATAATACTAGTTGTATTACTAACTTCAAATTTACTTGAGAAAAGTATTTTTCCTTTAACCGAATCCTCGTACTACAATGATTTTCATTCGGGTTTTAACGTCACTCCTTTTGAAACCACATGTGACCGGAAACGTCATTCTCCTTTGTCGAACCAAGTAAACGATGATCAATTCACCGGGGCCGAGGTTATTCATGAGCAACCGAGAAAATTTATTCATATTCAGGTAAAACCCAACGCGACTCGTAATCACCAAGAGCTACACCGATGTTAGACGTAAACATTTCAAATTCCACGTGGGAAACCGCGTCACGTTAAGAGTCGCACCTTGGAAAGGTGCAATCCGTTTTGGGAAAACGTAGGAAGCTAAATCCGCGATATTTTGATCCTTTAAATTCTTGGGGTGTTTTGGACCCGTCGCTAGCCGTTTAGACTTTTCCGACTCATTTTGAGTCCCCGTTTATCCTACATTCGATGTATCAACTCAAAGACGTGTTTTGCGAAACGAGAACTTGTTATCTCCTTTGATGAACTCACTATCGACGATAAACCTCACTTCCTAGGAGGACCGGTTGAAACCATAAATCGTGAAGCCAAACCTTAAAACAACATATGATCCCGACCGTCAAAATTCGTGGAAATACTCAAGGACGTACCTTCACTTATTCGTAGAATTTACAACGCAAGATCTCGAGTAAGATTCAACAACTACTACTTCCAACTAAATTTCGGGACGAAATTTCTTTTGAGGCGTGGATAATGTAACATCCCGCGTTTTTCCGTTAAATTTATTTTAACACCGTCTCTTTTCTTTTAATGACATCTCTCGTCACCTATATTTGTACACTTCATTAACTAGTGTTCTTGATAATCCCGTTACTCGATTACAACATCTCTCGTTAACTTGCGTTTTAAAAATATTCGATCGGTTAAATCCCGCACCCGCTTCTAAACTCGAGGGACTAAAATTGACACGGGGCAAACTAGTTGACTAGGTCAACTAGTCCACCCCAATCACCACCATTCAATCCCTCTCTCTCTCTCTCTCTTTCTTTCTTTTTTTCTCTCAAGAACACAAACATAATTCATCATCTAAATTCGGATCGGGAAGCAAACTTCAAAACAAATTACATATTCGTGATCCTCTCATCATCCTCTTCGATTTGATACCAACTTCATCTCGTTTGGGTAACTTTCTAAAAACTCTAGATTTCTCTAAATTCGTGTTTTTGATTTGAAATGGTGTTAGTTAGTGTCTATGGCTCAAGTCTAACATGAATATATGTTTGGTTTGCTCGATTTGTTGTTTTTGGAGTAACTAGCATGAACTTGAAATGGGTGTGCTTAATCCTTGATTTTGGATGAGTTAATGTTGTTAGATTGTTAAAGTGCATGTTTTAATTGTGTTACTAGTATCATTAGCCACATTTGGATGTGTAGGTTGATTAAGAAAACTTCAAAAACCCGATTAATGATTTTGTGATGTTTGACTAGGGTTTGATAGTTTTTGACATGAACTTTTGGATGCTTAAATGCCATGGAATGTTAATTGTTAGTGTTTAGTAGTAATGTATGCTTCATTACCTTCAAAACGGCATATCATATGTGTGAATTGGATTCCCGGAACTCAAAATACGTTTTACGAACTTGAAACTTTGAAAATAAACCTTCCTTGATCAATTGACGAGTTTTCGGTTATTGTAAATGATGTTTTTGATTGATGATATGTGGTTAGTTGTATTCCTTGTCGAAATAGCTTTCCGATGATATAAAATACATGTTCTAATTGTTTGCGGATCATAAAATGTGATTGTTTGTGTTTTGGTTCGTGCATACTTTGAAAACTGACCAGAATTCTCTGCACAGAGGGTGGCGCGGCGCGCCCCTTCCCCGCGCGGCGCGCAATCTGGCCTGGCCAGATTCTGCCCACTTTGTCCCATTTCACGCGAAATGTTTGACTAGCTATCGACCTCCGATTCACATGAAACTTGTTCTAATATGCTTATATATGAATAAAAACCTCAGAAAAATAGTTCGGGACCGAACCCGAACGTGTTGACTTTTTCGTTGACTTTGACCAAGTTTGACTTTTAGTCAAACTTAACCAAACTTTTATACAATCATTCTAACATGCTTTTATACTTGTTTCTTGTATGAAACTTGACAACGTGATTCACATGCTATACTTAATCGAGTCGTAACGAGCCATAGGACTAATTGAACACATTTCACCCGACCTTGTGTCGTAACCGGTTAATTGATATAACTTACTTGTTTAGGTCAAGGCTAAGCAACTTTCATGCATACGTTACTTTGTGAAGTACTTTTATACTCGTGCACTCGAGGTGAGATCATAGTCCCACTTTTACTCTTTTAAACTTACTTTTGGGATGAGAAAACATAAACGATTCTTTTGAACTAAGTGAACACAAGAACGGGAAAACAAACATTCTACATACGAGTTTAGAACGAAAATCCTCAATCCGATTATCATTAGTTACATCAGATGGTGTAAGCGAGAACTTATGTTATATGGCCATATGGGTTTGACAAACCCTCATTCAAACGGTTCGCTACCGTTTACGAATGAAATATATTTTCGGGAACAGTGTTGTTCTAGCACTAATTGATGGGGTATTCAACGGACGGAACGTTAAGCTTTGATAATTGGGTGCTCGTGAATATTAACTTTTAGAATGTACTACTATTATTTCAACTTTGCAAATCTTGTGGTTCGACTTACTTTACTTTTACTCACTTACTCAAACCTATGATTTCACCAACGTTTTTGCGTTGACAGATTCTTCTATGTTTTCTCAGGTTTTCACATGGCTATTTGTTACACGCTTCCGCACTCTTTGATTACTTGATTGGAGTCTACCATACATGCATACGCTAGGGATAGCATTTTTGGATTCAAACTTTTGTCTACTTACTTACGCTATTTATAGCAACTGTGTTTTTTTCAACTTATATTATGTCGCAAGTTATTTCATTTATACTTTATGACTTTTGTAAACTTAGACTTGTTGTCGAACGGTTTTGTAAACTAAACTTGCAAGTCTTGTACCTTTCAAATGAATGCGACATAATTTTGGTCAAACGAGTCTCATATAGGGACTACGACCACGCAACGGGACCTAAGTTAACGGCGCCGTCAATAACGGTTTTGGTCGGGTCGTTACATTCTTTCCCATACGTCTTTTGCATCTTTGCAATCCCACAAAATATGTTCAACTGATTCCAATCCCTCATTGCACAATGGACATCTCACCGAATCAAGATCCATATCTCTTTTATCTAGCTCAAGTCTTACCGGAAGTCTCTTAAGGTTTGCTCGCCAGTTAAAAATCACGACTTTTTTCGGGACCAAAGCATTACAATGTGTTCCCATATTGCATAAGAACTGAGCCAGCAACTTGTTATCAATTAATTTGGTAAGCTCTATTGTTGTGAATATGTTTTTGTTTGATAGGCTCCATTTCCACACGTCTTCGTTCCTGTCACATTTAATCAAAGAATCAACCATATTAGTAATTTCTTGAAGTTCTCCAAGTTCTCTTCCAAAAAGATTTCTGTGCCAGCACCAATTTAACATCCAACTGTTGCCTGTCCATTGAACTCGCTCACGAACTCGAACATCCTTCAAGCTTTCTTGCCTGTACAATCTTTGAAATTTTTCCTTAAGAATTATACCATGCAACCAAGGCTCTTCCCAGAATGATGTGCTCGAACCGTCACCAATACACTTGTGGAAAGACTTGGTAAAATTAATACCTGTACTGTCTAAATCATGACCTGTAGCTACAATTTTATCCCATGTATTACCTTTAGATCGAATGGGATCATAACTAGTAAGTAATCCCCCATATAACCCATAAATACTTATAATAATTTTTACCCAAAAAGAATTGTTTTCGTTAAGAAAACGCCACCACCATTTACCAAGCAATGCCATATTTTTACCCCGAAGAGACCCGATATTTAAACCCCCCGATTCAAATGGAACAAGTAATTTTTCCCACTTAACCCAAGCCATTTTGCGATTTTCACCCGACCCACCCCAAAAAAAATTTCGTCTCAATCTCTCAAGCGAATTTAACACACACACGGGGGCACGATAGAGCGAGAAATAATACAAGGGCAAGCTATTGAGAACGGACTTGACTAAAGTTAACCTACCACCGAACGAAAAATTACGTGCTTTCCAATCCGAAAGCCTTTTCTTGAATTTATCAATGACCGGTTGCCAATCTTTCAATCTATTCATTTTTGACCCCATTGGTAGTCCAAGGTAAGTAAAAGGAAATTCACCCATCTTGCACCCGAGACCATCAGCCATGGCAATAATATCCGTCTTTTCAACTCCAATTCCAAAAAGACTACTCTTTTGGTAATTGATTTTGAGTCCCGAAACCAACTCGAAGCATTTGAGAATATTAATAAGATTATGAGCATTTCTTCGATTCCACTTCCCAAAAAATATAGTATCGTCTGCATATTGCAAGTGTGATACCATAATGTTATCCGCCCCAACATTTACTCCCTTATAAAAGTTCTTCTCAATTGCCGACTTCGTAAGAAAGTTGAGTCCTTCTGTTGCGATTATGAAGAGAAACGGGGATAATGGATCTCCTTGACGCACTCCTTTTTTTAGTGGGAATTCATTGGTTGGTGAGCCATTGACTAAGACTGATACAGATGCTGACTTTAGACACGATTGAATCCAGTTTCTCCATTTTTGGCTAAACCCCATATTTTTCATCACATCAAATAAGAACTCCCACCGAAGATTATCAAACGTTTTCTCAAAGTCCACTTTGAAGAGTATGCTTTTCTCTTTTTTGTTTTTCAAATACGCGATCGTTTCATTAGCTACCAATGCACCATCTAGAATAAACCGACCCTTCATGAAAGAACTTTGTTCCTCCCCAATTAGATTCGGAACCACTTTTCTCAATCGATTAGATAACAGTTTAGCTATGATTTTATAATAACTACCTATTAAACTAATCGGTCGAAAATCTCCAAAACATAATGGGTCAGACTTCTTAGGTATTAGCTTTATAAACGAAGAATTACACCCCAATGAAATCTCTTCTTTCGACCAAAACCAACTAACAGCTTTCATTAAGTCATCTTTTACTAACCACCAAAACTTTTTGAAAAACTTAAAGTTAAACCCATCTGGTCCCGGTGCTTTTGAACTCCCGCAATCTTTTATCGCGTTCCATACTTCTTCTTCCAAAAAGTGAGAATCGAGAGCCAAAATCTCATCCTCGGACAGTCTGTTAGTGATCAAGTTGTCAATGACCGGATTATTATTTTGGTATTCCTCGAAACGTTTACTAAAATATTCATACACTTCCTTTTTAATTACTTCTGGATCTTCTACCCACTCCCCATTTACAGTTATACCTCTAATGTTACTTTTAGCTTGTCTTCTTTTAATTATAGACTGAAAATATTTAGAGTTTTCATCCCCCTCTGTGATCCACTTGATTCTCGCCTTTTGTCTAGCCATACCCGCCTTGACTTTGTCTAAATCACACCATTGTTTCCTTGCCTCTTTCCATGTTGCTAGCTCAGTCTCTAAAAGGGTTCTCTTTTCAGCTTCTAATTCCCAATTCATGGCTATAGACTCGTGTTCGGATAACTCTTTATCAATCTTACCAATATTTTCTTTACTCCAATTCTTCAATGCAAATTTTACATTTTTCAACTTATTTCGAAAAACACAATCGGATCTATTACCATCAACCGTTAAATTCCAGGCTTCAACAACTACCTCTTCAGCTCCCTTCATGTTGAACCACTCGTCAAACACCCTAAATGGCTTAGGACCAAAATCATAGAATTTGTCTCGCAAAATAATTGGGCAGTGATCCGACCATTTTCTTTCTAGAGCAACCGATGAAAGATCATTCCAGAGTTGAATAAATTTCTCAGAAACCAAGAATCTATCCAACTTACTAAATTTAACCCCATCTTCACTTAATCTCGTATACTTGCGTCCACCTAAAGGAACATCTATAAGGCAAGATTTCTCTATAAAATTGTTGAACCCGACCGCTCTATGTTCATGAAAAACACTATTGAACCTTTCTGTTTGATCTCGAACCTCATTAAAATCTCCACATATGACCCAAGCCGTGTCTTCGCTAGCAACTAATCTTTCAAGCATACACCACATTCTATTTTTATTTCTATCATTATGCGGCCCATACACGTTTACGATTGTAGATTCACGACCCGATCCTCTCCATTTACCTTTTATTACAATAAAGAATTCTCCAATGAACTCGTCTACGACCTCAAAGCTATTACAGTCCCAAATGGTGAGCATACCACCTGATTTACCCTCCATTTGCTTTTGAATGAAACCAAAATTACAAGATCCCCACAACCATTCTAACCAACTCGAATTGATTTCATGACATTTTGTTTCTTGGAACACTGCAATGTTCGGTCTCTCTGATAAACACAAACTTTTTACCCACCCAAAGTTCCCCTCTTGATTTAAACTACGCACATTTAACGACATTATCTTCATGAGTAAGTAAAAATTCGATATTTAAAACAGTACCTTATTGCTTTTCCTGGTCAGGCCAGCGTAGCCCCAACTCTTCCCCAAATTTCATTAAATCAACACTTGTAGACGAACTGCTGGAAGAATTGCATTTTTTCTTTTTATTCTTTAATTTGTGTTCACGATCTGTATTTTTTACGTCCCCAGCGTCCAACCCAGCTTTATGAACTGATTTGTGAACTGACTTACTTCCTTTTTCTTGTTTTGATGTGTTCGAGTTTGATTGTGATGCGTTCAATTTTGATATTGATGTGTGCCTGATTTCGTTATCTTTACTGCTAATCTGGATGTTCCTTTTACGTTTTTCTTGTGGTGTCCCAGCAATAGATTTCGCAAATCTTATTTTTGATGATGCACGCCAATTACCGACTGTTTTCCAATAACCATCCTTCTCCATCGTACTCGACTTGTTATATTCACCTATTTCCTTTCTAGGTTTAGACGTTGATTCACCTGTATTCCTCTTGCTCCCCTTATTCTCTATTTTTTCTTTATTCACTTCAATCGATGGCCCTAACTTTTCATTATCAGGCCCTACGTTTTCAGTAGGTTCTAGTCCATTTCCTTCATCTGGCCCAACCATTCTTGCTTCAGCTGGCCCATCTTCATTCGGCCCAATTTCCTTGTTCTTCACTTTTTCTTCTGCATAATAGTTAATGGGCCTATTTGACCCTAACGTATCTTCTACAACCGTATTAATATCACGACCGTTACCCTCGATTTCGTAGTTCATATCTTGCGCATGCTTTTCTCGACACACACCATCATTAATATCGCTGTCTTTAATTACCTTTTCCATATTTTCAACGACCTTTTCCATATTTTCAACGTTTTTCTTGTTGTTGTTAACTTGGTCAAAATAATTAAACTATATTCATTCTTCCACTACATTCCTCAAATTTTCATTACAACTACTATTTTTCTTGTCATAAATGGTACTTTTACATTAAAAGAGTGATTGAAAATACCTGGTTCAACCTCGCAAAAATCATGATTATTTTTGAATTCTTCTATCATAATATATACCTTCATTTTAAATAGTCACAATATGATATGACGTATGTTATCGATTTTCAGATTCTTGCTGTTTAACAAACATACAATAATAAGACATTACAGGTGTGATAAATTTCATCATCAAACAACGCATAAAAGATAATAATTCTTTGAAAAAACCATTAACAGTGACATGAAGGTTTGTACATGTTTTTTGAAAACAAAAGGCTATTGGATAATATGGTGAAGATCAAGAAAAATAGTTGTAAAAGTTTGTACATATTGAGAAAAAGAGTTGTGATAATATATGGTGGAGATGCTCCGAGATATATATTTATAAAATAATAATACCGTATTAAATATTAAATGATATTTTATTAATTATTTTTGCCTTCCAAATCGTCGTTCATATATTATCGGCATTTATTTGTTATTATTTTGTATCTTTTTTTTATTAGAATTAATATTAATATAAAATAAAAACAACATCATTATAAAAATTAAAGTGTAATTAGTGAAAGGATAACATAATCATTAGAACTTTATATCTGTTTTTATTTTGTATCTTTTTTAATTAAGATTCATATTAATATTAATATAAAATAATGACATCAACATTATGAAAATGAAAGGATAATAGAAAATTACGGAGTAATAATTTATTTAAGTTATTAAATAATTAGTTACTATAAATACAATTTTTTAATTATAAAATACTTAAAATTAATGACATCATTTAAGTTGCCTAGATTTTTTCTTTTTATTTTTAATTTTTTCATAGTAAAAGAATTAACTTAATAATGAAATCATTGTACTATTATAATTAGAAAAAAATATTGGAAGTTTCAGAACTATAATTGTGATCCTTTCCTTAAAATTAATCAAAAACCTTTTGAATAAAAGTTTGGATATCGGCAATTACCTGTACAAAAACCGGATTTGGGAAATTAGTGCAATAGCAGGTATCAATTAATTTTATGGATTGATTCCATCTTAATTTCGGAGGTGAACTTGAGGTTACAGGTAATAAATTTTATATTTCCGATTAGGGTTTGTGTTTCAATGATATCAATCAAGAACTGTACTGTACTAATCTTAACTCATCTTGTTTTTTACATATAGATATAATAATAAAATAATTACAGTAGCTATGGCTTTCGTTAATGTCATCAATTGTTGTCTCGATTCAATCAGAGAAGTTAGTTCTCGTTACCCTTTTACATTAATCAATATTAGTATTACTATTAGTATTAACATTAATTGATAATTAATATAAATAGATGATTGAATGTGATTTTGTTTAGCAATCTGAGGAACTTAAAGGTGCTATAATTTATTTGGATGGTGGATCTACTGAAAGTTTCAAGTATCTTGGGGCATTCTCTATTCTATTGGAGATGGGTGCAGTTGCCGTTTGCAGCTTGGAGACTATGTCTTCTCTTGATACTCTAGTATGTCTCTGATTTTTATTACCTCAATTTTTTTTCTTTCTTTTTTTTCCTTTTTTTTTTTTTTTTTTAATATTAATTATGGGAATGAGAATAGTAGTTTGGGACTTGAATTAACTTTCTGTGCTTATCACTTTTAGGTGATTGATTGTAAGCGAAAGATTGATGACCAGACAAAAGTTGTGATCTTCACTTGCCGCCTTCTAAGTGATGCTCATCGATACATTTTACGCTGTCTAACCACACTTCAACGAGTTTCTCGCTGCACCATATATACATCTATTTCGGAGGTGATAATTTATCAATGCTGCCTCTCTTGTAATTAAATTTATTATCTAAACTTATTGCTATTTTTCTGAGATATATGTTATGTAAATCCTGTTACTTAATCATACATTTTATGTTATAGTTGAGGACATCTAGGTCATTCAGGATTACATCATGTGATAGTTTTTCTGAGATATAAGTTATATAATCCTGTTACTTGATCATACATTTTATGTTATGGTTGAGGACATCTAGGTCATTCAGGATTACATTCAGCATTCAACGCGTTTGTTTCTGCGTTTGTTTCTGATCTCTAAATGGTTTAACATTCAGTGCTGAACCATTCAGAGTTGAAACACTCTCTTAACCATTAAGCACATAAATTTTCTGTAATATCCATCCCAAATCATATCATGATACTTAACAAACAAGTATATTGAATTTTTTATTCGTGCAACACGTTAATAAGGTAATTTTACCCATTTCATATCGTTCATTCAAAATGATTATCAAAACGTTTATTTTCATTCAGAACCAAGTTTATTTCTGACCATTCAACGCTAAATCATTCAGTTTAATCAAACGCAACCTAAGCTCTTAAGTCTTTTAAAGGTCCTATTGCAAATACTTTTTATCTAGTTCCTTATATAGTTTTATTCAAAATCTTCCTCTCAAATTTGTCTTGCATTCTTAGATTCATGGAGATATAGGATAACATGTAATTTATCATGCTTGCATATGTATCATTTGTAACCTCTTAATGCTTCAAGTGCATGGATGAAATGAATTATAACATGTCAACTGCAAACTGACAAGGGAATGGAAATACACATTATAGTTATTTCAATGATTGAATATGTTGTTTGTTGTGTATGTCTCTCTTAAATATAGTTCTAATTTGGTCGAACTGGTTTTGGCCGATTGTTTAAAAGTAAGAAATTTTAGTTAGCTCTCCACTGTGATTCTAATAGCTGCATACATATTTGATGAACTAGTATATATAAAATCATGTGAGTGGCAAAATTATGGTACAAGTTTGTTCAACCAGAACTTTTTGGTAATAATTGATCCTTCTGAATGCGCAACTGTGAACAAATATTTATTGTTGTTTTGAAGATACTTTTAAATGATGGTGTGACTTGATATACTATGCTGGCTAAATATGATTATCAGTGCAATTTTAGGTTTTGGTAGTCTTTATGGTAAATGTATTCTGCCTTTAATGAACTTGCAATACATACACTAATCTATTTTGACAGTAGATAGGATATTTGCCTGAAATATTCCCTCTGTAATTTCCTATTAACAACTGGCAATAGTATATGACTTATCTACGTGTATAGATTTTGTGAAGAAATTGGTAAGCCAGAGTTGATCCAAATATGAAGCCTTTTGGATCAATATAGGTTAAATAGGTGTTTAGGCCGCGTACGGTAGAGTAAAAAAAATTCACACTCACCTAAATAGGAAAACCTCATTCGTTTACCCGTCTACCATATATAAGATCACTAATATATTGTGTGTAATGTTTATGCATTTGTCAGTTTTTTTGCAACTGGCCGATCTTCGTTAAATTTAAGACCCCTAGTTTTCTTTCCACAATGAAATCGGGTATTTTAAGGGTTGTAAAACTTGGTAGATAGACTTTCCTATCTCCACATACTAAACACTAATCTTCAATCTTCACACATTGTATGAAAGTATATTACTTTTAACATTTTTTTAATTGGTAAGTGTGTTCTGCCTTTAATGAACCTGAAATATATACACTAATCTTTGATAGTAGACATACGGCTCTATTGAGTCGACAGCAACCGTCGATTTATTAGCGACTTGACTGACCCTTAGAGCCTAAATTAAATACCAGGCAGGAGTTAAAACCCATGGAAATTTGATTCTACCATTTTCATGGCGTCTAATTATTTTTATTTTATTATTCTTTTTTTTTTTTTTTAAAAACTTTTTCCTACTTAAAGGCCGGAGGTCCTCTCGGAAGCAATCTTTTTATCCGTCGAATAGAGAGAGGGATGACTTTCTCTACTTTTGAGAGTGTTTCACTCTGGGTGAAGAAATAACTTGTCTTTATTCTCGGATAGGGGAAGGATTGTCTACATCTCACCTCCCCCATACACCACTTATGTGGTATTGGGTTTTGTTGTTGTTGTTGTTGTTTGATAGTAGACCTGTATGTGTATAGCATCTTGTCAAGTGTTTCTTTGGAGGGTTTGCGGGAAGACGTTTAGGAACATATTAATGTATTAATATTACTTAAAAAAACATATAATGCTCATATACCCAAATGTAATCTCAGTTTTAACCTTCCTCGTTATATAAGAAATTGGTAAGCCAGAGTTGATCCAAATATAAAGCCTTTTGGATTTATAAGGGTTTAAATAGGGTACTCTTCTGTTGGTCCAAATGGCTACACGCATTGGAGACATTTGATTGATTAACTGTCCATTTTTTAGGCTATAAATTGCTGTTAGGTAAAATCAACAAGCCAATACAATACCATCTTTCTTTATATGGGGTTTGAAGAAAGGTACCTGTGATGGGCACTCAGGGTACCCTATCAGGACTAAAATCTCATATCCCAAAGAATACTCGAGTCTCGTATAATGATTACATAATTTGAAACCGGTTTGAACAAATAGGAAGACATCATCTTTTGGAAAGTTTCAGTAGAGGCCAAAAGATTGGTTTTTTTATCGTTGTTCGGTGGCTTTATGGATGATTTTGAGATTCCGTAACAATGTTACATTTCTTTCATGCTCTATGAAGTAATGTGATTTTTTTTTTTTTTTTTTTTTCTATTTGTAATTTTGCTTTCTTTTGAATTTAGAGGTAGAAAAAATTTTTAGTTGGAACTCATGGCTGCTAAGCTGATGTAATGTTTTCCTTTAGAGCCTTGCTAGAGATTTCATTTTTAATATATCTTTTCTGTTCCAAAAGAAAAAAAAAAAGGTAGAGGCCAAAAGATGTGGGACCCACTATATTATATTAGAAACTATTTAATGTGTTAATAAAGCCAACATGATGAGATATGTTCACTGCTTCTCTTAGTTTTCTTCTTATGGTAACTTGTCTAAAGAGACTGTTGTTAAAATCTTGAAGTGCTGGGAAGTGGACAGTAAGCCCTGATCACTGACTATATTTATATATGTTTCATGGTCGATTGTGTGAAGGTGATTGAACTGTGTATGTTGCAATGTTTTATTCTACAGAATATTTAACGTCTTGGTATTGCAGATAGGACAGTCTGCATATCCCGACTCACCTTTGGGACCAGACGCTTATCATGAATATCAATCCTTACTTGTTCAAGATTACGAGGAACTCACCAAGAAGAAGAAAAACAATAATCTAAATAATAAAAATGTCAACGTGAAGTCCATTTCTGAAGACGAGGGGTGGTTGCAACTAACCCCTCGTGAAGAAAATATCCCGATGTCCCCATCTTTTTCCACAACTAAAGATATACACGATGATGATGTCGATCATCGAATAGGTGTTCATACGGGGGAAGATGTAGGACACAAACTGTTTGTTCGTGTGCATCACTTCCCTTTGATTATATGTCCGTTTTCACCCAAGTTCTTCGTTTTACCGTCAGAAGGATCTATCGCGGAGGCTTATTTGTCACCATCAGAGCAAGATAATTGTATTAGCTCTGGGTTACCTCCTTTAAGTACCGGGACGTTTCTTGATGGCGAAGATGTCCCTGCTGGGGTTGCTCTTACAGCACAGTTTCTTTATCATCTGACTACAAAGGTAACCAGTTTTCCAACTTTTAATATTTTGTAAATCCAGACAAAGTTGTTAAAGTCGTGAGTCGGGGACTAGTCGGGCGTTGACCAGCATTGACTTCTATTAATTATTAAATTAACATATATTAAAAACATAAAGATTATATATATATTTCAAACATCGATATATAATATGGCACATATAGTCTAATTAAATAAATATAAAAACTTTGACTTTGACCGACTTAAACCCAAGTTGTCCGACTTAGTCCCCGACTTTGACCGCATTTGTCCCGACTTTTAGCGTTGACCGACTTTAAGGCATTTTTGGGCGAGTAGGGATGGGCTAGTACTCAAACAAACGTGTCGGCCATCGACTTTAACAACAGTGAATCTAGATATATTTTGTGTTTCCTCTTATGTATAAATCTAATTAAATATGATTTGTTACATAAACCTGTAGATGGACCTGAAACTTGAGATATTTTCGCTGGGTGATTTATCGAAAACTGTTGGGAAGCTAATCACAGATATGTCTAGTCTTTATGATGTTGGACGCCGTAAACGATCTGCAGGGCTTTTGCTGATTGACCGAACAGTTGACCTTCTTACCCCTTGTTGTCATGGAGATTCCCTTGTTGATCGGATATTTTCATCTGTTCCACGTAGGACCCGCACATTCAATGGTCAAACAAAGGGTCAAATTGGACATAGACCTGGAAACCTGCTGCGGGACCCGCTCGATATCGATATACCTCTAGCTGATGTTCTTAAAGAAGTCCCAACGACAAATGTTCACCTTTTAGACACAATCGAAGCTTTTTTACATGGGTGGTATTCTAACGATTCAGATAAACAAATAGATACATTAGTTAGTCTCGGTAATAAACTTAACGGTGTCGATTCAGAAAGTGAGATGCTGTTAAACGGGTCGCTGGTATCCACGGATACTTTTAACGGGGCACCGTTACTTGAATCCGTTTTAGATAGACGAACAAAAGATGCTACTTCATTAATTAAGAAGCGGCTTCAAGAAACACTGCGTAACGAAAAGATCTCTATTAATACAAAAACTGAACCGGGATTAGAGTTGCAACGTATGATTAGTGCAATAGCAAAAAATCAAACATCTTATGTGCAAAACAAAGGGATTGTACAGCTGGCAGCCGCCACGTCATACGCTATGAGTGAACGATATCGTACTAAATGGGATTCGTTTATAAGTACCGAAAAGATACTTAACATAAGCGCTGGAGACACAAGTCAAAGCCTTTCTTCACAAATGTGTGATATAATCAACAAAAGCTCGTTTTCTGAAACGGGTTCGTTGTTTTCGGTTGAAGATGCGTTACTTTTGACGGTAACAGGATATATATTGGCCGGTGAAAATTTCCCTACATCAGGTTCGGTGGGCCCGTTTTCTTGGCAAGAGGAACATTTTCTTAAAGAAGCGATCGTTGATTCGGTTCTCGAAAACCCGCAACTAGCGAAATTGAAGTTTCTACATGGCTTATATGACGATCTCGAAGCGAACTTGAAAAAGAAAACGAAAACGGAAAGTAACGGAGAGCCCTCGAAGGTAACAGAAATTGACGATTTTGATGACGAACAGTGGGAAAATTGGGGTGAAGAAGAAGAAGAAGATGTGAATAAAAGTAATGAAAATGATAATGTTTATAGTGACGTGCAATTGAAATTAGAGTTACGCGATCGAGTTGACAACTTTTTTAAGTTTCTTCATAAACTAACGAATTTAAAGGGTAACAAGGGGATAAGAGAAGCTACGAATAGCATGGGTGACGATGATCCGTATTCTAGAAAGGGATTGTTATATAAACTTTTAACGAGAATATTAAACAAGTACGATATACCTGGTTTGGAGTATCATTCATCTACTGTTGGCCGGCTTTTTAAAAGCGGGTTTGGAAGATTTGGCTTAGGACAGGTATGAATATATGATCATAAATATATGCTTAAAGAACCAAGGTTGTAAAAATCGCTACTCGACGAGTACTCGGTTGGGAATTTATAGGGAGTATCGGATGTTAACCAAGTTTGACTTTGACCAATATGGACTGAATTTTGACTGATTTTCGCAGTAATCCCGAGTTTTGGCCAATTTTGACCGATTTTCTGAGTACTCCCGAGTTTTGGCTGGCGTTTTGACCGAGTTTGACCAAGTTTGACCAAGTACTCGCAGAGTAATTATGAGTTCTGCAACACTGTTCATTCTCTCTTTTAACAACAAATACTGCTTTTGAAATGGGCAGGCGAAACCAAATCTCTCTGATCAAGATGTGATACTGGTTTTCATCATGGGAGGCATGAATGCTATCGAGGTGACCACTCCTTTTGTGTGTTTATTTGAGACATTTTTTGTTCACCTTATTTCTTAAATGTTTTAACTAATGCCAAAAAAGAAATTACTTCATTGTCAATATCGACGATGTTAAGACTTGAGATATAAACTCAAAAGTTCGTTGTTGATTATTTTCTAAGTGTCTCTGATCGTGTAACCATGCTGTGTATTGAAGGTACTTGAAGTTGAGGAAGCATTATCTGAAAGTGGACGGCTCGATATACAAGTGGTTCTTGGGGGAACAACTTTTTTAACTCCTGGCAACATGTTTGATTTACTTTTAGGCGACTCAAGCTACATGTGATGTATTGATAGTATATCATTTTTTTTCCTTCCCTTTTCTGTTAATGTAAAATAAAAAATTTAGTACAGAAATGTTTACTGATAGTTCCATTTCTTTAACACCTGCTTTTCTTGTTTAAGGTCCAAAGTATTAACTCATTATTTCCAAAGAATTTTGGAAACCATAATATATCTTTTCGTACTAAGTTATTATGTATGAATTAAATGTATGAATTAAATAAGGGTAGATACTACTCGGCTAGTTCATATTACTAATATGCAATTATGTACATTCTTTATTAATGACTTAACCATCGTTAACTACAATATCTGTTTCAAACTCAATGAATTCTATTTCATAATAAACCAAGTGTATTAATCAATTACATGTTTGATTTTACACCTTCATCTTCGATGTACTCGAAACTTTTTAGACAACATCATTTGTACCTTACAAAGTTCGCAAGAATTCACAAGCATCGACATCCGTCATAAAGGAATGCCAATAAGAATAAATAATAAAGTATTGATTACATTAGTAAAATACTCCGCGAAGATTATGTAATCTCTAATGTTTTAGAGATTATTCATTTCTAATTCCAGCTGAAAATCAAATGAGTTTAATATGATATTAACTCATTAAATCCGTATTACATTCCAAGAAAATATACATACATATATTTTCATAAAAACTGTAATAAAAATTCTCTTGTATAAAATATTAACTTGTGAAACTTTTAACGGGTAGTTAATACCCGAGAGATATATAAATTCACAATTAATATGTTACATTTTTTCGATTCTGATTCAGCAATCATCAACTATACTCACTACTTTCACAACGATATACGAACAACCATTCTCATTCAAATTCAATTACATATTCTGATTTTAACAGATTAGAATTCAAATCGAGATATAACCGATATCATCACTCTTAGATTTCTACATCTTTCAAATCTATACTTTGACTTCAAAACTGTACTAGAACATCACTTCTATTCATAAAACCCAGAAAAATATTCACGTCGTTCAAAATTCAAGAACATCATATGTATATTGAAGATTACAATCTGCGTTCAAACCCTTCATGATTCTTGAAAACCCCTCAATTAAGAAACAATCGAGAGGATGATCCAACCACATGTTATCCACAGTCATTGTGACGACCCGGAAATTTCCGACCAAATTTAAACTTGATCTTTATATGACTTCGACACGATAAGCAAAGTCTGTAATGTTGAGTCTTCAAAATTTTGAACTGTTTACGTGCATACATTTGACCTTGGACTATTTCCGACGATTCACGAACAATGGTGTGTAAATGTATATATATATATATATATATATATATATATATATATATATATATATATATATATATATATATCTAAATGTAAGTATATATAATAATTAGAAATAATAAAATATAATTGAGACATTAGAATCAAATATGTAAACTATGATACAAAAACAATTATACTGTTATTAAAATGAATCTATGTATATATATATATATATATATATATATATATATATATATATATATATATATATATATATATATATATGATTTTTGTACACAATTAATATACTATGTATATTGAATTAAATATTCGAATACGTAATATGAATATTACAAAATTAATAAAAGGTAATGTAATATATTAAATATATAAACAAGTTAAAATGTGGTTATTATATTAATGAATATTACTTTCATGGTAATTAAAGATAAAGGTTAATATTAATATTATAGTTATTATTAATAGTATCGTTGTTATTAGTAAAATTATAAATATAATTATTGTTAGGATTATTAATAGTATTATTATTACTAATTTCATTACTAGTACTAGAATAAGTATTTATATAAAAATCAGTGGTATTATATATATATATATATATATATATATATATATATATATATATATATATATATATATATATATATATATATATATATATATATATAGAAAAATTTGGTACAATTGATTCGTTAAATTATTATTATTATTAATATCATTATTATCACTATAGATATTATTATTAGAAATTAATACAATCTATTAATATTATCAGTAACAATATAATTGTTATAAATTTTATGTTTATAAGTGCCATTATTATTTATTATTAATATAATTATTATTAGTAATAATATATTTACTTGATTAATGGTAATTATTATATAAACTATAAAATTAAACAAAAATGGTACGATTGCAGAATCAAAGGTTGTTTAAACATCACAATCCAACTATATCTGAATTTGTTTCTTGCTTCTTGAATTGTTATCCAGCAAGAACAAATCGTACCAATTTGTTAAACTACTCCTCTAGCTTTTTCATTCTTTAATTATTTTTCTGTCCTTTTGATTTAATCCTGTCGAATTCCAATTCACAAACGAATCAATTATGAGCAAACACATATGTTAAAACACGTAATCAATCCCATTATATATATCAATCACTACATCTCATAAATTAAACCAAAATAAAGAAAAGGAGACAGAAATATTACAATACATATACATATACTACTTACACATATATAGAAAAACCCACTTCACCCTCATGAAACCAACACTAAGAAAATCCCGACCTTGTTCTTCAAACATTAATCAACAAGTTAACATCACCACCTTGACCATCTTCGATCACCAAACGAGCCACTCTTTCATCACCACTACAACCGTAAGCAACCTTCACAATTATGATTTTTTTTCTTCCTTTCTTCGCTGAGCATGTCTGTTTCTACTGATATTGTGACTGTCCCTACTGCTGCTGCTGTATTGATATGTTTATGTCATAATCCAAACCACCACCACCCTTCGAACCTCCTACACTCGAAGAACACCACCACCGTTAATTTTTTTTCCTTCCTTTTCTTGACCCCATTTAAACTCTACTTGAGATCATCGTAAATACTGCTGCTATTTTCTTTTTGCAAACTATAAATCACGATGCTGCATATTATTTTTTTGTTGATGGCCAACACTTATTTAAAGAAAGGGGTGACAAATGATTAATATATTGCTGTACAAAAATCGGTATATGTGGTGCAAGTGGGATTAGGAGCCTTATGGCCTACCAATTTGAAGGATCCCATGTTGAAACTAGCAAAGGACTGTCGACATATATATATTTTTTAAAACCCACTACTTAACTAATGTCTATTATAATCATAAAGTAAAAGTAAGGGAGTGATATAAAATATAAAAAGGATCAGTATGTCGATGGGCAAGTGGGAACGAATCAAGCATGCTGTGCCAAAGAATCGATAATTACAAATTATGGTTCTTTTTATTTGTGTTGGGCCGCTAGATGATTTGAAAAGATGGGTTCCAGTTAAATGTTTTTAGCTACAAATTTGGGCATGTTCTAGTTTGCTGTTGGGCCAGATTCTAGAGATGGTAGCGATGAGATGCAGTGACGATATCATAATGAAGACTATGATGTTATAATATAGAGAATGATGATGGTACGATGTAAATGAGTGATGATCGAGCAGGTTAAATCAGTGATGATGCTGCGTGTACGAGATTATAATAAATGATGATGAAGTTGTACGAAAAAGAAATAGGGAAACAGACGTATACGGTTTATAAATAATTAACATTTGATTATAAACAGAAAAGCAAAGTCAGAGTAATGGTTTAGGGGTGTAGGTTTTAATCGAGAGGTCGCGGGTTCGAACTTGGGCATGGTCATTATTATTTTTAAGGCTTATTTCATGAGGTAGCCATTCTTATTATACTTTTTATTATTATTCTTATTATTATTATTGTTATTGTATATTAGTTATTATTATCATAGTTATTATTATTAGTATTATTATTATCATTATTATTAGTTTCATTAACATGATTTTTATATAATTTTAAATTACATTATTATCATTATTATTATCATTAATATTATCAGTATTACATTATTATTATTGCTACAAGCAAAATGGCTATTAATATCAAAATTATTATTTTCATTATCACTATTAAGATTATTATTATTAATGTACTAAGTAAATACCACACACACACACACACACACACACACACACACACACACACACACACACACACACACATATATATATATATATATATATATATATATATATATATATATATATATATATATATATAATATTTACTACATATAACATAACTATATTAATACTTTTATAATAAATATTAATAAATGTAATTAATTAGTTTATTAATAAAATATATAATCTATTAATGTAACCATTATATCACTAATAGTAAATAAATTTGTTCGATTATGATTATACGTGTTAATATATATAATTGATATAGGTTCGTGAATCCGAGGCCAACCCTGCATTGTTCAGTTGTTCAATGCCGTCATATGTATTTTTACTACAAAATACAGTATAGTGAGTTTCATTACTCCCTTTTTAAATGCTTTTGCAATATATATTTTTGGAACTGAGAATACATGCGCTTTTATAAATGTTTTACGAAATAGACACAAGTAATCGAAACTACATTATATGGTTGAATGATCGAAGCCGAATATGCCCCTTTTTCTTGCTAACCTAAGAATTAGTAAACCAGTCTACTAATTGACGCGAATCCTAAAGATAGATCTATTGGGCCCAACAAACCCTATCCGTTGTAGCGGATGCTTTAGTACTTCGATGTTGTTTTATCATGTCCGATGGATGTCCCGGAATGATAGGGGATATTCTTATATGCATCTTGTTAATGTCAGTTACCAGGTGTTCAATCCATATGAATGATTTTTGTCTCTATGCATGGGACGTATATTTATGAGATCTGGAAATGAAATTCTTGTGGTCTATTAAAATGATGGAAATGATTATTTATGTTAAGCTAATGAACTCACCAACTTTTTGGTTGACACTTTAAAGCATGTTTATTCTCAGGTATAAAAGAAATCTTTCGTTGTGCATTTGCTCATTTTAGAGATATTACTTGGAGTCATTCATGACATATTTTAAAAGACGTTGCATTCGAGTCGTTGAGTTCATCAAGATTATTATTAAGTCAATTATAGTTGGATATATTATGAAATGGTATGCATGCCGTCAACTTTCGATGAAATGAAAGTTTGTCTTTTAAAAACAAATGCAATGTTTGTAAAATGTATCATATAGAGGTCAAGTACCTCGCGATGTAATCAACTATTGCGAATCGTTTATAATGTATATGAACGGGTCCTTTCAGTCATGCACCTGGAAAACTCCAGAAACTTAAGTAGAAGTTTAACACAAATCCGTGATCCATTGGCGTTGTTATTACCGAAAATAACTTTGCAATCCCTCTCCAAAGTAGCCAATTTTGTCACACCTCCAGCAAATCAACTTCGACTTTTCATTCGAATAAGCTTTATTATAACTTTGATATATACGTTTACCCCTTTCATCGTCGTTACCAGGTAACCGTTTATGTCCCACCACATTAGCAGTAAACTTACTAGCAACTTCATTGATCTTTGACTTAAATCTCTCCTAAAAACCATTATATTTGTTCATTAAAACCCTATCATATACTCATCCACATCTTATAACGAGAATTGCCATATCAATTACCGGAAATTAGCAATCAGTATTTTGAATCTCGCAGTGTTTCTACATCAACTGATGAAACATGACTAGTGTTAACACCTATTTCCTTATGAGGTAAGGCTTAGTATATCAACAAGATACTAGAAGTAATCTAGCTTTAGGAGGGCGGAGTGTTGCCGATTGATTTTTACCCTCGAGAAATAATCCCTGCAGACCCGGTTCACAAGTATAGAAACTTGTGGGGTGGCTTAATCAATCTGTCGTCCGTAGAGCGTAAGAGTGCTAGCCGGATGACTTCCAGTGAGAGAAAGTAGAGAGAGAAAGAGAAGTGAAGTATCAGCTCTCAAAGTTGTCTGAATATCTGAACTATGTAAAATGACGACCCAAGGGGTCTATTTATAGTGTCAGATCCACCAGATTGCTTGGGGACACGTGTCAGATGATGATACGTTCTGTCACTTGTGATCCGAAATTTACGCTGAAGGTAGCGTTCTCCGGCCAGGGCTTACGCGCTAGGCGGCCTTCAGGGCTTACGCATAACGGAGCAGCCTGTACAGCGGAGAACGCTGAACGGAAAACTTCACAGAACTGTTGTTTCCAGCCTTCCTGATGCTACTTTTATGCAACCATTATGCCTTTTATGTGTGTATACGATAGGATACACCATTAAGTCCCCCCAATTTAATGACTTAAGCATTTGAAGAATGATTAAGTCGTTAAAATTTTGAAAAAGCATGCCAAACCAGCCTGTTCATTGCCCACTTGCATCGGGGAAAACATTTTAGGCATTAAATGCAGACGAGTTTTACTGACGATGTTATGATTAATTTTTTACGGCTGAGATCATCCACGCTCCTCCAGCTATAAAAAGTGTTATTTCGTACCCTTCGTTTAAACTCACTCCTACACGTGTCTTAATCGTGGCCATAAAAATTGCATCGATGAAATCCTATAAAAACCGTCATAACTCTGTTACCATCATTTTTTACTTTTGCCAAGATCTAAAAAGCATATTTCTCCCCCAAATCTTCATCGCCTTCTTCAATCTTCAACTTTTTAAGGTTTACCGTCTTCCAAGGTCAGTACACTTCATCTTACTGCTATTTTCTTCTTGTTGATATCTTTTACGGTATTATCATGGCTTCTACACGGAGTACTGGCCAAGAGCACGCTAAGCCTTCTTCGTCAAATACCGCTGACATCCTAGAAGTTAGCACGATGGCTTCATCATTGACAAGTGAATATTTAGATGGCTTAAAGATTGCCTTCCGCCATCTCAATCAATACAACCCTGTTCTTCCCACCAATAGACAAACTGCTGACAACCCTCCTGAGGAGAAAATTACTTTATACGCCTTACAAATTACCCACGGCAATCTCCGTGTTCCCCTTACTAACTTTCTTCTTCACCTTCTTAGATATTATAAGGCCTGTCTTAGTCAAATGCATCAAAATCATCCTTTTTGAAATGTACTGCAATGCTATTAATATAAAGCCTCGCATTAAAGTTTTTATCTCTTTGTTTAGAATTCGCACAATTAGTGATTGCTGGCTTACTATTGATAGTAAGAAAAATAACCATTTTGTTGGTCCGAATAGAGTTTCAAATTTGAAGGACTGGAAAAGTACATTTTTCTTTGTTGATGAGACCGTTATTCCGGAAGAGTACTCCGTTGTTCGGGAATGGGGTGCTATTGATGCTGGTATAGGAAAGGGCGTTAAGATTTCTCCCCCAGAGCAGCGGATAGTAAATAGCTTGAAAGAGCTCCGTCTTCCGCCCAGATCATACGAAAGGTATGAGGGAATTCTTGTGCTGTGCAAAGTGAGTCAAGAATGGCCAAGCAATTTTGTGCCAGTACTTCGTGAGAAAAACCAGGGTAGGATGTGATATGATCATCCTATTATATATATAGATTTATGTCTATTGTTTGTTATGTTTACTTATATTGCTGTTTATGTATAATTTTTGCAACCAACTCCGTGATGCAGGTTCGCTCTGCTCTTTTATCCGCTGATCTTGATGATGATGTAGAGGTCACTGCTCGTGACAAAACTGCTAAAGAGCTAGAGGCGGAGAGAGTTGCAGCTGAAACTAAAGCTGCTGCTGATGCTGCTACTGCTGAAAAGGGGAAAGAAATTGCTGTGAGCAGCTCAGACAGTGAATCCGGGTCTGAACATACAAACACTGAGCGGACAGCGGATGATACCACCACCGCCGATCAACAAACATCGGGGTCAGTTGACATTACGGGTGAAACTAAACCCACTCCTCCTCCAACCCAAAAGACAAGAAAGAAGAGCATAGGCTCTAAAAGGGTGAAGAGTACAGAGGAGGGCAAAAAGCAGAAACGCAGGAGAAGTATGTCCATTCTGTGCTTTCTTGAAAATGCTCATGTTTTTGCGTACAACCGTTATGTTTGTTCATAATGCTAATTTGTTCTTGTTAGTGACTTTAGCAGAGTCAGATGATAGCCAGGGGAAGGCCGCGGAGGGCGGTGAACGGAGGACGGAGGAGATTCTTGAAAGTGAAGGAGAGAAGGGCCTGAAAACGCCTGACCTAAACTTTACTCCATTCGATGAATCTGAATTTCATGAAGATAGGTCGGAAGGCAACTCTGCTTATCATTCTCCTCCTCCTAATATCACTAACCCAGCTATTACATCCTACAATGTTCAAGAGCCAACTCTTCCTGCTCATGTGAGGGCATTGCAGGCCATCATTGCAAACCCTGCCACTAAGGATAAAGAATTTGCAACTCTTCTTCAGGTATGAATGATAAGATCTTCTGCATGTATATGTTTGTAATTTATTGATGTGAGTTGCCTGAAAGTACTCATAATTTTTTTTTCTTGTACAGGGTTGTGTTATCCCTGAGCTGAAACCCCAATTCACTGCTCTCCTTTCTGATCAACTCAGGGAATCAACTATGGCAGCTCATGTACTGCTAACCAATCATCTGGACTCTGTGCTGCAACTGCAGAAGCATTAAGAGTCTATTCTTTCTATAGCCCGTAAAGACATAACTGAAGGTGCAAATGCTCGTAAAAGAGCTGCTGATGCTGAGCGTGCCTTAAGTGATGCACAGAAAATAATAAAGGCTAAAGAAGTTAAGCTAAAAAGTGCTCAAGATGCTGCTGTTGCTCTGCAAGGGGAAAGGGATGCTGAGAAGAATAGACTTGAAGAGGAGCAGGTGAAAGTGGGTGAGCTGGAGAAGCAGCTGAATGCAGAGAGAGAAAGGTCTGCTGAGCTTCTACGGAGGGTGGAGAAAGGCGAAGGTAATTTTGCTGAGCTTAAGAAGGGTATACCAGGTCTGATAGCTAAAGTGCTTAGATCCAGTCTTGTAGGGAATCCCTACAATGATTATGTTAATGCTGCCTGCACCCATGCTATTGCTGATGTGATCGGCAAGCTGTTTAAACGCCTTGCTCCCAACCAGACTCCTTCTGCTGCTATTGCCAAACTTATACCTCCTGGTACTCAGGAAAAGGTTGATGAGACTAAAAAAAAATTGATAAATTTGAAGATAAACGTTTATGATGAAGTATGCAGCAAAGAAGATTCATCTGCTCAAGATATGCTTAGCGTGCAGTTTGATTGATTTTTGTAAAAATGTCAAACAATGTTTTGTAATAAATTTCCTTCTGACCTTGACATTATATACATACTGACTTTATTGTGATGACTACGTGTGTTTACATGCTTGTTGCAAATATTTTGATGCTTAATGCTTTAAAACCAATCAATTATGCACTTGAGCATAAAATTTCTATACACAATTGTGCAGTGTATAATTGAGCAAATCATTTTGAAAAGTGTATAAGGTAATTCATATGTAGACGCCTTGCAATATTAATTTTTACTAAATGAATATGATGTCTGAATTCTGTTACACGCTTTCCGTCATAAAATTAATGAGGAAGAATTATGAAGTGTTTTAGAAGAATGATTACAAATCAATAGACTCTCCGTCTTACGCCTTCCGTCATAAAGTATATGAGGAAGAATTGCTAATTATTTTGCCTTCATACATAAAATATAGAACTTCGTTCTGTGAAGTAAGTTTTTTATAATGTTTGTCATGACAAGTATCTGAGTTTTGTATCATGCCTCGGTGCGTTCTAGTAAAACTTAAACGTTTTCTAGCCGATCCCTTGTGTCCTTACTGGCCGGCACAAAAGCTTCAGCCATCGGAGGTATTTTAAAAATACACTCCTTCTGTGGGCAGGTTATAAATGTAATGTTTTACATTTGTCACGGGCAGCACTTTGTTTAAGAAAAATATAAAATTTATTGTTATGTACTGTGTAGTACTTAAACGATTGATGACGAATTTAGGTGGATCAAGCCTAACTAGTACGCCATGAATGTTTAATGTATGCAATTGCTAACATATGCACTGTAAAATAACCACAATGGTTCACAGTAAATTGATAAACGTTGCTCTTCATATAATGAAAAAATATGTTCTTCAAATGCCAAACATGTGTATTTTGGCATGAATACAATGATTGTAAAAGGCAATGTCTTCATAAAAATGCTAAAAAACTGCTCTGATAATAAACTTTTGTTCTTGATAACATGCTGAGATTTGCTTCTTCACACGCCGAGCGCCCAACGCTATCCGGCCTACACACTTGATTATGGAATGAAAAACTCCTGAACTTCATCATCACTAAACAACCGATCATGCTTTCTCCAGTTTACGTTGCCTTTTGGTAAGTTCACAAATGTGGATCTCTCCCTAGCCGGTGCCACATACTGTGAATGTATGGCGGCTATTCCGTTAGGAGTTGGGAACCTGATCCTTGTATGAGCTGTCGATGTTATTGCTCCGAATTTAGCCAACGCTGCCCTTCCAAAATGAACGTTAAACCGAGAATTTCCATCTATGATTGTGAAATCAATTGTTTCTGTTCTCAACAATGGGAATGTGCCCATAACAACTTCCAAACGAATCTGCCCCATGGAATTTACTGGTGCTCCCGTTAATCCAGAAACTTTCAACCTCGTTTGTCTAGCTCTGCTCTGCACATGCCTTGGAAAAGTCTTCAAGCAATGCCAGTAAATGATGTCAGCTTCACTTCCCGTATCTGTGTAGATACAGTTGACAAACTTATTTGCTATCTCTGCTGAAATGATCACTGGTTGGACGGACAACGCCCAATTCTGAATTGGCTGAAAGATAATTGGAGCATATCTCCAGCTGTCCAAATTGCTGTTTGATGATTCACCTTCTTCATAATGACTGTCGTTGATCCAAACCATCCTGATTACTGTAAGACCCGATTATTTATAGTGTACATAAGTGTATATAAGTGTAATGTACGGTACTTGAAACGGGGTTCTGTTGCGTGTATTTAAAATACAAAAGGAGCTGAACTGGCAGGGTTGCGCGCCGCGCGGCCTTGTGGCGCGCCGCGCCAACTGTCTGTGACAGATCCCTTTCTCTTTTTAAATTAGATATTTTGGGGGTATTTTGGTAAATTCACATCAAGGCCGAGTTTAATGCTTGGTTCAGTAGTTTGGGAGCTCATTTACTCCCTTGTTCACCAACCTTATCACCTCCCAATTTATTTTAGTGAGAGAGTGAGTTTTAGAGAGGGAAAGCTCACTTTGAAGAGGAAGAAGAGGGTTTCTTGCTAAAGCCCAAGTTCTAAAGTTGTTCATCTCGTCAATTGCTACATTTTGATAGTTGTGGTATGCCTTAACTTTCAATTCTTGTTTTGTTTTCGTGTATGGGTTAGGGTTTGTGTTGAAGATGAACACTAAGACCCATTTGTAGGTAAATTGGGTGTTCTTGGGTAAATTGGGTCATGTAGACTCAATTATGTGTAAGCTAGGGTTTTAAAGGTATTAATTGTTGTTATGAAACCCTAATTGGCTAATAATTTGCTAGAACACCTTAGGGAAGTGTAAATGGGTGTGATTTGGGTATAAATGACCCAAAATGGGTGTATTGACTTTTATTGAGTCAAACGGGTCAAAATGGACCAAGATTGGTTAACGTTAGTGTTTTGTGTTAAAATCTAGTGATTTAAAGTGTATGAAGGCCTTGAGTGCCAAGAGTTAGGGTTTTTGGTAAGAATGACCCAAATTAGGGTTAAGTGTCAAAATGGGTCAAGATGACCTAGGATGATGTGTGTTATGAGTTTAGGCCAAGTCGATTGATTGATTATATGCTTGTGAAATAGGTACGTTACCTCGGAATTCAAGCTTGGTTTAGTAATCACCGACGGCATAAGGTGAGTGGAATAATTATGCGTATGTGTATATAATGTATTTATTTGTGTTGCATGAATGTGGCATTGTCGCGTTGTTTAAGACACCACATTGTAAAGAAGTGGATGTCGCGTTGTTAAGACACCACATGGTATAGAAGTGGATGTCGCGTTGTTTAAGACACCACAATGTATTGGGGTGGATGTCGCGTTGTTTAAAGACACCACCCATCGTATTGAATGGCATGTGGAATCGTCGCGTTGTTTAAGACGCCACATTGGAAAGGGTGAGTGAGTCGCGTTGTTTAAGACATCACCCGGGGGATTAGTGACTACGCGTTGGTTAAGTAGCACTAACGGATGTTATGAACTCCAACGGGCTCTTAAGCACCGTTTCCCTTGTTCGAATTGGTTAACCAAGGTTATGTGATTTATGTATTGAAAGTATTTAATCATGAAATATATGCTATTGTATTACTAGCTATTGTGGTATTGCGGTTATTGGTATATGCTTAGTATTGTAGCATGCTTGATGAATTGTTAAACTCGAATATGATGTTGTGTAAGTGATGCGAGTAAGTAGATTATATATGTATATGTATAATTATTTTGCTCACTAAGCTTTGCTTACCCTCTCGTTGTTTACCTTTTTATAGGTTCGTGTGTGGACAAGGGTAAGGGCATTACCTTGGATTGAGTTTCCCGCTTCGATGATTAGGAAGCACTTTTGGGTTATGGCTTGGAGTTTGACCGAGACTTGGGTAGTTTAACCCCAAACACCATGCTCGTTGTGTCGTTTGGCAATTAAACTTTTTATGGTCGAAACTCTAATTTGTATTAAACATTGTATTTTAAACTTAGTGGCGTTTTGGGCACGTGTGGGCCCCACCTTGTAAAACTCGCTCAAACCTTAGTTATGTGCTAGTATTACATATATGAATGTATGGTTAAAAGCGTTTTGGCTAAAAATGTCGAGAACTAGTCAAACATTTTCGTTAAATAGACTTCCGGGGACAGCGGGCTGTCCAGGTGGTTTGGCGCGCCGCGCGGCCACCTGGCGCGCCGCGCAGATGGCCTGCACCACAAATTTTTTTTTTTTTTGTTTGAAATTTCGTCGTGTTTGGTCGGTTACGGTTTGGGTTGTTACAAGTGGTATCAGAGCATGGTCTAAGGGATTTAGGTGACTTGAGATAGGCGCCTAGACTTAGACTTTTGTGTGTGCATTGTGCGGACTTGTAGGACTTTGGGTCGGACCGGGTCTTGGTTAGCGCATAGGTTTATATGAACTAATCATGCGTTATTGTTTGTGTTGTATAGCAATCATCGAGCGAAATGAACGTTGTACTAGCGAGTTAACGCGACGAGCTCGCGTAGTAATGATTAGCTACCCTTACTACGGGTGCAAATCGTGTCAAGCAAGCGATGTACGACGATTGTCAAGCGAGATGGAGTGGTATGGTGTATATGTATATATGTGTCATGTCTTTAGTTTCGTTGTTTAATCTTTTCCGTTTTATAGAATGAAGATGAGAAACGGACACGACACCGATATTGGGGGCACGAGCGAGGACCCCGAGTTCACGGCCAAGGTTGAGGCCATCTTTCAACGCCAAAAGGCGGAGTTTCGCGAAGATGTTAAGAAGATGTTTCTCGAGACGATTGACGAACAAGTCGTCACTTTGGTTAAGGAGCAAATTAAGATTGCTCTTCAAGAAGAAAATGGGGGAAGGCGTGACTTTTTCTTCAAGAACTTTAGGGATGCTCAACCTCCTACTTTTGAGGGCGATCGGGACCCACTCAAGAGTGCCCGATTCATCTCCGATATGGAGGGGGCCTTCCGTACTTGTGAGTGTCCACCCGACAAGAAGACTAGGTATGGTTGTAGCATGTTAAGGGGTGACGCGAAATTGTGGTGGGATGCTAAGATCCAACTCTATGGTGAAGAACAATGTATGGACTTCACTTGGGAGGAATTTAAAGCGGAGTTCTTCGATGAGTACCGAACTTCGGCCGATCTTACAAGGCTTAAGGACGAGTTACGCACCTTAAGGCAAGGGTCGATGGACTTGAACACTCTCAAATCCGTGTTCTTGTCCAAGACGCAATTTTGCCCGGAGTATGTCGGGAATGATAAAATGTTGAAAGAAGATTTCTATCGAACCTTGAATGACAGTTATCAAGAAAAGATTAGCGTAAATGTGGTGAAGAGCTTCGATGAGTTGTTTAATATGGCGAAAGGGTTTGAAGCGATTGTGTTGAGGAAGAGAAAGTATGAAGGTTCGAGTCACTCAAATTTTTCAAGCAAGAAGTCAAACTTTTCAAAGAAGGGTGCAACCGAGAGTGTCGGAAGTGTCAAGAAGAGTGCGCCGGGAGAGTTTCGTTATACTTGCCATAATTGTGGGCGAAAGGGACATATGGCCCGTGATTGCACCAATCCCTCTACTACACCCAAGTTTACTTGTTTCAATTGCGGTAAAGAAGGGCACAAACAGCCCGAGTGTCCCGAGTTGCGTAATGATAATGCTAAGCGGATAGAGAAGGCGGCGGGTACGGCTAGGGGTCGTAACTACTTGATGTCTAATGAAGAAGCTAAACAATCCAATGAAGTCGTTTCAGGTACTTTCATGGTTAATTCTAGTCCGGCTCGGATACTTTTTGATAGTGGTGCTAATTTGTCTTTCGTATCTCCAAGATTTGTGCCTAAGTTAAATAAACCGCTAGTAAAGTTGAGTCGTCCGGTAGAAGTTGAAATAGCGGATGGCAAGACGGCGCTAGTGGTTGATGTGTGTAAAAATTGCAATGTTGTGTTTGACACCGAAAGTTTCGAAATTGATCTTATTCCGATGACTTTGGGTGATTTTGATGTTGTCGTTGGTATGGATTGGCTCGATCGTTATAGAGCCGATATTGCATGCCACGACAAGTTTATTCGTGTAAAGACACCAAGTGGGGGAGAGATGATTATTCATGGTGACAAACGAATGAGATCGGTGCCGATATGCACTTTTGCTCGGGCACGACGTCACGTTGTTACCGGTGGTATGGCTTTCCTTGCTCATGTTGTCGACACTCGTAATGAGCCACCACCAATTCGTGAAATTCCGGTAGTTAATGAGTTTGAAGATGTCTTTCCGGATGAGTTACCGGGTGTCCCGGCGGAAAGACAAGTCGAATTTCGCATCGAGTTGGTTCCGGGGGCTACCCCCATTGCTAAAACTCCTTATCGTTTAGCACCAACGGAGATGCAAGAGTTATTGAATCAAATTCAAGAATTGCTCGAGAAGGGTTTTATCCGACCGAGTGCTTCGCCATGGGGCGCTCCGGTCTTATTTGTGAAGAAGAAAGACGGTAGTATGCGTATGTGCATTGATTACCGTGAGTTGAATAAAGTGACGATCAAGAATCGTTATCCACTACCTAGGATCGACGATTTGTTTGATCAACTTCAAGGCGCAACGTATTTCTCTAAGATCGACCTACGGTCCGGCTATCACCAAATGCGGGTCCGTGAGGAAGATATTGAGAAAACGGCTTTCCGAACGCGTTACGGGCATTATGAATTTGTAGTTATGCCCTTCGATCTTACGAATGCACCGGCGGCATTCATGGATCTTATGAACCGGGTGTGCCAACCTATGTTGGACAAGTCGGTTATTGTATTCATTGACGACATACTAGTCTACTCGAAAAGTATGCACGAACATGAACGTCACTTACGTGAAGTTTTGAAGACGCTAAGAAAAGAGAAGTTGTATGCAAAGTTCTCTAAATGTGAATTTTGGCTAAGGGAGGTTCAATTCCTTGGTCACATTGTGAACGAAAGCGGTATCCAAGTGGATCCGGGGAAGATTGAGACGGTGAAGAGTTGGGGACGACCGACTACGCCCACGGAGATCCGAAGTTTTCTCGGATTGGCCGGTTATTATCGTCGGTTTATCCAAGACTTTTCTAAGATTGCTTCTCCATTAACAAAGTTGACGAGGAAGAGTGCTAAGTTCAATTGGGAAAACGAGCAAGAAATTGCTTTTCAATTATTGAAAGAGAAGTTGTGTCAAGCTCCGGTGTTAGTGTTACCGGAAGGCGTCGAAGACATGGTGGTTTATTGTGATGCTTCCTTAAATGGGCTCGGGTGCGTTCTTATGCAAAGGGGTAAAGTCATTGCTTATGCCTCTCGACAATTAAAGGAACACGAAACGAGGTACCCGACTCATGATCTTGAAATGGCGGCGGTTGTGCATGCATTGAAAATTTGGCGCCACTACTTGTATGGTGTCAAGTGTACGATATATTCGGATCATAAGAATTTGAAACACCTTTTTACTCAAAGGGATTTGAATTATCGTCAACGTAGATGGATGGATGTGGTGAAAGATTATGATTGTGAGATACTTTACCATCCGGGTAAGGCGAATGTGGTCGCGGATGCGTTAAGTCGAAAGACTCAACATCCGGCGATACGTATAACATCGTTACGTTTGATTATCACTAACGACTTTCTTGAAAAGATGGGTGAAGACCAAATAGAGGCTTATGTTCACGATAAGCACACGGAACGAATTGTGGGCCAATCGGAGTTTATTACTATGGGTCCGCGGGGTTTGTTGTCCTTTCAAGGAAGGGTGTGGGTGCCTAAGACGGGTGATTACCGACGGGTGCTACTCGATGAAGCACATAAGTCGAAATATTCCATTCATCCGGGCGCGATGAAAATGTATCATGACTTGAAGAAAGATTATTGGTGGCCGGGCATGAAACGCGATGTTGTAAAATACGTTGAACGATGTGTTACTTGTTTGCAAGTTAAGGCCGAACATCAAAAGCCGTATGGTAAGTTGCAACCGTTAGAGATCCCGAAATGGAAATGGGAGCACATTACCATGGACTTCATCACTAAATTACCTAAGACGGCGAGAACTCAATATGATTCGATTTGGGTTATAGTGGATCGGTTGACGAAAAGTGCTTTGTTTCTTCCCATTAAAGAAGCAATATCGTCGGAGGCCTTGGCTAAGTTGTTTATCAAGGAAGTGGTCTCGCGACATGGCGTTCCTATATCTATTATTTCGGATCGAGATACCCGTTTTACATCTCGATTTTGGGAAAAGTTTCACGAAGATATGGGTACACAATTAAAGTTGAGCACGGCGTATCATCCTCAAACGGACGGTCAAACCGAACGTACGAACCAAACTTTGGAAGATATGTTACGGGCGTGCATTATCGATTTCGGTGGTAGTTGGGACGAGCATTTACCCTTGGTGGAATTCTCGTACAATAATAGTTTTCATACTAGTATCGGGATGCCACCTTACGAGATGCTTTATGGCCGAAGGTGTCGAACTCCCATTTGTTGGGGAGAAGTGGGTCAAAGAGAAATCGGAAGTACCGATTTGGTTTTAGAGACGAATAACAAGATTGATATTATTCGGGAGCATTTGAAGAGGGCTCAAGATAGGCAAAAGTCGTATGCCGATAAACGTAGACGAACGATCGAATTCCAAGAGGGCGACATGGTTATGCTTAAGGTCTCGCCATGGAAGGGTATTATTCGATTTCGAAAACGGGGAAAGTTAGGTCCTCGGTTTATTGGACCGTTTAAAGTCTTAGCTCGTGTTGGTGAAGTTGCATATCGATTGGAATTGCCCGAAGAGCTTGCGGGGATCCATAACACGTTTCATGTTTCTCACCTCCGTAAGTGCCTTGCGGATGATACTTCATGGATGCCTTTAGATGAAATTGAGCTAAACAATAAGTTGGAGTATGTTGAAGAGCCAATTGCAATACTTGATGAAAAGGTCAAGAGGTTGAGGCATAAGGAGGTTAGGACTTTTAAAGTTCAATGGCGGCGGAATAAGGGTTCCGAGTTCACTTGGGAACCTGAAGAGTTTGTGTTGGTTTATCTTCCCGCTTGTCATGCGGCATGGATTGCGAGGTCGCAATCCGAATAAGTGGGGAAGAGTTGTAAGACCCGATTATTTATAGTGTACATAAGTGTATATAAGTGTAATGTACGGTACTTGAAACGGGGTTCTGTTGCGTGTATTTAAAATACAAAAGGAGCTGAACTGGCAGGGTTGCGCGCCGCGCGGCCTTGTGGCGCGCCGCGCCAACTGTCTGTGACAGATCCCTTTCTCTTTTTAAATTAGATATTTTGGGGGTATTTTGGTAAATTCACATCAAGGCCGAGTTTAATGCTTGGTTCAGTAGTTTGGGAGCTCATTTACTCCCTTGTTCACCAACCTTATCACCTCCCAATTTATTTTAGTGAGAGAGTGAGTTTTAGAGAGGGAAAGCTCACTTTGAAGAGGAAGAAGAGGGTTTCTTGCTAAAGCCCAAGTTCTAAAGTTGTTCATCTCGTCAATTGCTACATTTTGATAGTTGTGGTATGCCTTAACTTTCAATTCTTGTTTTGTTTTCGTGTATGGGTTAGGGTTTGTGTTGAAGATGAACACTAAGACCCATTTGTAGGTAAATTGGGTGTTCTTGGGTAAATTGGGTCATGTAGACTCAATTATGTGTAAGCTAGGGTTTTAAAGGTATTAATTGTTGTTATGAAACCCTAATTGGCTAATAATTTGCTAGAACACCTTAGGGAAGTGTAAATGGGTGTGATTTGGGTATAAATGACCCAAAATGGGTGTATTGACTTTTATTGAGTCAAACGGGTCAAAATGGACCAAGATTGGTTAACGTTAGTGTTTTGTGTTAAAATCTAGTGATTTAAAGTGTATGAAGGCCTTGAGTGCCAAGAGTTAGGGTTTTTGGTAAGAATGACCCAAATTAGGGTTAAGTGTCAAAATGGGTCAAGATGACCTAGGATGATGTGTGTTATGAGTTTAGGCCAAGTCGATTGATTGATTATATGCTTGTGAAATAGGTACGTTACCTCGGAATTCAAGCTTGGTTTAGTAATCACCGACGGCATAAGGTGAGTGGAATAATTATGCGTATGTGTATATAATGTATTTATTTGTGTTGCATGAATGTGGCATTGTCGCGTTGTTTAAGACACCACATTGTAAAGAAGTGGATGTCGCGTTGTTAAGACACCACATGGTATAGAAGTGGATGTCGCGTTGTTTAAGACACCACAATGTATTGGGGTGGATGTCGCGTTGTTTAAAGACACCACCCATCGTATTGAATGGCATGTGGAATCGTCGCGTTGTTTAAGACGCCACATTGGAAAGGGTGAGTGAGTCGCGTTGTTTAAGACATCACCCGGGGGATTAGTGACTACGCGTTGGTTAAGTAGCACTAACGGATGTTATGAACTCCAACGGGCTCTTAAGCACCGTTTCCCTTGTTCGAATTGGTTAACCAAGGTTATGTGATTTATGTATTGAAAGTATTTAATCATGAAATATATGCTATTGTATTACTAGCTATTGTGGTATTGCGGTTATTGGTATATGCTTAGTATTGTAGCATGCTTGATGAATTGTTAAACTCGAATATGATGTTGTGTAAGTGATGCGAGTAAGTAGATTATATATGTATATTTATAATTATTTTGCTCACTAAGCTTTGCTTACCCTCTCGTTGTTTACCTTTTTATAGGTTCGTGTGTGGACAAGGGTAAGGGCATTACCTTGGATTGAGTTTCCCGCTTCGATGATTAGGAAGCACTTTTGGGTTATGGCTTGGAGTTTGACCGAGACTTGGGTAGTTTAACCCCAAACACCATGCTCGTTGTGTCGTTTGGCAATTAAACTTTTTGTGGTCGAAACTCTAATTTGTATTAAACATTGTATTTTAAACTTAGTGGCGTTTTGGGCACGTGTGGGCCCCACCTTGTAAAACTCGCTCAAACCTTAGTTATGTGCTAGTATTACATATATGAATGTATGGTTAAAAGCGTTTTGGCTAAAAATGTCGAGAACTAGTCAAACATTTTCGTTAAATAGACTTCCGGGGACAGCGGGCTGTCCAGGTGGTTTGGCGCGCCGCGCGGCCACCTGGCGCGCCGCGCAGATGGCCTGCACCACAAAATTTTTTTTTTTTGTTTGAAATTTCGTCGTGTTTGGTCGGTTACGGTTTGGGTTGTTACAATTACAACTTCTGGAGTTGTCTCACGCTCTGTGATCCAGTCTCCGTACTGCGATTGGTTCCGATTATCTCTTCCACCATGCTGCTCTCTTCTGTTCTCTCCACGGCGTCCTCTGTTTCCATCATTCCTTTGCCACGCAAATTTCCTGCGAGGATCATTCCTCCTGTACTGTTTGCCAGGCAACAAATGATTCAATTCTCCTGCCTTGATTTTCGCTATGATTTCTCTCATCAAAGATTTTCAATTGTCTGTATCATGGCCCCAAGCCTCATGAAAATCGCACCACAACTCACTCTTTGGACCCCCCCTTTCCTCCATAGGTGCTGGAGCATTGAAAGTGGTCCGAATTAGTTCAGTGAAAAGGATTTCCTTCTGAATTTTGGTAAGTGCCATGATCAACGGGTGCCTTTCTATTGGCCTTCTGTTGTGGTGAAAATCATTAGGGTGATTGTTTCCTCTCCATCCTCCATTTGAATTGTCATTCCTTCTCTGATTTCTGTCAAAATACCGTCCTCTGTTGTGCGGCTTGCTACTACTGCCAGTATCAAACTTGTTCAACCCATGCTCACCAGCTCGAACATGCCTCTGTGCAACCTCCAACACTTGATGCAATATTTTTGGCAAGTCATACCGTAATGCATGAACAAGTGCACTAAACCGTCGCTGGTCCAAGCAGAAAATGAAACCAGATATAAGCAGTGATTCTGGACAATCAGGAATCTACTGTGCTTCAAGTGTATAACGCTTCATAAAATTGCTCAAAGATTCGTTATGATGCATTGTGATCTCGTGTGCATCAAGATGTGTCAGAGTACAGCTCCGTAGATTTTGGTATTGCATCACAAATTTTGCTCTCAAATCAAGAAAACTGGTAATACTTGTGACGACCCGGAAATTTCCGACCAAATCTAAACTTAATTCTTATTTGATTTCGACACGATAAGCAAAGTCTGTAAAGTTGAGTCTCAAAAATTTTGAACTATTTTTATGAATCCATTTGACCTTTGACTTTTCCCGACGACTCACAATACGATTACTTGTAAATAGATATGTATATAATTATATATATATATATATATATATATATATATATATATATATATATATATATATATATATATGTAAATAATAAAATGAAATATTATATATTGTAATTGTTAGAATTAATTACGTAAATAATAATAATATATAATAAATATTATTTAGAAAGTATATATACATATAAATAAAGTGTATAGAATATATATTTAGTGATTTCGAAGTTATTTAGTAAATAACGGTAACGCTCAATTGTCATTCAATTGATAGTAAACGAGTTAAAAAGGAACTTATGTGATTTTAAAATAAACGATGATCCGAAAATGATTTTTATAAATTATAGGCTTATTAAAAATATAATAAATAATGAAACACACCAACTAGGTATGACGTCAAGAATTTTAAAAGGTTTAAAACAATATAGATATAGATATATATATATATATATATATATATATATATATATATATATATATATATATATATATATATATATATATATATATATATATATATATATATATAATTTTTATAAATATAAAATTAACCAATCATTGAATCATATTAAACTAAAATACATTGGGTTTTAGATAACAGATAAAAATTAAATACCAACCTGTGACTACACATTTAATATCCAAGTTTATTTAATTATTACACCGTGTTATATCTATACCGTGATTAACCAGTAAAACACCCATGACCTTATCTAATCTATCTATATTATTGCCCTTTCCAGATTCATTTTATCAAACACCCAATTTTTTCTCTCAAGAACACCCACTACTATTCATCATCATCATCAATCTTTTATCACTCAAGAACACCTTAAAAACTTGATGGATCATAAAATCGTTTATATATTCGGATTCCTCTCGAAGAGCTCTACACATCCATATCAACAATTTCATGATTTGTGTAAGTTTTAAAAACTCAAATTTTTGGGTTTTCATGTTTTTGTTACATATTAGGGTAGATATAGTGTCTATTGCTCAAGTCTATATGATTATACATGATTGTATGTGTTATATTGCTCGTTTGATGTGTTTATGTTTAATCCCGAATTTGTTTTGTGTGGTTACAGAAACTTGGTTTTCTTGAATGTTAAATATTATGATATAATTAAAATCCTCTCGAAAAATTAATAATTTTAGGCTTTAGATTCGCGTATTTTCATTACCGTATGCTTAAGATATGATTGATTGAAGTTTTTGTGATGAATATGTGATTATGTCGAATTCTGGAAAAATGAACATAGAATTGAATTTTAAACTGATCATAATTGTGTAGAGGATTTAAAAACACTCAAGTTAGACTAGGATATCATGCTATTTGGATTTGTAATACTCCCGTTATGCTTAATTGATCGTATATGAAAAACTGATTTGCTCAGTATTATAAAACTGACTTTTAAATTTATTTGAAGTATGATAGTGATTTAGGACTTTGCATATCTGAAAATTTCATATTTTGTAGTTAACGTTTCATCTAGGCCTTGCATCATTTGGATTTGTGAAGCTTGAGTAATGTGCTTGTCGAAATGGTAACCTGCATTCTGTCCAAATCTGTAACGTATGCACCTATAGTTTTATAGTAAGAGTTGTACACCTTTTGAGACCTTGGCCTTCTGGATTATCGAACTTTGTATGTTATGTGATAAATGTCTAGTTTATTGAAACCTCTGAAACCCGATACATTGTGCACACTAAGGCCGTAGATTTGGTAACTTCTGAATTGAGCTGAAACAGAATGTCCAATTTGATTGAATAAACTGCACCAATTGGCTAAACAAAAGTTTCTCATTTTTGGATATGTGGTAATTTGACTTGTCCTTGAACTAGAACCACTGACCTAGCTTGATTTGCATGTCCCTAGCTCCGGTTATAGCCATTACGAGATTGGTGCGCAGTCAGAAACTGATTTAGCGAACCATAAATGTACCTCTTCTGAAACCCGACTTGTAGACATCGTATGAGGCCCTGGCTAGACTTTTTGGAATCGATTTTGAGTCTACTTTTGATCTGGAGTTTTCCATGTTACCATGTTTTATGTGTTATGAATTATGTCCGTTGTTTGTATGACGCGCGTGAAAATTTGTGACAATACGTGTTAAGTACAAACTAAACAGGCCAATATGTTTAATTAACTTAAGTTCTGGAAAATGTAGATTTTATATTTGAAATGTTCATGATTAGTAGTTAAGTTTTCATATAGGTGTTGTATCTTAAAAGTTTCTAGATTTTGAGATAATTGCATGTGAAAATGGACACCCGAACTTGGACCGTCCATTTGGACACTTGACCCGTTTGAGTCTAAAAATGTCAAAATGGATAACGGTCAGCGTAAACAAATTCTATATGTTGATTTAAGTATGCCTGCAAGTTTTGGTGCTTTAAAAATGAGTTTTGGGTCTATTTTGGTTTAAAGAGAGATTTATGACCTATTCGGGTCAAACGTGAATAAATTGACCCATATGCATAATTTTGGAAAACGGAAGTCACCAACACATCTAAAATGTCATTTTTGAGCTGTGATACAAATTTGGTTAACTCAGGTCAGCCGGATTCAAATTTGGATCGTTAACCGAAAGTCTTAGCATTTTTAACAAAAGTGTCAAAAATGACTCTCGAGCCTACTTTGCGGACTCATAAGTTGAAATTGGTTAAGTTTGGATAAAAACCATTAATTGATATTGAAAGTATTTACGACAAGCTTTAAAACGATATGCTATATGTATGATTTTGTCGAGACTAAACTGGTCTAAAACGAGTACGAAAATGGAACATCAGGGCTGATCCAATGCTGTTAACAACAGCAAAACTCAGCATTTAGTGTTTTGAAGGACTGTTTTCGCGAGGTCATAACTTTCAAATTGTAACTCCGTCTTTGTCAAATAAACTGTCTATAGAAAGGTGGGATGACATACTTTCCAACGGTCACGACCCAAAGTATTATATCGGATTTGGTGGGACCCGAAATCAGCTGTAAAGTTACTACATATACATATATGTAAATAATATTGTTTTTACTAAATAAAAATGTATAACTTAAGTTTGACCTATGTTTGACTATTTGACCAACTTGAGTAATATTATGAGATTGTTGACTGGTGTTGACTATGTTGACTGTGTTTGACTTGCGTTTGACTTACATTTGACTTACTTTGACTTTTGTTGACTTTTGCTAAATTTTGCTAAATTTATGAGTAGGACTTGAGCAATAAGACTATACGAACCCTATAGACCGACCTAGCTTATTAGACACTTATTGACCAATATATGTTCTCTAGGTTGGGGTCTACGGTTACTTGCATTCCGATTTTCGGTCACATCTCTGTGATTTATTTCTGAAGTTGTCAGGTGAGTTTCATTTGCCTTTTTACCCTTTATATTTTTGGGCTGAGAATACATGCGCAATTTTTATAAATGATTTACAAAACAGACACAAGTAAGTGAAACTACATTCTATGGTTGAATTATCAAAATCGAATATGCCCCTTTTTATTTAGTCTGGTAATCTAAGAATTAGGGAACAGACACCCTAATTGACGCGAATCCTAAAGATAGATCTATCGAGCCCAACAAGCCCCATCCAAAGTATCGGATGCTTTAGTACTTCGAAATTTATATCATGTCTGAAGGAGGATCCCGGAATGATGGGGATATTCTATATGCATATTGTTAATGTCGGTTACCAGGTGTTCAATCCATATGAATGATATTTTTGTCTCTATGCATGGGACGTTTATTTATAAGAATTGGAAATATGAAATCTTGTGGTCTATTAAAATTATGAAATGTTTGTTTATGATAAACTAATGAACTCACCAACCTTTTGGTTGACACTTTAAAGCATGTTTATTCTCAGGTATGAAAGAAATCTTCCGCTGTGCTTTTGCTCATCTTAGAGATATTAATTGGAGTCATTCATGAAATATTTCAAAAGACGTTGCATTCGAGTCATTGAGTTCATCAAGATTATTATTAAGTCAATTATAGTAAGATATATTATGAAATGGTATGCATGTCGTCAACCGTAGATGTAATGAAAGATTGTCTTTTCAAAAATGAATGCAATGTTTGTAAAATGTATTATATAGAGGTCAAGTACCTCGCGATGTAATCAACTGTTGTGAATCGTTCATCATCGATGTGGACTTTGTCCGGATGGATTAGGATGGGTCCTTTCAGTTGGTATCAGAGCGATGGTCTTAGCGAACCAGGTCTACATTAGTGTGCCTAACTGATAAATCGTTAGGATGCAATAGTGAGTCTGGACTTCGACCGTGTCTGCATGTTAAAAGTTTTGCTTATCATTTTTGTCGGAAATCATCTGCTTATCATCCTTATGAAATTACTTGCTTATCATTCTTAGTCTAGACACATCTTACTGCAATGATTGCATGAATAGTGTATAGACAAAAAAAAATTTCATATCTTAACGTATCTGCTACTTCATACCTTAGCGTACCTGTTATTGTTATCTTTGCCTGACAGCTTCCGTAGATTCCTCCGTAACTTATGGGATTTTAGTATTATATATGCATATGTAAATTATGTATTGCAGGGTACTAATCTACATCCTATAATCTAATTCTTATCGAAAATCCTTCATCTGATCGTACAGGATGAATCCTTCAACCAGTTCGAGTCCCTCGAATTCCGATAACTATTCTGATAGTTATTCCGACAGCTATTCTGACGTGGACGTTCACCTAAGCTCCGAAAGCAGCGTCACCAGAATGAATCAACCAACCAACCATCCTCAATTCATATGATGAGTTCGTAGTCTACTTAATCATTGGAGACAAGAAGAATCGATCCCTTTCACCCACCATATTGTTCGTTGGGCGAAGAACTTGAAACATTCACTGGCAAACCAATCCGAAACACCATCTTCACCCTCATTTCCAGAGTAGCTCTACATGATTATATTCTATCCACAATTTGAAACCTTACTCATCTGCTCGTTCCGACCGACAATTATTCCAGAGTAATACAAGAAGTCAACGAACTTCGAGATGGAGTAATCAATTTGGAGAATATGGTGCAAAACGTACCAGCTTTAACAACATCACCGGCATCAACAGTATCACCAACAACACAAGTTTCAACATCACATGCCCCAATATCTCATTCTGTACCTCGAGCATAATCATCATTCTACGAATCATTCTACATTATTTATCTTCGTTCGACATGGTGATTATATAATCTTTAATATTTTAAGAGATTATATATTCATATTCTAACGGTAAATCAAATGAGTCTAATATCATATTGACCCATTAAATTCATGATTACATCTGAAGAAAATATATATGTAAGTATATTTTCATAAAGATTGTAATTAAAATTCTTTTGTACAAACTAATAATGGTGAAAATATTTCAACGGGTAGGTAATACCCGAGGAATATTTAAATTTCACATTAATAAGTTACACTGTACATTCTTCAAATCTGATTCAACAGTCATTTACTATTCTACTTACATCCACCGATATACGTATCCGTTCACCATAGAATAACCATAGACACTCTATATGCAGTAATGATCGAGTTCTCTAAACAGGGTTGAGGTTGATTCTACAATAATATATATAGTTTGAGTTGTGATCGAGTCTGAAACATATACGGGTCACGACACGTATTAATAAATTCGAATATTATATATTAAACTTTGTATGAATTATTGGACAGTCAACTGTGGACTATCGACTGTGGACTAATAAGATTGGACAATTAAAATGAATTAAAATATTGATTATAATATATGAAACTAAACAATTCTTCAAGTTTGCCACTTGATTTCATCTTAAACCTCATTTGTATCTTGACGATTACAATCCGCGTTCAAACCTTTCATGATTCTTGAAAACACCTCAATCGAGAGGATGAACCAACCGCACTTCATCTACGGAAGGAAAGATTTATGCATATAGTAGTATACCTGAAAAACTCTTGGAAACTAAATAAACGTTTAACGCGTAGCTGTGCTAATTCCTTTAGCGTTATTATTACCGAAAATAACTTTGCAATCTCTTTCCAAATTAGCCAATTTTGTCACAGCTCCAACAAGTCAACTTCAATTTTTCGTTCGAAACAACCTAATTATAACCTTGATATATATGCGTGCTCTTTTATTGTTATCGGGGAACCTTTCATATTCCATAATATTACCATCAGCGTTTAATCATCTAAAAACAAAGTTCTCCTGAAACCACCTCAAATTGATAACCGATGATTCAGATATCGTAGCATTAAATGCAAAGAAAACAGAAAAATGGTAGATGGTCTAAACGGCCAAAAGTTTGATGATAAAGAAAGGAGTGTTAGGAACGCTCGATAGAAAATTTGGTACAGAAAAACAGATTGAGTTAACCATGAAGGAGACCAATGACAAATACAAGGACCAACCCCTATATTCAAAGAATCCAGGTAATTCTGGATCCGATGAAATCTTTAGAGAATATCTTGCTCCGAAGTCATGTTAAAATCTTGAGAAAAAAATTTTCTTCATCAACCTTCGAACTTAGAAATTCCAAAATATCATCATAAATATCTTCGATATTTCTGAGGATATTTTCATAAATATTCTTGTCCGAAATTATCTACCTCTTCGTGTTTTCTGTATTTCATTATATTGAAAACTTCTGTAAAATCTAAGTATAAATTATGAATGAATTGTGGAGAAGTGTTGGGAATTGAAGCATGAGTTAGTATAATATAATGACGCTTGGCCAACGTGATTATATTACAGTAAGTCATGCTAGGTTTCTAATGAAACGTGATGAGGGTTCACAGTAGATCACACACTCATCATGTGCCATGTTACATAACTCTTTCATTCTACTTAACTTCTGAACATATCAAGAAAATGTATTCTTGATGGTTCTATCTTCCGTGATGTTGATAAATTTGAAAATCAAATCATGCTATTATGATTTCCTTCTTAAAACATTAACCATTTTCATTCAAAACTCCATACCCACGAATTCTGGACCATTACTTGAGGTACTTAATGGATAGAAGAGAAAACAGAGCATAAAGCTTCGAAGTGTAAATAGGAGTATAAATCGCAGCAAATAAGAGAAAGCATTATCTGTAGATGGCAATGATTATAGGAGACAGAAGCAAGGGGCTTCGAAATATAAGGGAAGATATAAAACCCAATAACAACACAGAAATTACAAACCGTGTATATTAATACGAATAGCAATATAAAGACACGGTATAATTAAGAATAGTATCACCCCAAGGGCGATGTTGAAGAACACAGATTCCTCCGGTGGAAGTTGGAAAAGGAGAATGATTGTTGCGATAGTAAGGATGAGGACAAGAGTCAGAACTGGATTAAGCATTTTCACAATCGTGTGGATGTATGAACTAAGAAAGAAAATATAGGAATGATGAGAATAATGAAACAGAAGAATTTAATTTATAATGGAAATATCAGACAGAGCAATCGAAGCAGATAATCACATTTAATTAAAGAGATCTTAATTTCCTCATTTACCGAAAAATCAGATCTTATAGATTTCATAGATTTTCTTTAAATCCCTTGAATCCCGGAATTCAACCAAGACAACGTCAAAAGTAAAGAAGCACCTTATTTTCTAAATTCAATCGTGACTACGTCAAAAGTTAAATCTCTATCCCAATCATTTGTGATAGCTTCATTCGTGCTCTTCGAAAAATCGAATTGTTTTACCCATATTACTCAAAGATGATAAAACTCTATTTATCAACTCATATTCATCATGAAAACATTTTTATTGTTAGCCATGACCACCTCACTCAAATTTCGGGACGAAATTTCTTTAACGGGTAGGTACTGTGACGACCCGGAAATTTCCGACCAAATTTAAACTTAATTCTTATTTGATTTCGACACGATAAGCAAAGTCTGTAAAGTTGAGTCTCAAAAATTTTGAACTATTTTTATGAATCCATTTGACCTTTGACTTTTCCCGACGACTCACAATACGATTACTTGTAAATAGATATGTATATAATTATATATATATATATATATATATATATATATATATATATATATGTAAATAATAAAATGAAATATTATATATTGTAATTGTTAGAATTAATTACGTAAATAATAATAATATATAATAAATATTATTTAGAAAGTATATATACATATAAATAAAGTGTATAGAATATATATTTAGTGATTTCGAAGTTATTTAGTAAATAACGGTAACGCTCAATTGTCATTCAATTGATAGTAAACGAGTTAAAAAGGAACTTATGTGATTTTAAAATAAACGATGATCCGAAAATGAGTTTTATAAATTATAGGCTTATTAAAAATATAATAAATAATGAAACACACCAACTAGGTATGACGTCAAGAATTTTAAAAGGTTTAAAACAATATATATATATATATATATATATATATATATATATATATATATATATATATATATATATATAATTTTTATAAATATAAAATTAATCAATCATTGAATCATATTAAACTAAAATACATTGGGTTTTAGATAACAGATAAAAATTAAATACCAACCTGTGACTACACATTTAATATCCAAGTTTATTTAATTATTACACCGTGTTATATCTATACCGTGATTAACCAGTAAAACACCCATGACCTTATCTAATCTATCTATATTATTGCCCTTTCCAGATTCATTTTATCAAACACCTAATTTTTTCTCTCAAGAACACCCACTACTATTCATCATCATCATCAATCTTTTATCACTCAAGAACACCTTAAAAACTTGATGGATCATAAAATCGTTTATATATTCGGATTCCTCTCGAAGAGCTCTACACATCCATATCAACAATTTCATGATTTGTGTAAGTTTTAAAAACTCAAATTTTTGGGTTTTCATGTTTTTGTTACATATTAGGGTAGATATAGTGTCTATTGCTCAAGTCTATATGATTATACATGATTGTATGTGTTATATTGCTCGTTTGATGTGTTTATGTTTAATCCCGAATTTGTTTTGTGTGGTTACAGAAACTTGGTTTTCTTGAATGTTAAATATTATGATATAATTAAAATCCTCTCGAAAAATTAATAATTTTAGGCTTTAGATTCGCGTATTTTCATTACCGTATGCTTAAGATATGATTGATTGAAGTTTTTGTGATGAATATGTGATTATGTCGAATTCTGGAAAAATGAACATAGAATTGAATTTTAAACTGATCATAATTGTGTAGAGGATTTAAAAACACTCAAGTTAGACTAGGATATCATGCTATTTGGATTTGTAATACTCCCGTTATGCTTAATTGATCGTATATGAAAAACTGATTTGCTCATTATTATAAAACTGACTTTTAAATTTATTTGAAGTATGATAGTGATTTAGGACTTTGCATATCTGAAAATTTCATATGTTGTAGTTAACGTTTCATCTAGGCCTTGCATCATTTGGATTTGTGAAGCTTGAGTTATGTGCTTGTCGAAATGGTAACCTGCATTCTGTCCAAATCTGTAACGTATGCACCTATAGTTTTATAGTAAGAGTTGTACACCTTTTGAGACCTTGGCCTTCTGGATTATCGAAATTTGTATGTTATGTGATAAATGTCTAGTTTATTGAAACCTCTGAAACCCGATACATTGTGCACACTAAGGCCGTAGATTTGGTAACTTCTGAATTGAGCTGAAACAGAATGTCCAATTTGATTGAATAAACTGCACCAATTGGCTAAACAAAAGTTTCTCATTTTTGGATATGTGGTAATTTGACTTGTCCTTGAGCTAGGACCACTGACCTAGCTTGATTTGCATGTCCCTAGCTCCGGTTATAGCCATTACGAGATTGGTGCGCAGTCAGAAACTGATTTAGCGAACCATAAATGTACCTCTTCTGAAACCCGACTTGTAGACATCGTATGAGGCCCTGGCTAGACTTTTTGGAATCAATTTTGAGTCTACTTTTGATCTGGAGTTTTCCATGTTACCATGTTTTATGTGTTATGAATTATGTCCGTTGTTTGTATGACGCGCGTGAAAATTTGTGACAATACGTGTTAAGTACAAACTAAACAGGCCAATATGTTTAATTAACTTGAGTTCTGGAAAATGTAGATTTTATATTTGAAAAGTTCATGATTAGTAGTTAAGTTTTCATATAGGTGTTGTATCTTAAAAGTTTCTAGATTTTGAGATAATTGCATGCGAAAATGGACACCCGAACTTGGACCGTCCATTTGGACACTTGACCCGTTTGAGTCTAAAAATGTCAAAATGGATAACGGTCAGCGTAAACAAATTCTATATGTTGATTTAAGTATGCCTGCAAGTTTTGGTTCTTTAAAAATGAGTTTTGGGTCTATTTTTGTTTAAAGAGAGATTTATGACCTATTCGGGTCAAACGTGAATAAATTGACCCATATGCATAATTTTGGAAAACGGAAGTCACCAACACATCTAAAATATCATTTTTGAGCTGTGATACAAATTTGGTTAACTCAGGTCAGCCGGATTTAAATTTGGATCGTTAACCGAAAGTCTTGGCATTTTTAACAAAAGTGTCAAAAATGACTCTCGAGCCTACTTTGCGGACTCATAAGTTGAAATTGGTTAAGTTTGGATAAAAACCATTAATTGATATTGAAAGTATTTACGACAAGCTTTAAAACGATATGTTATATGTATGATTTTGTCGAGACTAAACTGGTCTAAAACGAGTACGAAAATGGAACATCAGGGCTGATCCAATGCTGTTAACAACAGCAAAACTCAGCATTTAGTGTTTTGAAGGACTGTTTTCGCGAGGTCATAACTTTCAAACTGTAACTCCGTCTTTGTTAAATAAACTGTCTATAGAAAGGTGGGATGACATACTTTCCAACGGTCACGACCCAAAGTATTATATCGGATTTTGTGGGACCCGAAATCAGCTGTAAAGTTACTACATATACATATATGTAAATAATATTGTTTTTACTAAATAAAAATGTATAACTTAAGTTTGACCTATGTTTGACTATTTGACCAACTTGAGTAATATTATGAGATTGTTGACTGGTGTTGACTATGTTGACTGTGTTTGACTTGCGTTTGACTTACATTTGACTTACTTTGACTTTTGTTGACTTTTGCTAAATTTTGCTAAATTTATGAGTAGGACTTGAGCAATAAGACTATACGAACCCTATAGACCGACCTAGCTTATTAGCCCCTATTGACCAACATATGTTCTCTAGGTTGGGGTCTACGGTTACTTGCATTCCGATTTTCGGTCACATCTCTGTGATTTATTTCTGAAGTTGTCAGGTGAGTTTCATTTGCCTTTTTACCCTTTATATTTTTGGGCTGAGAATACATGCGCAATTTTTATAAATGATTTACAAAACAGACACAAATACGTGAAACCACATTCTATGGTTGAATTATCAAAATCGAATATGCCCCTTTTTATTTAGTCTGGTAATCTAAGAATTAGGGAACAGACACCCTAATTGACGCGAATCCTAAAGATAGATCTATCGGGCCCACCAAGCCCCATCCAAAGTACCGGATGCTTAAGTACTTCGAAATTTATATCATATCTGAAGGAGGATCCCGGAATGATGGGGATATTCTATATGCATATTGTTAATGTCGGTTACCAGGTGTTCAATCCATATGAATGATATTTTTGTCTCTATGCATGGGACGTTTATTTATGAGAATTGGAAATATGAAATCTTGTGGTCTATTAAAATTATGAAATGTTTGTTTATGATAAACTAATGAACTCACCAACCTTTTGGTTGACACTTTAAAGCATGTTTATTCTCAGGTATGAAAGAAATCTTCCGCTGTGCTTTTGCTCATCTTAGAGATATTAATTGGAGTCATTCATGACATATTTCAAAAGACGTTGCATTCGAGTCATTGAGTTCATCAAGATTATTATTAAGTCAATTATAGTAAGATATATTATGAAATGGTATGCATGTCGTCAACCGTAGATGTAATGAAAGATTGTCTTTTCAAAAATGAATGCAATGTTTGTAAAATGTATTATATAGAGGTCAAGTACCTCGCGATGTAATCAACTGTTGTGAATCATTCATCATCGATGTGGACTTTGTCCGGATGGATTAGGACGGGTCCTTTCAATACTCCTTGGCGGCAAACTAGCAAACCATTCGCGTGCCATTTTCTGCAATACCATAGGAAACATATGGCAGACAGTTTCATCCTCCCAATGCTGCAACCTCATAACACCTTCAAACATAGTCAGAAAATCTTCCGGATCCGTTGTGCCATCATAAACTCCAATTGTTGGTATAGCAAGATTTCTGGGCAATGGATAATTAGCAATTCGATCAATGAAACACTGTGTAGATTCTGCCATGGCTGGTGGCTTGGTGGCTTGCTCTCCAGTAATGAGGGCAAAGAAATTGTCCACGGCCACAGCACGGACGGCGGGCTGCGCTAAGCGTTGCTTATATTTTGCCGGGGATGTCTGCTTAAGGATGTCATTCAAAAGCAACACTGCCTGCTTCTCTGACATGAATTCATCTTTGTCAGTTTCATCATCAGAGTCGTTATTATCATAGCTCAGGTCGTTATCATCCCCAGAATCATCAATAAGACTGCCCAGCTTGTCGAGTAGCCTGGATAACTTGTATTTTGATATAGATTGCCTTTTCATTATTTGCTTGTCTCTGCCATCTGCCATCCGCTGAAGAGGTATAAATGATGGACATCGCCGTGGTTGCATCAATGGTCGTCGCTCTGTATTAGTAACAAAATTTGAAAGTCTTTCTGCACTTTTGGCTATTATTTCTTTGATTACTGGCCTTTTCTCCGAATTAGTTGCCAAATATTTAAGCCTTTCTGCAGTTTCAACAACTGTTTCTTCAATCGTACCATCTAGTGGCTGAACGGGTACATCTTCAACAGTTATCATGTCATCAGTTGATGGATTGTTGACTGCTTCAAGTACAAATAGAGCTTCAGTTGTTCTTGTTCCTTTTCCGTTTCGTGTGTTCTTTGCATTAGTGGATGGTGCCATTGTTAACACCTATTTCCTTATGAGGTAAGGCTTAGTATGTCAACAAGATACTAGAAGTAATCTAGCTTTAGGAGGGCGGAGTGTTGTCGATTGATTTTTACCCACGAGAAATAATCCCTGCAGACCCGGTTCACAAGTATAGAAACTTGTGGGGTGGCTTAATCAATCTATCGTCCGTAGAGAGTAAGAGTGCTAGCCGGATGACTTCCAGTGAGAGAAAGTAGAGAGAGAAAGAGAAGTGAAGTCTCAGCTCTCAAAGTTGTCAGAATATCTGAACTGTGTAAAATGACAACCCAAGGGGTCTATTTATAGTGTCAGATCCACCAGATTGCTTGGGGACACGTGTCAGATGATGATACGTTCTGTTACTTGTGATCCGAAATTTACGATGAAGGTGGCGTTCTTCGGCCAGGGCTTACGCGCTAGGCGGCCTTCAGGGCTTACGCATGACGGAGCAGCCTGTACAGCGGAGAACGCTGAACGAAAAACTTCACAGAACTGTTGTTTCCAGCCTTCCTGATGCTACTTTTATGCAACCATTATGCCTTTTATGTGTGTATACGATAGGATACACCAACTAGAAACTTAGAAATTAACAGATTTAACTCACACAATGGCGGAATAAGTGAATCAAACCCTCTAGTGAATAGGTTAAGCTTTATGGGATTAATTTAGTTAAACCACAACTAAATCAAGTGTGATTAGATCAACACCTAGAGCTATTATTCACCACCTGGGTGATTTGGGCTGAGAGAGAATCGAAGGAGCTCACCAAATCTGAGTGTGTGTAACAAATGAGAGGCTTAACCTAAAATGAAGAACATAAGACTTTATATACCCCTGCTATTGACTCACCCGTACGAGTCATCCATCACACGTACGAGTTGGCTTCATCAGCCGTACGGGTGATCACTCACTCGTGTCTTCTCATTTAGGTTATAATTGTGACTTAGCTCAGCATCAATAGTGCGTATGAGCCTGTCAGCCATACGAGTGAGGCTTCACTCGTACGTCTGACTAAGTCTAACATAGTCAAACATCCAAATCTCGTTCCTGCAGTTCCTATAACCACATACAAACACAGATAGGATAATAACGAGCGATCATGGTGGCCTGTAAACTGTTGTACCTGTAATGGACGTGGGTAGATGTCTAGGGACTTGCATAAAATGCATCAACAACTCCCCTAGGACCTAGAACATCTATTAAAATTAAGTAAACATCCATAAATCATGCAAGTTCATAAACATAAACAGTTTAGTAAGGTTATTACAGATCCAGATTCTCTCTCTCGCATAAACAAACATCAAAAACTAAAAACAAATGAGCAACACAGTATCAGACACGGATCAACTGGCGTGAACTTGGTTTGAGCTTTGAGCATCACTGTTTCTGTTGAGGTATGCTTAGTAGACATCAATTGTAGTGACCCGAACTCTTCCATGTTTATATATATTAAATGAAATTGATATTTACATGATTAAGTGTTTCCAACATGTTAAGCAATCAAACTTATTAAGACTTGATTAATTGGAATAGGTTTCATATAGACAAATGACCATCCAAGTTGACCGGTGATTCACGAACGTTAAAACTTGTAAAAACTATACGATGACATATATATGGTTATATATAAAGTTAACATGATTTTATTATAAGTATGTATCTCATTAGGTATTTTAACAATGAGTTATATACATAAAAATGAGACTATTAAATTAAGAAACTCGAAAACGATATATATAACGATTATCGTTATAACGTCTTACTAGGTACATATGAATCATATTAAGATATTGATACACTTGGTTAATTATGTTAAATGATAAGTAAATATATCATTAAGTGTATTAACAATGAACTACATATGTAAAAATAAGACTACTAACTTAATGATTTTGAAACGAGACATATATGTAACGATTATCGTTGTAACGACATTTAATGTATATAGATCATATTAAGAGATATTCGTACAGCATAATATCATGATAATATAATAATTTAAAATCTCATTTGATATTATAAACATTGGGTTAACAACATTTAACAAGATCGTTAACCTAAAGGTTTCAAAACAACATTTACATGTAACGACTAACGATGACTTAACGACTCAGTTAAAATGTATATACATGTAGTGTTTTAATATGTATTCATACACTTTTGAAAGACTTCAAGACACTTATCAAAATACTTCTACTTAACAAAAATGCTTACAATTACATCCTCGTTCAGTTTCATCAACAAATCTACTCGTATGCACCCGTATTCGTACTCGTACAATACACAGCTTTTAGATGTATGTACTATTGATATATATGTTGGTTTATTTTGGCTAGTAGAAGATATGTTTATCCCACATTGGTGGGAGGAAGATGTGAGGGGTGAGTGACTTGGTTATATAAGAGGGGCTAAGTCTTCATTCCAAATCGCACCAATCAATACACTTTAAGTATTTGATTATTTCTTTCTTTCTTACCCTTGTTTGAGAGTTGTATTAGTTAAATATTTTGGAGAGTGTAGTTGGCTTAAGAGAGTCGTCTATATCATTGTAACAATTTGTGATATAGTGTATTTCTCTCTTTGGGGGCCGGTGGTTTTTCTCCTGTTTTGGAGTTTCCACGTTAAATCTTGTGTTGTGTATTGTTCTTATTTCTTTACTATTATTGTTGGGCTGGGTGGTGGGAATTAGTGAGGCCGTAATTTCCCAACAACTGGTATCAGAGCGTCAGGTTTGACGAGGGTCTCGGTTATAGGAGTCGGAGTATGCTCTGTGGTTGCCACGGGAGTGGATCGTCCACATCAGAAACGAGTTCTATCGATCGTATAGGGTATCTGGTTAGACAATATTTTTTCTGATTCGTAGTAATAGTTGGATTTGTTAGTGGCGAGTTGTGGATTTCCGATTTAAAGGGTCCTGGCTACCTGCTACATCTTTTGGCTATTCGAAACGTGAGCAAAATCAGAGAAAGTGTTGTTTATAGGATACGAATACGATGTCGAAGTTTAGTCCAATGAGGTTTGATGTAGAAAAATTTGATGGGAGGATCAATTTTGGCTTATGGCAGGTTCAAGTCAAGGATGTGTTGATTCAATCCGGTTTACACAAGGCGTTGAAAGGTAAACCCACCTTTGTTTCTGGCAGTGATTCTAGCAGTAAGTTCGATGAAGAAGAATGGGATGATATGGATTTGAGGGCAGCAAGTGCGATTCGTTTGTGTCTTGCAAAGAACGTGCTTGCAAATGTGCACGGGTTATCAACGGCAAAGGAGCTTTGGGTTAAACTAGAACAGTTGTACCAGGGCAAGGGCATCTCAAATCGGTTGTGTCTTAAAGAACAATTTCATACTCTGCGTATGGATGGGGGTTCAAAGATTTCAGATCATCTAAGTATTCTTAACGGTATTGTTTCAGAACTGGAGGCTATTGGAGTTAAAACGGATGATGAAGATAAAGCTTTGAGGTTGATATTATCTTTATCATCGTCTTATGAACACATGAAACCTATTTTGATGTATGGGAAGAAAACTCTGAAGTTTGAAGACGTTACTAGCAAGCTCCTATCCGAGGAGAAAAGACTGGAAGGTAACGGGGTCTCGTCATCAGGAGATACGATAGTGTTGTGTTCGGATAGGCAGAAGAGAAACTCTAGAAAGAATCTGACATGCTGGAAGTGCGGGAAGACTGGGCATGTAAGGGCTAATTGTCCAGGTGGAGCTAATCCGGCAAATGGCTCCAAAGACGCTAACATTGTCTCCGTTGTTACGGAGAGTGACGAATTCCTCTGAAGTCACGTCATCCTCATGGTGTGTCCGCGCCACCGTGGAAAGGGATGTTCGTTAGCGGTTCCACAATTACACATGGGCATTGGTTTGGCATTTATGCAGGTTGTGTGGTGGAAATTGATGTTGTAGCTGATGGGACTTTCGGAAAAGCCAAACAGGGAAGTTGCACCATAAAGTTTCAGCTGGTTGTTCAACAACATGTGCCGAGGTGAAATGCTTGGAATGTGATATTCTAAGTGCTATACTCTTAATGGTGGAGTATGATAATTCTTGTTAAGAGTTATGATTGTCTGTGATGACAATGATTGTCGGTTTAGACAATGTTCGATGAAGATGCAAGTTTTGTCTCTTGGGAGATAATGTCAACGGCATGAAGATGAGGATCTTGAAGTTGTCGTCGAGGAAGCGTCTACATCGGTTATCCTTGCAATGTGGAAGCATGGTTATCTTCTTCTATCCAAAAGGTGGAGATTTGTTGGTTTATTTTGGCTAGTAGAAGATATGTTTATCCCACATTGGTGGGAGGAAGATGTGAGGGGTGAGTGACTTGGTTATATAAGAGGGGCTAAGTCTTCATTCCAAATCGCACCAATCAATACACTTTAAGTATTTGATTATTTCTTTCTTTCTTACCCTTGTTTGAGAGTTGTATTAGTTAAATATTTTGGAGAGTGTAGTTGGCTTAAGAGAGTCGTCTATATCATTGTAACAATTTGTGATATAGTGTATTTCTCTCTTTGGGGGCCGGTGGTTTTTCTCCTGTTTTGGAGTTTCCACGTTAAATCTTGTGTTGTGTATTGTTCTTATTTCTTTACTATTATTGTTGGGCTGGGTGGTGGGAATTAGTGAGGCCGTAATTTCCCAACAATATACACTCCAATGATCAGCTCTTAGCAGCCCATGTGAGTCACCTAACACATGTGGGAACCATCATTTGGCAACTAGCATGAAATATCTCATAAAATTATAAAAATATGAGTAATCATTCATGACTTATTTACATGAAAACAAAATTACATATCCTTTATATCTAATCCATACACCAACGACCAAAAATACCTACAAATACTTTCATTCTTCAATTTTCTTCATCTAATTGATCTCTCTCATGTTCTATCTTCAAGTTCTAAGTGTTTTTCATAAATTCCAAAAGTTCTAGTTTCATAAAATCAAGAATACTTCCAAGATTGCAAGTTTACTTCCAAGTTTTCTAAATCCATTCCAAGTAATCATCCAAGATCAAGAAACCTTTGTTACTTACAGTAGGTTATCTTTCTAATGCAAGGTAATAATCATATTCAAACTTTAATTCAATTTCTATAACTATAACAATCTTATTTCGAGTGAAAATCTTACTTGAAATTGTTTTCGTGTCATGATTCTGCTTCAAGAACTTTCAAGCCATCCAAGGATCCTTTGAAGCTAGATCCATTTTTCTCATTTCCAGTAGGTTTATCCAAGGAACTTGAGGTAGTAATGATGTTCATAACATCATTCAATTCATACATAAAAAGCTGTCTTCTTCAACGTTATAAACTTGTAATCACTAGAACATAGTTTAGTTAATTCTAAACTTGTTCGCAAATAAAGTTGATCCTTCTAACTAGACTTTTAAAATCAACTAAACACATGTTATATATCTATATGATATGCTAACTTAATGATTTAAAACCCGAAAACACGATAAACACCATAAAACTGGATATACGCCGTCGTAGTAAAACCAAAGGCTGTTTTGGTTGGGATAATTAAAAGCTAAGAAGAACTTTGATTTAAAAGCTATACTTCTGGAAAAATGATTTTTCTTATGAGCATGAAACTATAACCAAAAATCATGGTTAAACTCAAAGTGAAAGTATGTTTTTCAAAATGGTCATCAAGATGTCGTTCTTTCGACGGAAATGACTACCTTTTTCAAAAACGACTTGTAACTTGTATTTTCGACTATAAACTTATACTTTTTCTATTTAGATTCATAAAGTTAAGTTCAATACGAAACTGTGGCCCCTGGAATCACTCAAAACGGATTAGAAACGAAGAAATGGCGAGTAAAACAAGATTGATAAAAACTACTCATTTTACCTACGTGAAAGTTAGTAATAAATCTATTCCAACCATAACCTAATCAACTTATATTGTATATTATGTAATCTTGAGATACCATAGACACGTATACAATGTTTCGACCTATCATGTCGACCCATCTATATATATATTGCGGAACAACCATAGACACTCTATATGTGAATGTTGGAGTTAGCTATACAGGGTTGAGGTTGATTCCAAAATATATATATAGTTTGAGTTGTGATCAATACTGAGATACATAAACACTGGGTCGTGGATTGATTCAAGATAATATTTATCGATTTATTTCTGTACATCTAACTGTGGACAACTAGTTGTAGGTTACTAACGAGGACAACTGACTTAATAAACTTAAAACATCAAAATATATTAAAAGTATTGTAAATATATTTTGAACATACTTTGATATATATGTATATATTGTTATAGGTTCGTGAATCAACCAGTGGCCAAGTCTTACTTCCCGACGAAGTAAAAATCTGTGAAAGTGAGTTATAGTCCCACTTTTAAAATCTAATATTTTTGGGATGAGAATACATGCAGGTTTTATAAATGATTTACAAAATAGACACAAGTACGTGAAACTACATTCTATGGTTGAATTATCGAAATCGAATATGCCCCTTTTTTTATTAAGTCTGGTAATCTAAGAATTAGGGAACAGACACCCTAATTGACGCGAATCCTAAAGATAGATCTATTGGGCCTAACAAACCCCATCCAAAGTACCGGATGCTTTAGTACTTCAAAATTTATATCATATCCGAAGGGTGTCCCGGAATGATGGGGATATTCTTATATATGCATCTTGTTAATGTCGGTTACCAGGTGTTCACCATATGAATGATTTTTATCTCTATGTATGGGATGTGTATTGAAATATGAAATTTTGTGCTCTATTGTTACGATTTGATATATATAGGTTAAACCTATAACTCACCAACATTTTTGTTGATGTTTAAAGCATGTTTATTCTCAGGTGAATACTAAGTGCTTCCGCTGTTGCATACTAAAACAAGGACAAGATTTGGAGTCCATGTTTGTATGATATTGTGTAAAAACTGCATTCAAGAAACTGATTTTGATGTAACATATTTGTATTGTAAACCATTATGTAATGGTCGTGTGTAAACAGGATATTTTAGATTATCATTATTTGATAATCTACGTAAAGCTTTTTAAACCTTTATTTATGAAATAAAGGTTATGGTTTGTTTTAAAATGAATGCAGTCTTTGAAAAACGTCTCATATAGAGGTCAAAACCTCGCAACGAAATCAATTAATATGGAACGTTTTTAATCAATAAGAATGGGACATTTCAGTTGGTATCCGAGCGTTGGTCTTAGAGAACCAGAATTTTTCATTAGTGTGTCTTATCGAGTTTGTTAGGATGCATTAGTGAGTCTGGACTTCGACCGTGTTTACTTGAAAAATGATTGCTTAACAAATTTTGTTGGAAACTATATATTTTTAACATGTGAATATTATGTGATATATTAATCTCTTAACGTGTTTGATATTATGTGATAGATGTCTACCTCTAATACAAGTCCCATTGACTCACCTAATAATAATGAAGAGTCGAATATATATTGGACTGATTCACAAGTTCCCGAAGAGGAACCGGAAGAAGAATCAGAACCGGAAGAAGAATCAGAACCGGAAGAGGAGGAACCAGAGGAGGAAATAGAACCGGTGGGGGAAATAATAAAACGGTTAAGTAAAAGAAAATCCTCAACCAACCGACCAAGGTTAATTATGGTCAATGGTGTTTCCGCCAAGGAAGCAAAATATTGGGAGGATTACCAATTCTCCGATGAATCGGATTCCGACGAGAATTCCGATGATGTTATAGAAATTACCCCAACTGAATTTAAAAAGGCAAAAGAAAATAATAAGGGAAAGGGCATAAAAATAGAGAAATCTAATTCCAACCCCGATGAACTTTATATGTATCGTCAACCCCCGAAGTCCTTAAGTTGTAACAATGACCCAGGAACCTCTAAACCACCAGGTTTTTCTAAACCGTTGTGGAAAACGACAGCTAGTATTAGGGGAACATCATATATCCCTAGAAACTTGGCAAAACGAACCAAAATCGAAGAAGAAGAAACGAGCGAGTCGGAATAAGATAGTTGTATTCGTATGGTGTAATATATGAAATATAGTGTGCTTATGCTTTATGATATATGTAAAAATTGCTTGTATTAATAAGTATTTTTTTTATGAATCTAACTCTTGTCTATTTTACAGTATAAAAACACAAAATGGGTAGACAACCCAATATTTTAAGAGACCTACCCGGAGTCATGATTGATGAAATCTTATCTAGAGTCGGTCAGAATTCTTCGGCACAACTATTTACGGCGAAATCAGTTTGTAAGACATTCGAAGAACGTTCCAAGAATGCCTTGGTTTATAAGAGACTTTCATTTGAAAGATGGGGGATATCACATTGGGAAACCCATAAGTTACGATGTGTTGACTTTGACGCATATATTGCGGGGAACCCAAGTGCTATTTTACGCAACGGGTTAAGAAATTATTTTGACTCAATGTATCCGAACAAAGGACTTCATGATTTAGAAAAAGCGGCTAACATGCAACATAAAGAAGCATGTTATGCTTACGGGTTAGTAATGTTCGCTTCTCACCAAAGTGAGAACAAGAACATCGGGCTACAACTATTAAACAAAACATTTCCACAAGTAACGGACTCAGTAGTTGGGGTGAGAAACAAGGTTTTTAGATTGTTACGGGACTGTTGGACATTACGTAACCCTCGTCCCTTTGACGACGTTACAACACGCTGTCTTATCAACGGCCATAACGGTTATGTTCTGTAGAGACCCGTCCTAATCCATCCGGACGAAGTCCATATCGATTATAAACGATTCACAATAGTTGATTACATCGCGAGGTACTTGACCTCTATATGATACATTTTACAAACATTGCATTCGTTTTTGAAAAGACAATCTTTCATTACATCGAAAGTTGACGGTAGGCATACTATTTCATAATATATCTAACTATAATTGACTTAATAATAATCTTGATGAACACAACGACTCAAATGCAACGTCTTTTGAAATATGTCATGAATGACTCCAAGTAATATCTCTAAGATGAGCAAATGCACAGCGGAAGATTTCTTTCATACCCGAGAATAAACATGCTTTAAAGTGTCAACCAAAAGGTTGGTGAGTTCATTAGTTTAACATAAATAATCATTTCCATCATTTTAATAGACCACAAGATTTTCATCTCTCATAAATATACGTCCCATGCATGGAGATAAAAATATCATTCATATGGATTGAACACCTGATAACCGACATTCACAATATGCATATAAGAATATCCCCATCATTCCGGGATCCTCCTTCGAACATGATATAAATTTCGAAGTACTAAAGCATCCGGTACTTTGGATGGGGCTTGTTGGGCCCGATAGATCTATCTTTAGAGTTCGCGTCAATTAGGGTGTCTGTTCCCTAATTCTTAGATTACCAGACTTAATAAAAAGGGGCATATTCGATTTCGATAATTCAACCATAGAATGTAGTTTCGATTACTTGTGTCTATATCGTATAACATTTATATAAGCAGCGCATGTATTCTCAGTCCCACAAATATATATTGTAAAAGCATTTAAAAAGGGAACAAATGAAACTCACAATACTGTATTTTGTAGTAAAAATACATATGACAACTTTGAACAACTGAATAATGCAGGGTTGGCCTCGAATTCACGAACCTATATCATTTATATATATATTAACACATATAATGGTAATCGAACAAATTCGTATATTATTAGTGATATACTTTTTATATTAATAAATTAAATGTTCCATTACTTAATTAACTATATTTATTTTATATATTTAAATAAATACTCAATATTTATCATAAAATTTTTAATATAGTTTTGTTTTATATATAAACTATATTTTTATATAACTATTGTTTATTTGATAAAAAAAATTGCATTATAGTAATGATAATAATAATATTAGTAATTCATTAAATTGTAACTTAATTGAAATTTTAATCATTTCCATAGTAATATTTGTATCTATAATCTTTATATTTGTAATAATAATAATAATAATAATAATAATAATAATGTTAATAGTAATAATAATAATAATAATAATAATAATAATAACAATAAAAATAATAATGAAATAATAATAAGAATTTTTGTAATAACTACCTCAAAGAATAAGTTTCAAAAAAATAAATGCCCTTGCCTGGGCTCGAACCCGCGACCTCTCGCTAACCCGACACAACACCCAGCCACTCCTCCATTTCATTATTTCTATTTTAATGATCCAGCCCTAAATATATAATTCGTATGTCTAGCTGTTATTCTTCATCTTCTTCTTCTAAGCTCAGAAGATCTGATCAACCTATTCTAAAATCACAATTCAGCATCCAATCCCTACGTCGTTGAATATCTTCATCTTTACTACATCATTACATAAAATCATCATCATAGCTTTGTAACAGTGTGCGTTTGTATTAAACTTGGACCAAAAAATAGAATTTAATGGACTTGCAAGTCGTGGCCCAAGTTCTTCATAAGTCCATCTAGTAACTAGCAATCCACTTATAATAAAAAGAAGTCCAATTAGCTACAACCGCACGGCCCAAATACATGTTGTCGATAGAATGGAATAAGAAGAATGCACTGGAGTTGTAGCATCCCGTGACATCAACATCCACAATTATTAAAGTCATCATTATGCCTTATTCTATTAACATACTCAATTAGACAATGACCGGCACTTTAATAATATGTATGCATATTAAATATTGAAGTATGTACGTGGGTAGCAACTCATTTTTCAACTAACAAACAAAAGTAGGTTTGATGGTATAGATACTTAACTATGGTTGATGATTCTCATTCAAACAAAAAAAATATGATAGCAGCAGTAGCAGGTGGCGGTTGTAGGGATGGTTTGTTGGGGTTTGGTTGGTGGTCGATCAAGGACAGGAGCAGCAGCAGCAGCAGATAACATCGAACCAGGTGATAATGTTAATGGTTTTCTATTGAAACAGAAACAGATAATAGGACATGTATCGAGCAGTTGTAGGTACGTTTATGATGACGGTAGTGTTTGATTATGTTTGATAACGGTGGTGGTTTGTAGTTGGTCATCGAAATAGGAGTAGTAAAAGCAACTGCAGCAGTCGCGACTTGCAGTTTATCAAGAAAAACAGAAACGAAGTATTAAAAGCTGAACAGAAACGTGGCGATTTAATGGTGAAGTTTATGGTTGTTTGGCTCGTACGACAGGCTGCAACAATAACAAGCAACCAATTAATATATATTTTGATGGCAAGATGAAGGTGATGTTTATGTTTTAAGTTGTAGTAGGAGAAGAAGGAAAAGCATTGATGATGATGTTAGAAGATGAGATAGATAGTTGTATCCATGAAGGTGCTTTAGTGGTTGTGGGGTGATACTCGACTCAAAAGAAAGGAAACAGGAAAATGAACATGATGATGGTGCTATGGTGGCGGGAGGAGGTGGTTGAAATGATGGTTGCCAACTAATGTAGAAGAAATGGAATTTGCCGGTGTTGGGGTGTTCGGTTCTATTTATTTGTTGAACAAGAAAGAGAGATAAAAATGATACTCTGGTGGTTTTGGGGTTTGAACTTGATCACAAGTAGTAGTTTACACAAAAAGAAAAAAACAGTAGTAGTCTTTGGTAAAAAAAAATAATAATAATGTAGTAGTTAGAAGATTGAAGATGATTTGTAGTTCTTTGGTTGTGGGGTTACAGAAGAATGTAAAAAGCATATGTAGGTTGATAATTGAAATATGACAAAATCATAGAGGTGTGTGTCTCTACGATATAATCACATATCACCTAACATGTTGGTGATAATTTGTGTGGAGGGAAAGCAACAAAACACATTAATAATTTGATATCAATTTCAATCAATAACCGTATAGCCTAGTAAACAATAGAAATCTTCAGTCACCATACAAGTATCACCATACAAGTATCACGGATAGTTCTTATTTCACAAGTGGGTTGAAAATAACAAAAGTGCACAGTATTCCGTATAATTATAATATTCTTTAAGAATTAAAACGTGTAAAAACAAAATATCTATTCAATCATATATCAATTAGGTACTTCGATCATATATCAATTAGGTAAAGTGAATCCAAATCTATTTCAAATTATAATATAATTTAAGATACAAACGTGTGATAAGTTGGCCGTCATCATTTACGGACTGGATTTCATAATCCGTTGATAATTAGTGGCGGATACAAGTGTTCGGAAAAATCACAAATCTTTATCTTAATTATCCTTATTTATTTAAGTCATTATGGTATAGATTTGGTCATTAAAATTTAAATCAATTGTCCGCGCTCGGTCCTGGGTAAAAAAACAAAAGTTTTAAAATTTATTTTTTTGCTTCTAAATATATTTTTAACAGGCCTCTAATTTATATCACTCATTTTCGGATTACCGTTTATTAAAAAAAAATATATAAGTTCGGATTTAAACTTCTCTAGATAATAATCGAAACGTCCCACTAGTATTACATTTATTAAATATTTAATTTTTTTTATATACTTTTATTTATATATAGATATGTTTTTAAATAATAAATATTATAATATCATATTAAATAACAACAACATTAATATTTCAAATTATACTTCCAATTATTATTTATATATATATATACACACATATCTATTTACAAATAGTTGTTCGTGAATCGTCGGGAATGGTCGAAGGTCAATTGAACATATGAACATAGTTCCAAAATTTTCGAGACTCGACATTATAGACTTTGCTTATTGTGTCGGAATCAGATAAAGATTAAGTTTAAATTTGGTCGGAAATTCCCGGGTCGTCACAGTACCTACCCGTTAAAGAAATTTCGTCCCGAAATTTGAGTGAGGTGGTCATGGTTAACAATAAAAATGTTTCCATGACGAATATGAGTTGATAAATATAGTTTTATCATTATTGACTAATATAGATAAAACAATTCGATTATGTGAAGCGTACGAATGAAACCTATCACAATAGATTGATATAGAGATTTAACTTCTGACGTAGTCACGTTTGAATTCCGGAATTCAAGGGATTTAAAGAAAATCTTCGAAATCTAAAAGATTTGATTCTTCGGCTACTAAGGAAATTAAGATTAAGATCTCTATAATTAAATACGGTAATCTGTCTTGATTGCCCTGTCGGATATTTTCATTATAAATTTAGCTCTTCCGTTCCATTATTCTCACCATTCCTATACTTTCTTTCTTAGTTCATACATCCAAAAGATTTTAAAAATGCTTAATCCAGTTCTAATCCCTAATATTTTCCTAATTATTATTTCTGTCATCCTTCTTTTCAATCTTCCATCAGAAGAATCTGTTTACTTCTACTATTACCTTGGGGTGATACTATTCTTAATTATACCGTGCCTTTATATTGCTATTCGTATTAATATCCATGGTTTGTAATTTCTGCGTTGTTGTTAGATTTTATATCTTCCCTTATATTTCAATGTCCCTGCTTTTGTCTCCTATAATTATTGTCATCCACAGTTAATGCACTTTCTTAATTGCTGCGATTTATACCCCCTTTCTATTTCGGAGCTTCATGCTTTTGTTTACTTTTCGCAAGTAATGGTCCAGAATTCATAGGTATGGAGTTTCGAATTATCATAATATACAAGGTAGAAAGGAAAGGTAGTAGCACGATTTTTTTTGTCAAATTACCTGAATCACTGAGAATAGAACTATCAAGAATATATTTTCTTGATATGTTCAGAAGTTAAACAGAATGAAAGAGTTATGTAACATGGCACATGATGACGTTATGATCTGTGAATCATCACATCCCATTAGAAACTCAGCATGAATTACTGTAATATAATCACGTTGATCAAGTGTCATTATATTATACTAATTCATGCATCAGTTCCCAACATTACTTCAATAATATTTATAATTTAAACTCAAATTTTAAAGAATTTTAGAAACTAAAGTAGTTTCCTTTATGATGTAATATAGATAGCACGAGGAGATAAATAATTTCGGACGAGAATATTTATGAAAATATCTTCAGAAATATCAAAGATATTTATGATGATATTTTGAAATTTCTAAGTTCGATGGTTGATGAGGAAGGTTTTCCGCAAGATTTTAACATGAGTACGGAGCAAGATATTCGTTGAAGGTTTTATCGGATCCAGAATTACCTGTGTTCTTTGAATATATGGTATGGTCCTGGTATTTGTCCTTGGTCTCTTTCGTGGTTAGCTCAATCCGTTTTCCAGTTCCAACTTTTCTGAGCTCTTCTAACATACTATTCTTTATCATCAAACTTTCAATGATTAAGGTCGTTTACGGTTGTCTATGGTTTCTGCTGCTTCATTCAGCTTTTTCAACATTTATAGTATTGATTTGTGACTGAGTGCTTTTCAGAATTTCAGAATGAGAGATCATAATTCTAAGAGGTAAATGTCATACATATAACTGTTGATGTAGATGTGCCGTGAGTTTTCAAAGTACTGATTGCTGATTCCCGGTAATTGTTACGGCAGTTCTCGTTACAAGATGCGGATGAGTATATGATAGGGTTTCAATGAATAAATATAATGATTTGTTAGAGAGATTTAAGCCAAAGAACAACGAGGTTGCTGATACGTCTTCTAGTAATTTGGTGAAATATAAAAGAATTCTCCGGTATCAAAAGGGTAATTGTATATATCAGGATTATAGTAAGGCTACTTTGAATGAAAAGTCGAAGTTGACTTGCTGAAGCTGTGACAAAATTGGCTACTTTGAAAAGGGATCGCAAAGTTATTTTTGCTAATAAATGCCAAAGGATCTGACGCGGCTACGTGTTAAACTTTTACTCAGTTGCCTAGAGTTTTCAGGTGCATAACTAGATGCATCGATTTTTTTCTTCCGTAGATAACGTGTGGTTGAATCATCCTCTCGATTGAGGTGTTTTCAAGAATCATGAAAGGTTTGAACGCAGATTGTAATCGTCAAAATACCAATGAGGTTTAAGATGAAATCAAGTGGCAAACTTGAAGAATTGTTTAGTTTCATATGTTATAGTCAATATTTTAATTCATTTTAATTGTCCAATGTTGGTAGTCCACAGTTGATAGTCCACAGTTAGCAATTCAATAATTCATATATAGTTTAATATATAATATTCGAATTAATTAATACGTATCGTGACCCGTATTCGTCTCAGACTCGATCACAACTCAAAGTATATATATTATTATAGAATCAACCTCAACCCTGTATAGCTAACTCCCGCATTACTGCATATAGAGTGTCTATGGTGATTCCAAATAATATATATAGATGCGTCGATATGATATGTCAAAACCTTGTATACGTGTCCCGATATTTAAAGTGCGTAAAATAAATAACAGAAATTAAATAACGATAAATAAAGTGTGTAAAGTAAATAACAGAAATTAAATGACGATAAATAAAATTGCGAGAATGTAAATTGCGATAATTAAATTGCGATAAATAAAATGTAATTAGTTAGCTAGGAACAATTAGCTAGGAACAGTTAGCGTGGATTCTTAACAAAATTTCTCATAGTTAATTTGTTTGTTTCTAACAAATTTTATTTTGTCAAATGTTTTCTTCATTATGCCACTTGTTGGATTCTGATAGGTCAAAATCCAAATTTAAAATTGAATGAAAATGGTTATTCTGCGGTGAACGGATACGTATATCGGTGGTTGTAAATAGGATAGTAAACGATTGTTGAATCAGCTTCGAAGAATGTATAGTGTAACTTATTAATGTGAAATCTAAATATTCCTCGGGTATTACCTACCCGTTAAAATATTTTCACCATTAACACTTTGTACAAAAGAATTTTTAATTACAATATTTATGAAAATATACTTACATATATATATTTTCTTCAGATGTAATTATGGATTTAATGAGTTAATATGATATTAAACTCATTTGGTTTACGGTTAGAACTAGAGTACATAATCTCTAAAACATTAGAGGTTACATAACCATCATGTCGAACGAAGATAAATGATGTAGAATGTCATGTAGAACGGTGATTTTACTCGAGGTACAAAATGAGATGTTGAGGCATGCGATGTTGAAACTTGAGTTGTTGGTGGTACTGTTGGGGCCGGTGATGTTGCTGAAGCTGGTAAGTTTTGCACCACGTTTTCCAAATTGATTACTCGAGCGCGAAGTTCGTTGACTTCTTCTATTATTTCGGGATAATTATCGATCGGAACGGGCGGATGAATAAGGTTTAGAATTTTAGATAGAATATAATCTTGACGAGATATTCGGGAAATGAGAGAGTAAATAGTATTACAAACAGGTTCGCCGGTAAGTGCTTCAGGTTCATCGCCAAGAGGTAAATTCGGTGGGTGAAAAAGGATCTCCTTCTTCGCGTTTCCATTGATCAAGTCAACTACGAACCCATTAGATGAATTGGGGTTGGATGATTGGTTGATTCATTCTGGTGACGCTGCTTCCAGAGCTTAGGTGAATATCCGTGTCAGAATAACTATCGGAATAGCTATCGGAATCTGAGGGACTCGAACTGGTTGAGGGATTCATCTCGTACTATCAGATGAAGGATTTTCGATAAGAAATAGATTATAGGATGTAGATTAGTACCCTGCAATAAATAGTTTACATATGCATATATAATACTAAAATCCCATAAGTTACGGAGGAATCTACAGAAGCTGTCAGGCAAAGGTAACAATAACAGATACGCTAAGATATGAATTTATCTATACACTATCTATGCAATAGAGGAAGTAAGACGTGTCTAGACTTTAAGGATGATAAGCAAATAATTTTGACATGCAGACACGGTCGAAGTCCAGACTTACTAATGCATCCTAACGACTATCAGTTAGACACACTAATGCAAGACCTGGTTCACTAAGACCACCGCTCTGATACCAACTGTAGAGATAAGTCCTAATCCATCCGGACGAAGTCCATATCGATTATAAATGATTCACAACAGTTGATTACATCGCGAGGTACTTGACCTCTATATGATACATTTTACAAACATTGCATTCGTTTTTGAAAAGACAATCTTTCATTACATCGAAAGTTGACGGTAGGCATACTATTTCATAATATATCTAACTATAATTAACTTAATAATAATCTTGATGAACACAACGACTCGAATGCAACGTCTTTTGAAATATGTCATGAATGACTCCAAGTAATATCTCTAAGATGACCAAATGTACAGCGGAAGATTTCTTTCATACCTGAGAATAAACATGCTTTAAAGTGTCAACCAAAAGGTTGGTGAGTTCATTAGTTTAACATAAATAATCATTTCTATCATTTTAATAGACCACAAGATTTTCATCTCTCATAAATATACGTCCCATGCATGGAGACAAAAATATCATTCATATGGATTGAACACCTGGTAACCGACATTCACAATATGCATATAAGAATGTCCCCATCATTCCAGGATCCTCCTTCGGACATGATATAAATTTCGAAGTACTAAAGCATCCGGTACTTTGGATGGGGCTTGTTGGGCCCGATAGATCTATCTTTAGAGTTTGCGTCAATTAGGGTGTCTGTTCTCTAATTCTTAGATTACCAGACTTAATAAAAAGGGGCATATTCGATTTCGATAATTCAACCATAGAATGTAGTTTCGATTACTTGTGTCTATATCGTAAAACATTTATAAAAGCAGCGCATGTATTCTCAGTCCCAAAAATATATATTGTAAAAGCATTTAAAAAGGGAACAAATGAAACTCACAATACTGTATTTTGTAGTAAAAATACATATGGCGACTTTGAACAACTGAATAATGCAGGGTTGGCCTCGGATTCACGAACCTATATCATTTATATATATATTAACACATATAATGGTAATCAAACAAATTCGTATATTATTAGTGATATACTTTTTATATTAATAAATTAAATGTTCCATTACTTAATTAACTATATTTATTTTATATATTTAAATAAATACTCAATATTTATCATAAAATTTTTAATATAGTTTTGTTTTATATATAAACTATATTTTTATATAACTATTGTTTATTTGATAAAAAAAATTGCATTATAGTAATGATAATAATAATATTAGTAATTCATTAAATTGTAACTTAATTGAAATTTTAATCATTTCTATAGTAATATTTGTATCTATAATCTTTATATTTGTAATCATAATAATAATAATAATGTTAATAGTAATAATAATAATAATAATAATAATAATAATAATAATAATAATAATAATAATAATAACAATAAAAATAATAATGAAATAATAATAAGAGTTTTTGTAATAACTACCTCAAAGAATAAGTTTCAAAAAAATAAATGCCCTTGCCTGGGCTCGAACCCGCGACCTCTCGCTAACCCGACACAACACCCAGCCACTCCTCCATTTCATTATTTCTATTTTAATGATCCAGCCCTAAATATATAATTCGTATGTCTAGCTGTTATTTTTCATCTTCTTCTTCTAAGCTCAGACGATCTGATCAACCTATTCTAAAATCACAATTCATCATCCAATCCCTACGTCGTTGAATATCTTCATCTTTACTACATCATTACATAAAATCATCATCATAGCTTTGTAACAGTGTGCGTTTGTATTAAACTTGGACCAAAAAATAGAATTTAATGGACTTGCAAGTCGTGGCCCAAGTTCTTCATAAGTCCATCTAGTAACTAGCAATCCACTTATAATAAAAAGAAGTCCAATTAGCTACAACAGCACGACCCAAATACATGTTGTCGATAGAATGGAATAAGAAGAATGCACTGCAGTTGTAGCATCCCGTGACATCAACATCCACAATTATTAAAGTCATCATTATGCCTTATTCTATTAACATACTTAATTAGACAATGACCGGCACTTTAATAATATGTATGCATATTAAATATTGAAGTATGTACGTGGGTAGCAACTCATTTGTCAACTAACAAACAAAAGTAGGTTTGATGGTATAGATACTTAACTATGGTTGATGATTCTCATTCAAACAAAAAAAATATGATAGCAGCAGTAGCAGGTGGCAGTTGTAGGGATTGTTTGTTGGGGTTTGGTTGGTGGTCGATCAAGGATAGGAGCAGCAGCAGCAGCAGCAGATAACATCGAACCAGGTGATAGTGTTAATGGTTTTCTATTGAAACAGAAACAGATAATAGGACAGGTATCGAGCAGTTGTAGGTATGTTTATGATGACGGTAGTGTTTAATTATGTTTGATAATGGTGGTGGTTTGTAGTTGGTCATCGAAATAGGAGTAGTAAAAGCAACTGCAGCAGTCGCGACTTGCAGTTTATCAAGAAAAACAGAAACGAAAGTATTAGAAGCTAAACAGAAACGTGGCGATTTAATGGTGAAGTTTATGTTTGTTTGGCTCGTACGACAGGCTGCAACAATAACAAGCAACCAATTAATATATATTTTGATGGCATGATGAAGGTGATGTTTATGTTTTAAGTTGTAGCAAGAGAAGAAGGAAAAGCATTGATGATGATGTTAGAAGATGAGATAGATAGTTGTATACATGAAGGTGCTTTAGTGGTTGTGGGGTGATACTCGACTCAAAAGAAAGGAAACAGGAAAATGAACATGATGATGGTGCTATGGTGGTGGGAGGAGGTGGTTGAAATGATGGTTGCCAACTAATGTAGAAGAAATGGAATTTGCCGGTGTTGGGGTGGTCGGTTCTATTTATTTGTTGAACAAGAAAGAGAGATAAAAATGATACTCTGGTGGTTTTGGGGTTGCAACTTGATCACAAGTAGTAGTTTACACAAAAAGAAAAAAACAGTAGTAGTCTTTGGTAAAAAACAATAATAATAATGTAGTAGTTAGAAGATTGAAGATGATTTGTAGTTCTTTGGTTGTGGGTTTACAGAAGAATGTAAAAAGCATATGTAGGTTAATAATTGAAATATGACAAAATCATAGTGGTGTGTGTCTCTACGATATAATCACATATCACCTAACATGTTGGTGATAATTTGTGTGGAGGGAAAGCAACAAAACACATTAATAATTTGATATCAATTTCAATCAATAACCGTATAGCCTAGTAAACAATAGAAATCTTCAATCACCATACAAGTATCACCATACAAGTATCACGGATAGTTCTTATTTCACAAGTGGGTTGAAAATAACAAAAGTGCACAGTATTCCATATAATTATAATATTCTTTAAGAATTAAAACGTGTAAAAACAAAATATCTATTCAATCATATATCAATTAGGTACTTCGATCATATATCAATTAGGTACAGTGAATCCAAATCTATTTCAAATTATAATATAATTTAAGATACAAACGTGTGATAAGTTAGCCGTCATCATTTACGGACCGGATTTCATAATTCGTTGATAATTAGTGGCGGATACAAGTGTTCGGAAAAATCACAAATCTTTATCTTAATTATCCTTATTTATTTAAGTCATTATGGTATAGATTTGGTCATTAAAATTTAAATCAATTGTCCGCGCTCGGTCCTGGGTAAAAAAATAAAAGTTTTAAAATTTATTTTTTTGCTTCTAAATATATTTTTAACAGGCCTCTAATTTATATCACTCATTTTCGGATTACCGTTTATTAAAAAAAATATATATAAGTTCGGATTTAAACTTCTCTAGATAATAATCGAAACGTCCCACTAGTATTACATTTATTAAATATTTAATTTTTTTTATATACTTTTATTTATATATAGATATGTTTTTAAATAATAAATATTATAATATCATATTAAATAACAACAACATTAATATTTCAAATTATACTTCCAATTATTATTTATATATATATATACTAACATATCTATTTACAAATAGTTGTTCGTGAATCGTCGGGAATGGTCGAAGGTCAATTGAACATATGAACATAGTTCCAAAATTTTCGAGACTCGACATTATAGACTTTGCTTATTGTGTCGGAATCAGATAAAGATTAAGTTTAAATTTGGTCGGAAATTCCCGGGTCGTCACATGTTCCACAAGACCAAGGATGGGAAGTAGTCCTAGTAAAACCAGAATGCATGACTTGTTTCTGGACGTATGAATTACGTGTCTTTATTGCCTTTGCTAAACGACTTGTGTACTAGATAGAATTATCTTCACAACTATCTTGTACCAAAGTTATTGTGTGCTATATTTCATGCTTTATGTAAAATAAGCGGTATTGTAAATTTGTAAAATATTGTATAAAAGTTTGAACGCGAAATATTATTATAATCAATTTTTCATATAGAATTGTAGTAGTTGAATTGTATATTAGCTACTAAGTATGAACTTAACGGGTAGGTACTACCCGAATTTAAACTTATAAAACGCTAATATGAAGAAAAAGCTTTTATAAATGAGTTCATATTATGCTACGAAATACTATTAACTACTCTTAATATTCTGTATGATTAACTTGTTCCATTTGACTATTTTGAAGGAAATGGCACCGACTACTCGACACACCGTGAATATGAATGAAGATGAATTCCGTACTTTTCTAGCTTCAAACATAGTCGCAGTACAGGCTGCGCTACATACCAACAATAACCTTGGATCTAGCAGTACAGGAAATCGTGTAGGATGCACCTACAAAGAATTCACTGCCTGCAAACCTTTGGAATTTGATGGAACCAAAGGACCGATCGGATTGAAACGGTGGATCGAGAAGGCCGAATCGGTGTTTGCCATAAGTAAGAGTACTGAAGAGGACAAAGTGAAGTACGCTACGTATACCTTCACAGGTTCTGCGTTAATATGGTGGAATACCTATCTAGAGCAAGTGGGACAAGATGATGCTTACGCACTACCGTGGTCAGCATTCAAGCACTTGATGAACGAGAAGTACCGTCCCAGAACTGAGGTCAATAAGCTCAAGACAGAACTTAGAGGGTTACGAACCCAAGGATTTGATATTATCACGTACGAAAGACGATTCACAGAATTATGCCTATTGTGTTCGGGAGCGTTCGAAGATGAGGAAGAGAAGATCGACGCGTTTATGAAAGGATTACCGGAAAGAATCCAAGAAGATATAAGTTCACAAGAGCCCGCCTCCATAAAACAGGCATGTAGAATGGCTCACAAACTAGTGAACCAGATTGAAGAAAGAATTAAAGAATAGACTGCTGAAGAGACCAATGGGAAGCAAGTCAAAAGAAAGTGGGAGGAAAACGGTGATAAGAATCACCAATACAACAACAACAACAATTACAACAATAATTGCAACAACTATCCTAACAATCGTAACATCAATCACAACTACAACAAACGGCCCAACAACAACAACAACAACAACAGCAACTACAACAATCATCTTAACAACAATAATAACTGCAACAACAACAATAATCAGAAGCAGCTATGCCAAAGGTGTGAAAAGTATCACTCGGGGTTCTGCACCAAATTTTGCAACAAGTGTAAAAGAAATGGTCATAGCGCGGTGAAGTGTGAGGTCTACGGACCAGGGGTTAACAGAACGAAAGGAACAAATGGTGTCGGAACGAGTAATGATGGAGCAAGTAGTGGCGGAGCAAGTGTGCATTTTGGTTGGAAGAAGTTCAATTCCTCGGTCACATAGTGAACAAAGAAGGTATTAAGGTGGCTCCGGCAAAGATAGAAACTGTTGAAAAGTGGGAAACCCCGAAAACTCTGAAACACATACGCTCTTTTTAGGACTAGCTGGTTACTACAGAAGGTTCATCCAAGACTTTTCCAGAATAGCAAAACCCTTGACTGCATTAACGCATAAAGGGAAGAAATTTGAATGGAAGGATGAACAAGAGAAAGCGTTTCAGCTATTGAAGAAAAAGCTAACTACGGCACCTATATTGTCATTACCTGAAGGGAATGATGATTTTGTGCTTTATTGTGACGCATCAAAGCAAGGTCTCGGTTGTGTATTAATGCAACGAACAAAGGTGATTGCTTATGCATCTAGACAATTGAAGATTCACGAACAAAATTATACGACGCATGATTTGGAATTAGGCGCGATTTTTTTTGCATTAAAGACTTGGAGGCACTACCTATATGGGGTCAAAAGTATTATATATACCGACCACAAAAGTCTTCAACACATATTTAATCAGAAACAACTGAATATGAGGCAGCGTAGGTGGATTGAATTGTTGAATGATTACGACTTTGAGATTCGTTACCACCCAGGGAAGGCAAATGTGGTAGCCAACGCCTTGAGCAGGAAGGACAGAGAACCCATTCGAGTAAAATCTATGAATATAATGATTCACAATAACCTTACTACTCAAATAAAGGAGGCGCAACAAGGAGTTTTAAAGGAGGGAAATTTAAAGGATTAAATACCCAAAGGATCGGAGAAGCATCTTAATATTCGGGAAGACGGAACCCGGTATAGGGCTGAAAGGATTTGGGTACCAAAATTTGGAGATATGAGAGAAATGGTACTTAGAGAAGCTCATAAAACCAGATACTCAATACATCCTGGAACGGGGAAGATGTAAAAGGATCTCAAGAAACATTTTTGGTGGCCGGGTATGAAAGCTGATGTTGCTAAATACGTAGGAGAATGTTTGACGTGTTTTAAGGTCAAAGTTGAGCATCAGAAACCATCAGGTCTACTTTAACAACCCAAAATCCCGGAATGGAATGGGAAAACATTACCATGGATTTCATCACTAAATTGCCAAGGACTGCAAGTGGTTTTGATACTATTTGGGTAATAGTTGATCGTCTCACCAAATCAGCACACTTCCTGCCAATAAGAGGAGATGACAAGATGGATAAGTTAGCACGACTGTATTTGAAGGAAGTCGTCTCCAGACATGGAATACCAATCTCTATTATCTCTGATAGGAATGGCAGATTTATTTCAAGATTCTGGCAGACATTACAGCAAGCATTAGGAACACGTCTAGACATGAGTACTGCCTATCATCTACAAACTGATGGGCAGAGCGAAAGGATGATACAAACGCTTGAAGACATGCTACGAGCATGTGTTATTGATTTCGGAAACAGTTGGGATCGACACCTACCGTTAGCAAAATTTTCCTACAATAACAGTTATCATTCTAGTATTGAGATGGCACCGTTTGAGGCACTTTATGGTAGAAAGTGCAGGTCTCCGATTTGTTGGAATGAAGTAGGGGATAGACAGATTACGGGACCGGAGATAATACAAGAAACTACCGAGAAAATCATCCAAATTCAACAAAGATTGAAAACCGCCCAGAGTCGACAAAAGAGCTACGCGGACAGTAAAAGAAAAGATATAGAGTTTGAAATTGGAGAAATGGTCATGCTTAAGGTTTCACCTTGGAAAGGCGTTGTTCAATTTGGTAAACGGGGGAAACTAAATCCAAGGTACATTGGACCATTCAAGATTATAGATCGTGTCGGACCAGTAGCTTACCAACTGGAGCTACCTCAACAACTCGCGGCTGTACATAAGACTTTCCACGTCTCAAATTTGAAGAAATGTTTTACTAAAGAAGATCTCACTATTCCGTTGGACGAAATCCAAATCAATGAAAAACTTCAATTCATTGAAGAACCCGTCGAAATAATGGATCGTGAGGTTAAGAGACTTAAACAAAACAAGATACCGATTGTTAAGGTTCGATGGAATGCTCGTAGAGGACCCGAGTTCACCTGGGAGCGTGAAGATCAGATGAAGAAGAAATACCCGCATCTATTTCTAGAAGATTCGTCAACACTTTCAACAGCTTAAAATTTCGGGATGAAATTTATTTAACGGGTAGGTACTGTAGTGACCAGAACTCTTCCATGTTTATATATATTAAATGAAGTTGATATTTACATGATTAAGTGTTTCCAACATGTTAAGCAATCAAACTTATTAAGACTTGATTAATTGGAATAGGTTTCATATAGACAAATGACCATCCAAGTTGACCGGTGATTCACGAACGTTAAAACTTGTAAAAACTATACGATGACATATATATGGTTATATATATAGTTAACATGATTTTATTATAAGTATGTATCTCATTAGGTATTTTAACAATGAGTTATATACATAAAAATGAGACTATTAAATTAAGAAACTCGAAAACGATATATATAACGATTATCGTTATAACGTCTTACTAGGTACATATGAATCATATTAAGATATTGATACACTTGGTTAATTATGTTAAATGATAAGTAAATATATCATTAAGTGTATTAACAATGAACTACATATGTAAAAATAAGACTACTAACTTAATGATTTTGAAACGAGACATATATGTAACGATTATCGTTGTAACTACATTTAATGTATATAGATCATATTAAGAGATATTCGTACCTCATAATATCATGATAATATAATAATTTAAAATCTCATTTGATATTATAAACATTGGGTTAACAACATTTAACAAGATCGTTAATCTAAAGGTTTCAAAACAACATTTACATGTAACGACTAACGATGACTTAACGACTCAGTTAAAATGTATATACATGTAGTGTTTTAATATGTATTCATACACTTTTGAAAGACTTCAATACACTTATCAAAATACTTCTACTTAATAAAAATGCTTACAATTACATCCTCGTTCAGTTTCATTAACAAATCTACTCGTATGCACCCGTATTCATACTCGTACAATACACAGCTTTTAGATGTATGTACTATTGGTATATACACTCTAATGATCAGCTCTTAGCAGCCCATGTGAGTCACCTAACACATGTGGGAACCATCATTTGGAAACTAGCATGAAATATCTCATAAAATTACAAAAATATGAGTAATCATTCATGACTTATTTACATGAAAACAAAATTACATATCCTTTATATCTAATCCATACACCAATGACCAAAAACACCTACAAACACTTTCATTCTTCAATTTTCTTCATCTAATTGATCTCTCTCAAGTTATATCTTCAAGTTCTAAGTGTTCTTCATAAATTCCAAAAGTTCTAGTTTCATAAAATCAAGAATACTTCCAAGATTGCAAGTTTACTTCCAAGTTTTCTAAATCCATTCCAAGTAATCATCCAAGATCAAGAAACCTTTGTTACTTACAGTAGGTTATCTTTCTAATACAAGGTAATAATAATATTCAAACTTTAATTCAATTTCTATAACTATAACAATCGTATTTCGAGTGAAAATCTTACTTGAAATTGTTTTCGTGTCATGATTCTGCTTCAAGAACTTTCAAGCCATCCAAGGATCCTTTGAATCTAGATCCATTTTTCTCATTTCCAGTAGGTTTATCCAAGGAACTTGAGGTAGTAATGATGTTCATAACATCATTCAATTCATACATAAAAAGCTGTCTTCTTCAACGTTATAAACTTGTAATCACTAGAACATAGTTTAGTTAATTCTAAACTTGTTCGCAAATAAAGTTAATCCTTCTAACTAGACTTTTAAAATCAACTAAACACATATTCTATATCTATATAATATGCTAACTTAATGATTTAAAACCCGGAAACACGATAAACACCATAAAACTCGATATACGCCGTCGTAGTAAAATCGGAGGCTGTTTTGGTTGGGATAATTAATAGCTAAGAATAACTTTGACTTAAAAGCTATACTTCTGGAAAAATGATTTTTCTTATGAGCATGAAACTATATCCAAAAATCATGGTTAAACTCAAAGTGAAAGTATGTTTTTCAAAATGGTCATCAAGATGTCGTTCTTTCGACGAAAATGACTACCTCTTTCAAAAATGACTTGTAACTTGTATTTCCGTCTATAAACTTATACTTTTTCTATTTAGATTCATAAAGTTAAGTTCAATACGAAACTGTGGCCACTGGAATCACTCAAAACGGAATAGAAACGAAGAAATGGCGAGTAAAACAAGATTGATAAAAACTACTCATTTTACCTACGTGAAAGTTAGTAATAAATCTATTCCAACCATAACCTAATCAACTTATATTGAATATTATATAATGTTGAGATACCATAGACACGTATACAATGTTTTGACCTATCATGTCAACCCATCTATATATATATTGCGGAACAACCATAGACACTCTATATGTGAATGTTGGAGTTAGCTATACAGGGTTGAGGTTGATTCCAAAAAATATATATAGTTTGAGTTGTGATCAATACTAAGATACGTATACACTGGGTCGTGGATTGATTCAAGATAATATTTATCGATTTATTTCTGTACATCTAACTATGGACAACTAGTTGTAGGTTACTAACGAGAACAACTGACTTAATAAACTTAAAATATCAAAATGTATTAAAAGTATTGTAAATATATTTTGAACATACTTTGATATATATGTATATATTGTTATAGGTTCGTGAATCAACCAGTGGTCAAGTCTTACTTCCCGACGAAGTAAAAATCTGTGAAAGTGAGTTATAGTCCCACTTTTAAAATATAATATTTTTGGGATGAGAATACATGCAGGTTTTATAAATGATTTACAAAATAGACACAAGTACGTGAAACTACATTCTATGGTTGAATTATCGAAATTGAATATGCCCCTTTTTTATTAAGTCTGGTAATCTAAGAATTAGGGAACAGACACCCTAATTGACGCGAATCCTAAAGATAGATCTATTGGGCCTAACAAACCCCATCCAAAGTACCGGATGCTTTAGTACTTCGAAATTTATATCATATCTGAAGGGTGTCCCGGAATGATGGGGATATTCTTATATATGCATCTTGTTAATGTCGGTTACCAGGTGTTCACCATATGAATGATTTTTATCTCTATGTATGGGATGTGTATTGAAATATGAAATCTTGTGGTCTATTGTTACGATTTGATATATATAGGTTAAACCTATAACTCACCAACATTTTTGTTGACGTTTAAAGCATGTTTATTCTCAGGTGAATACTAAGAGCTTCCGCTGTTGCATACTAAAATAAGGACAAGATTTGGAGTCCATGTTTGTATGATATTGTGTAAAAACTGCATTCAAGAAACTGATTTCGATGTAACATATTTGTATTGTAAACCATTATGTAATGGTCGTGTGTAAACAGGATATTTTAGATTATCATTATTTGATAATCTACGTAAAGCTTTTTAAACCTTTATTTATGAAATAAAGGTTATGGTTTGTTTTAAAATGAATGCAGTCTTTGAAAAACGTCTCATATAGAGGTCAAAACCTCGCAACGAAATCAATTAATATGGAACGTTTTTAATCAATAAGAACGGGACATTTCATCAATCACACGTTGATATCTCATAGCTTCCTCTTTTTGATCATCTCTAAAAGTAATGTGATGGCGGTGAAGAGTCTCCACATCAAATCTCGATAAGTTCCTCAGCTACATGGGATCTAGAATCCTCACATTGTCGAACTGTATGCTTCCATCTTCCTTCTCAATCGCAGTCAGAATCACTGCTTCTTCCGACAACTCATCATAGAACCACCATCTGAAGTTTTTACAGATATCCTTGGGTAATGGCATCAAGGGAGATTGTTTCATATACTTAGCTGGACGGAACTTAACAACACGATAGGTCCTCCCTTAGAATTTTTCTTTGTCGGGTGTATGGAAAACCTAGCGGCTGTTGACTTAAAGGTGTCCCATTTCCCTGTCTTATACTCATATCTGAGTTTTCTTTGAAACCACCTAGAAAGGTCACAATCTTCAGCGTTCAATATCTTCAGCTTAGCAAGTTGCATGATCTCGAAGTACGATAGAGTTTTGAAGTGACTGGGACGTGCCATGTAATCAACTCCGCCTTCCCTTTTGATCGCAAAACAATTGATCTCCTTGAAATATCCCCAACTCAAAATTTTACCCTTGGAGTACTTCTTGGTTCTTTTACCTTTCTCATAGAAACTAACAAACTTCGGCTCAAGTTCTGGCATATTCAACTGATCAGGGTTAACAATGTTTTGTTTCCACCAACTCTGACGGATATCGTCTTCTACAACATTTTTGTTCACTTTAACCCTATCACGTACAAACCAATTCTTAATCTCATTCCATCCCTCGGCCTTTGCTTGTTCGGCTCGGAGTTTCTTATCTTTCAATTCAGTTTCTTTTCTTTCTTTCTCAACGAGCAGTTTCTCATGTCGGATATTCTTGTTCCTTTCTATCATAACATCCACTTCTTTCACTTGTTCTTTGTATACCTTCCTCGCCTTTTCTAACTCAATTAAGTTCTTTCTTTTCTCCTCACAACTCAGATTGAAGAAGTCACTTAAGGTGTTGACTGACGGATGCGAGTATGGCTCAAGCGAAGGCATAACAATCTCAACTTCTTCTTCTTCTTCTTCTTCTTCTTCTTCTTCTTCTTCTTCTTCTTCTTCTTCTTCTTCTTCTTCTTCTTCTTCTTCTTCTTCTTCTTCTTCTTCTTCTTCTTCTTCTTCTTCTTCTTCTTCTTCTTCTTCTTCTTCTTCTTCTTCTTCTTCTTCTTCTTCTTCTTCTTCTTCTTCTTCTTCTTCTTCTTCTTCTTCTTCTTCTTCTTCTTCTTCTTCTTCTTCTTCTTCTTCTTCTTCTTCTTCTTCTTCTTCTTCTTCTTCTTCTTCTTCTTCTTCTTCTTCTTCTTCTTCTTCTTCTTCATCATCAGATTCTGTCACAAATTCATCCTCGGACTCAATAATCACATCCTCTTTCAAACTATCTTTACCAACAGAATCTTCACTCTTCTCATCAGCAAACAAATCATCGAAATCACTTAAGTTGATGTTTTGGATTGATTTGGGAGGGATACTTGACAATGACTCTTCTTGTGGAGCCTTGTTTTCAGCTTCAACTGACTCTGCATTCTCCGTATCGTTTTCGCTGTCATATGCCAGAGCAGCAAGCTGTTCCAAAGGAAACTCACTTGGTGGAACGTCCCTCTTTTCTGCATCATTAAAAACATTTGAATAATTCATATAATATTTAGCAGTAAAGACCGCACCATATTCATTAAAACTTCGAATAGGTATCACTAACAGTATATCAAAAGAGGGTCCTCCAGTTCCAGTGTCTTCTTCATCATCTTTTTCATCACCTCCACCCAAATCAGAAGAATACTCTTCTTCTCTCTCCTTAATCAACTTTATTTTACCAGAGGTAAGCTGTTCGATCTTTTCATTCAACTTCTTCAATTTCTCCTTATTCTCACTCTTAATTGCCAAAAACTTCTTCTTCAACTTATCTGTCCTACTCTTCTGTCGATCCAACCTATCAGATAACCTCTTGTTCTCTTCCACCAATGATTCAATCTTAGCATTACTGATCTTCTTCTCCTCAGTAGCGTGATTTTCCAGATTGGTTATTTTCATGACCAAAGACATCAACAGATTTTGCCGAGTCTTATATTCATCTGACGTGACCTGAGGTGTTGTGGTGGCAGGTTTCGGTGATGTACAACAGCTCTTGCATCCTTCATAAACCCGGATGGTTTCCTCTGAGCTTGTTGTTTTGAACCTCCCTATGATGACTTCTGAGGTGACTCATAAGAATACTTCGTTCTTTTCTCCTTCTTCTTGAGTTGTTCTGAGGTTATAGGATCCTTTCCTTTCTTTTTCCTCTGAATCAAGCTGACATCCTCCTTTGTCGCTTCATCATCACCCTCGATAACCTCGTCATCAACCTTATCTCCTCCTTGAACATTACCGGTAGCTTTCTGATTATCACCCTCACCTTTCTCATCTATAACTTCGTAGTAAGAGTCTGAATCCTCATTCCTCCAAGCATTACCTGCTGGGCATCGATAGTTCTCCTTGATAAGATGACAAATGAGCTTTTTATTAAAGTCAGGCTTTAAATCCTCATTCCTTGTCTCTTCCATTCTGCGGAAAGTAATTGGATTCATCGACTTAAGGTGGATAATATCCTCTTCAAGCTTAGGTAGATCAGGTGCAGCGTCATTAATGATTAATTGAAGAAAACGGGCATAGATCAGGTATCTCTGAGTAGTACTGAAGTGGTTTGCTTTGAAGTAGTATAAGACAAATCCTGAGAAATCGTATGGTGCCTTTAAAACAAGTGCCACAAACATACTTTGCACTTTCTCGTTCAACTTATCAAAACCAGATTTGCGTCCACTCAAACAATGCATAATCACGTGAGCAAAATATCTAAACTGTGGAGGCAGTAGTGTCTTCATCAGTTCGGATTTGCCACCAAGGTAACCAGAATAAGCACATCTTCTAAAGCAACCATGAATTCGTTCTCTGCTGATAGTCATGTGGGAGCAGTTCTCGTCATTAAAACTCAAAATCCTTCTAATCACATCCTTAGAAACAGTAATATCATGTCCTTGAACCTTACTAACAAACTTATCTTCATCTACATCCAGTACAGCATTTCTCCAGAACTCTCTCTGATGGCTGTAGTATGGTGTGAATTCAGTAGAAATAGCAGTGTGTATCCTTGATCTTTTAAGAAACTTAACAATCTCCTTAAAGTGAGAGCCTCTCTCAAGATTAGTGTCATAAAGAGCAACTTGGTTGTTCAGTTCTCCGTTCTCTAGAGGAATCGCTTGCTGAGTGTAGTGACCCGAACTTTTCCATGTTTATATATATATATATATATATATATATATATATATATATATATATATATATATATATATATATTAAATTAAATTATTATTTACATGATTAAGTGTTTCCAACATATTAAGCAATCAAACTTGTTAAGACTTGATTAATTGAAATAGGTTTCATATAGACAATTGACCACCCAAGTTGACCGGTGATTCACGAACGTTAAAACTTGTAAAAACTATATGATGACATATATATGGTTATATATATAGTTAACATGATATTATGATAAGTAAACATATCATTAAGTATATTAATAATGAACTACATATGTAAAAACAAGACTACTAACTTAATGATTTTGAAACGAGACATATATGTAACGATTATCGTTGTAACGACATTTAATGTATATATATCATAGTAAGAGATATTCGTACATCATAATATCATGATAATATAATAATTTAAAATCTCATTTGATATTATAAACATTGGGTTAACAACATTTAACAAGATCGTTAACCTAAAGGTTTCAAAACAACACTTACATGTAACGACTAACGATGACTTAACGACTCAGTTAAAATGTATATACATGTAGTGTTTTAATATGTATTCATATACTTTTGAAAGACTTCAAGACACTTATCAAAATACTTTTACTTAACAAAAATACTTACAATTACATCCTCGTTCAGTTTCATCAACAATTCTACTCGTATGCATCCGTATTCGTACTCGTACAATACACAGCTTTTAGATGTATGTACTATTGGTATATACACTCCAATGATCAGCTCTTAGCAGCCTATGTGAGTCACCTAACACATGTGGGAACCATCATTTGGCAACTAGCATGAAATATCTCATAAAATTACAAAAATATGAGTAATCATTCATGACTTATTTACATGAAAACAAAATTACATATCCTTTATATCTAATCCATACACCAATGACCAAAAACACCTAAAAACACTTTCATTCTTCAATTTTCTTCATCTAATTGATCTCTCTCAAGTTCTATCTTCAAGTTCTAAGTGTTCTTCTTAAATTCTACAAGTTCTAGTTTCATAAAATCAAGAATACTTCCAAGTTTGCTAGCTTACTTCCAATCTTGTAGAGTGATCATCCAATCTCAAGAAATCTTTCTTATTTATAGTAAGATATATTTCTAATCCAAGGTAATACTCATATTCAAACTTTGATTCAATTTCTATAACTATAACAATCTTATTTCGAGTGAAAATCTTACTTGAACTGTTTTCGTGTCATGATTCTGCTTCAAGAACTTTTAAGCCATCCAAGGGTCCTTTGAAGCTAGATCCATTTTTATCATTTCCAGTAGCTTTATCCAGAAAACTTTAGGTAGTAATGATGTTCATAACATCATTCGATTCATACATATAAAGCTATCTTATTCGAAGGTTTAAACTTGTAATCACTAGAACATAGTTTAGTTAATTCTAAACTTGTTCGCAAACAAAAGTTAATCCTTCTAACTTGACTTTTAAAATCAACTAAACACATGTTCTATATCTATATGATATGCTAACTTATTGATTTAAAACCCGGAAACACGATAAACACCATAAAACCGGATTTACGCCGTCGTAGTTACAACCGGGGGCTGTTTTGGTTTCGATAATTAAAAACTATGAAACACTTTGATTTAAAAGATATACTTCTGGGAAAATGATTTTTCTTATGAACATGAAACCATATCCAAAAATCATGGTTAAACTCAAAGTGAAAGTATGTTTTTCAAAACAGTCATCAAGATGTCGTTCTTTCGACGAAAATGACTACCTCTTTCAAAAACGACTTGTAACTTGTATTTACAACTATAAACCTATACCTTTTATTTTTATTTTCATAAATTCAAGTTCAATACGAAACCGTGGCCACTTAAATCACTCAAAACGGATTAGAAACGAAGAAATGGCGAGCAAAACAAAATTGGTAAAAACTACTCATTTTAGCTACGTGAAAATTGGTAACAAATCTATTCCAACCATAACTTAATCAATTTGTATTGTATATTATGTAATCTTGAGATACCATAGACACGTATACAATGTTTCGACCTATCATGTCGACACATCTATATATATTTCGGAACAACCATAAACACTCTATATGTGAATGTTGGAATTAGCTATACAGGGTTGAGGTTGATTCCAAAATATATATAGTTTGAGTTGTGATCAATACTGAGATATGTATACACTGGGTCGTGGATTGATTCAAGATAATATATATCGATTTATTTCTGTACATCTAACTGTGGACAACTAGTTGTAGGTTACTAACGAGGACAGCTGACTTAATAAACTTAAAACATCAAAATGTATTAAAAGTGTTGTAAATATATTTTGAACATACTTTGATATATATGTACATATTTGTTATAGGTTCGTGAATCGACCAGTGGCCAAGTCTTACTTTCCGACGAAGTAAAAAATCTGTGAAAGTGAGTTATAGTCCCACTTTTAAAATCTAATATTTTTGGGATGAGAATACATGCAGGTTTTATAAATTATTTACAAAATAGACACAAGTACGTGAAACTACATTCTATGGTTGAATTATCAAAATCGAATATGCCCTTTTTTATTAAGTCTGGTAATCTAAGAATTAGGGAACAGACACCCTAATTGACGCGAACTCTAAAGATAGATCTATCGGGCCCAACAAGCCCCATCCAAAGTACAGGATGCTTTAGTACTTCAAAATTTATATCATATCCGAAGGGTGTCCCGGAATGATGGGGATATTCTTAAATATGCATCTTGTTAATGTCGGTTACCAGGTGTTCACCATATGAATGATTTTTATCTCTATGTATGGGATGTGTATTGAAATATGAAATCTTGTGGTCTATTATTATGATTTGATAATATATAGGTTAAACCTATAACTCACCAACATTTTTGTTGACGTTTTAAGCATGTTTATTCTCAGGTGATTATTAAGAGTTTCCGCTGTCGCATACTTAAATAAGGACGAGATTTGGAGTCCATACTTGTATGATATTGTGTAAAAACTGCATTCAAGAAACTTATTTCGTTGTAACATATTTGCATTGTAAACCATTATGTAATGGTCGCGTGTAACCAGGATATTTTAGATTATCATTATTTGAAAATCTACGTAAAGCTTTTTAAACCTTTATTGATGAAATAAAGTTTATGGTTTGTTTTAAAATGAATGCAGTCTTTGAAAAATGTCTCATATAGAGGTCAAAACCTCGCAATGAAATCAATTAATATGGAACGTTTTTAATCAATAAGAACGGGACATTTCAGTTGGTATCAGAGCTGGTATAACGCCGTCCATGTGTGGCGGGTTAGTCGTAAAGGAGGTTCCCACAGTGTTACCTGTGACGAAGCATTGGCTCTTACTCCTTGTGATCCCTTACGAGGGTTGGCAGTAGCCGAGAGGTAGGCCCTAAAATCAGTATCTGAGGTACACTCAGTGGTCACCAGGCGGTTAGCTGGGAAGGCACTGGGTGGGACGGTGGTTGTCCCCAACTGTATTTCAGTTGGTATCCGAGCGTTGGTCTTAGAGAACCAGAATTTTGCATTAGTGTGTCTTATCGAGTTTGTTAGGATGCATTAGTGAGTCTGGACTTCGACCGTATTTACTTGAAAAATGATTGCTTAACAAATTTTGTTGGAAACTATATATTTTTAACATTTGAATATTATGTGATATATTAATCTCTTAACGTGTTTGATATTATACGATAGATGTCTACCTCTAGAACAAGTCCCATTGACTCACCTAATAATAATGAAGAGTCAAATGTAAATTGGAATGATTCGTGGATTGATTCACAAGTTTCCGAAGAGGAACCGGAAGAAGAGTCGGAACCGGAAGAAGAATCGGAACCGGAAGAAGAAATAGAACCAGTGGGGGAAATAATAAAATGGTTAAGTAGAAGAAAATCCTCAACCAACCGATCAAAGTTAATTATGGTCAATGGTGTTTCCGCCAAGGAAGCAAAGTATTGGGAGGATTACCAATTCTCTGATGAATCGGATCCCAATAAGGATTCCGATGATGTTATAGAAATTACCCCAACACAATTTAATAAGGCAAAAGAGAACAATAAGGGAAAGGGCATAAAAATAGAGAAATTTGATTCCAAACCCGATGAACTTTATATGTATCTTCAACACCCGTATTTCTTAAGTTGTGACAATAACCAGGGAATCTCTAAACCACCAGGTTTTTCTAAACCAATGTGGAAAATAACGGCTCGTATTAGGGGAACATCATATATCCCTAGAAACTTGGCAAAACGAACTAAAACCGAAGAAGAAGAAACGAGCGAGTTGGAATAAGATAGTTGTATTCGTGTGGTGTAATATATGTAATATAGTGTGCTTATGCTTTATGATATATGTAAAAATTGCTTGTATTAATAAGTATTTTTTTATGAATCTAACTCTTGTCTATTTTACAGTATAAAAACACAAAATGGATAGACATCCCAATAATTTAAGAGACCTACCCGGAGACATGATTGATGAAATCTTGTTTAGAGTCGGTCAGAATTCCTCGGCACAACTATTTAAGGCGAGATCAGTTTGTAAGACATTCGAAGAACGTTCCAAGAATGCCTTGGTTTATAAAAGGCTTTCGTTCGAAAGATGGGGGATATCACATTGGGAAATCCATAAGTTACGATGTGTTTACTTTGACGCATATATTGCGGGGAACCCAAATGCTATTTTACGCAACGGGTTAAGAAATTATTTTGACTCAATATATCTGAATATAGGACTTCGTGATTTAGAAAAAGTGGCTAACATACAACATAAAGAAGCATGTTATGCTTACGGGTTAGTAATGTTCGCTTCTCACCAAAGTGAGAACAAGAACATCGGGCTACAACTATTAAACAAAACGTTCCCACAAGTGACGGAGTCGGTAATTGGGGTAAGAAATGAGGTTTTTAGGTTATTACGAGACTGTTGGTCATTACGTAACCTTCATCCTTTTGACGACGTTAGAACACATTGTCTTACTATCGGTCACAACGGTTATGTTCCACAAAACCAAGGATGGGAAGTGGACGTATGAATTACGTGTCTTTATTGCCTTTGCTGAACGCCTTATTTATTAACTAGAATTATCTTCGCAACTACCTTGTATCAAAGTTTTATGTGCTATATTTCATGCTATATGTAAAAAAAAGCGGTATTGTAAGTTTGCAAGTTATTGTATAAAGGTTTGAATATGATATTTTTTTTTTTTTGTGATTAGTTTTTCATATAGAATTGTATTAGTTGAAATGGTATGTTAGCTACTTAGTATGAACTTAACGGGTAGGTACTACCCGAATTAAAGAGTATAAAACGCTAATATGAAGAAAGAGCTTTTATAAATAAGTTCATATTACGCTACGAAATACTATTGACTACTCTTAATATTCTGTATGATTAACTTGTTCCATTTGACTATTTTGAAGGAAATGGCACCGACTACTCGACACACCTTGAATATGAGCGAAGAGGAATTTCATGCCTTTCTTGCTTCAAACATAGCCGCAATACAGGCTGCGCTACATACCAACAATAACTCCGAATCTAGCAATGCAGCTAACGGCGCAAGAAATTGTGTAGGATGCACCTACAAAGAATTCACTGCCTGCAAACCTTTGGAATTTTATGGAACCGAAGGACCGATCAAATTGAAACGGTGGACCGAGAAGGTCAAATCGGTGTTTGCCATAAGTAAGTGTACTAAAGAGGACAAAGTGAAGTACGCTACGCATACCTTCACAGGTACTGCGTTAACATGGTGGAATACCTATCTAGAGCAAGTGGGACAAGATGATGCTTACGCACTACCGTGGTCAGCATTCAAGCACTTGATGAACGAGAAGTACCATCCCAGAACCGAGGTCAATAAGCTCAAGACAGAACTTAGAGGGTTACGAACCCAAGGATTTGATATTACCACGTACGAAAGACGATTCACAGAATTGTGCCTATTGTGTCCGAGAGCGTTCGAAGATGAGGAAGAGAAGATCGACGCGTTTGTGAAAGGATTACCGGAAAGAATCCAAGAAGATATAAGTTCACACAAGCCCGCCTCCATACAACAGGCATGTAGAATGGCTCACAAACTAGTGAACCAGATTGAGAAAAGAATTAAAGAACAGGCGGCTGAAGAGGCCAATGTGAAGCAAGTCAAAAGAAAGTGGGAGGAAAACGGTGATAAGAATCACCAATACAAAAACAACAGCAATTACAACAATAATCGCAACAACTATCCTAACAATTGCAACATCAATCGCAACTACAACAAACGGCCCAACAGCAACAACAACAACAACAACAACAACAACAACTACTACTACTACTACTACTACTACTACTACAACAATCATCCCAACAACAATAACAACCGCAACAACAACAACAATCAGAAGCAGCTATGCCAAAGGTGTGAAAAGTATCACTCGGGGTTCTGCACCAAATTTTGCAACAAGTGTAAAAGAAATGGTCATAGCGCGGCGAAGTGTGAGGTCTACGGACCAGGGGTTAACAGAACGAAAGGAACAAATGGTGTCGGAACGAGTAATGGTGGAGCAAGTAGTGTCGGAGCAAGTTATGCCAATGTAGTTTGTTATAAATGTGGAAAACCGGGCCACATTATTAGAAATTGCCCTAACCAGGAGAACACGAATGGACAAGGCCGTGGAAGAGTTTTCAATATTAATGCGGCAGAGGCACAGGAAGACCCAGAGCTTGTTACAGGTACGTTTTTTATTGACAATAAATCTGCTTACGTTTTATTTGATTCGGGTAAGGATAGAAGCTATATGAGTAGAGATTTTTGTGCTAAATTAAGTTGTCCATTGACGCCGTTGGATAGACAACCCAATATTTTAAGAGACCTACCCGGAGACATGATTGATGAAATCTTGTCTAGAGTCGGTCAGAATTCCTCAGCACAACTATTTAAGGCGAGATCAGTTTGTAAGACATTCGAAGAACGTTCCAAGAATGCCTTGGTTTATAAAAGGCTTTCGTTCGAAAGATGGGGGATATCACATTGGGAAATCCATAAGTTACTGTAACGACCCGCACTTTTCCGATCGTTCTATACTTATGAGATTAATATTTACATAAATTAAACCTTACCAACATGATAAGCAATCCAAATTGTTGAGACTTATGTTTTTGAAAAGAGTTTTACACAACGTTTGACCGTCTAGTTTGACCGATGATATCACGAACTATACAATATATGATAATTATACATACATATTTAACATGATCTAAGGATGTTTTAATATCTCATTTTGTATTAATAACAAAAAGTCATAAGTATATTTTGAAACTGCTAACTTAAGTTTTCAAAACAATAACCTACGTAACGTTATTTGACATAAATACTGATGATTTATAATGTTTATACATATATCGTATAAGTAATGTATTTAATCATTTTTAAAGGGCTTTTATACATAAAACAATATAAGTATATTTACAAAAGATAGTTATATTTGAATTCTCGTTCCGTTTCCTCAATAATCCTATACGTATATCTAGGGTACTATACACAGCTTCTAGAAGTATTTACTATTGGTATATACCAATAGAAATCTTCAATTATTGGAATAATATGTCATTCATGACATAATAAATTTTAACTTATCTTAGATATTTTCACTAAAAACTAAATTTTCAAGCCTATAAATAAGCACCATTTCTAACTCATTTTTACACATTCATTTTCCAAATTTTACTTCCAATTTTCACACACACTTGCAAGAACTCTCTCAACTTTTATTTTACTACTTCTTTCCAGCAACTTTACATTTTAAACTTGAGGTAAAAACTCTACTTCAACTCTTTTTCAATTCATATATTTAAAGCTATATATATAAGAGTTTATAAACTAGAACATAGTTTGAATGATTTCAAACTTGTTCGCAAACTAAATAGATCCTTCTAACTTAACTTTTAAAATACTTCAAGACCTGTAACATATCTTAATTATATGCTAACTTAACAAGGTATAACTTGGTTTTTCAAAGAACACCTTAAAAACTGAATTTACGACGTCGGAGTGCAACCGGGGGCTGTTTTGGGTTGGATAATTAAAAACCATCTTAAACTTTGAATTGGAGGTTTATTTTCTAGAAAAATGATTTTTACTATGAATATGATAACACATAAAAATTTCATGATTTAACTCAAAGTATAAGTATTTTTAGAAAAATAATCATTTGAGGTTGTTTACATGATGGAAAATGATTAACTTCATAAGTTTCACTAAAGTTTGACCTATGCTGTGTGATTTTGAATACAAACTAAGGTATTTACAGTTCATAGTCTTAAAGAGGGACTCGATCCAAGGAGATGGCAAGTTGAATCAACGAAAACGGAGTTGTAACGAAGAAACTATGACCGAAACAAAATCAGATATCCAAGACTAGTTTAGCCACCAAAATAATTGGGAAAAAATTAAATAAATCACATCTTTTTAAGTTAACATGATATTTTATATATATGTACTTATAATTCAATTTTATATGGTTCAGGATCACCCGTAAACAACACGAGAAGATTAATCATAAGATCCCATGATTGTACGCAACACGTCATTTGACAACACCGGTACTTTATGTACGCAACACGTCATTTGACAACACCGGTACCATGGGTCAAGATTAATCTCGACCAATACATATACGATGGGGTTTTGTTTATTTCGTTGGGGGTTTTATTTATTTCATTGCGGGTATATTAAACATCTAAAAATGAACCATTAAAATTGAATTACTAACAACGAACTGCTAACTACGGACTAAGGAATTATTCAAAGTATTAAAAGTATAACAAGTATATATATGTGACGTTTGTTTAAAAAGAAAAGGTATTGATATATTATATATGAATAGGTTCGTGATATCAACCGGAGACCAAGTCAAATTATATATATATCTTCAAGACGAAAGTGAGTATATAGTCCCACTTTTAAACTCTAAATATTTCGGGATGAGAATACATGTATTTTATGTTTTACGTTATGGACACAAGTAACTGAAAAATATATTCTACATTGAGTTGTACCACTGGCATACTTCCCTGTAGCTTGGTAACTAATATTTACAGCGGTATTGTAAACGCGAATCCTGTTGATAGATCTATCGGGCCTGACAACCCCAACCGGACTGGACGACCAGTATTCAACGGTTGCACAGTACTTCGTTTCGTGACTACACTTGGTACGGTGTAGTAAGATTTCATAATAAAGGGAATATGCAACGTGATTAAATGTTAAGTATGGTTACCAAGTGCTCAACCACTTAGAATATTTTTATTAAACTGTTTATATACGAAATCTTGTGGTCTATATATATATATTGCTGCCGGCATTAAACCTATATCTCACCAACTTTATGTTGACCTTTTAAAACATGTCTATTCTCAGGTGATTACTAAAGCTTCCGCTGCATTATGTTGAATTTGAGCAGGATCTTGCGTACGCATATTTGTGTCAAAAATAAAACTGCATACCCAAGGATTTGTGTTGTAAAATATGCTCGAAATCGTGTTGTTATCATTATATGTAAAGTTTGTAAGTCGAAGATTATCGCTAAACGATAATCATCTTTTTATTGTCTAAAGCTTGTAACAAAAATAATGGTTATAATGTATAATATATGCAGTTTCTCTTTTAAAAATGTCGCATATAGAGGTCAATACCTCGCAATGAAATCATACGTTATCTAACACGTTCTTATGGTTAAGGACGGGTTATGACATGTGGTATCAGAGCGGTGGTCTTAGCGAACCAGGTTTGCATTAGTGTGTCTAACTGATAAGTCGTTAGGATACATTAGTAAGTCTGGACTTTGACCGGGTCTGATTTCAAAAACCATTGCTTATCACTGTTGGTTAAAATTTATATGTAAATATTATGTAGTACTAATGAGTTAGTTGTGGTGTGATAGATGTCGGGCTCAAAACTTATTATCACATTCAGCGACTCCGAATCAGAATCTTCAGATGGTGTTCCAGTCATTAACCTATCCGATGACGAAAATAATATCTTTGGGGAAGACTCACAAATTCCGGATGAACCGACTATAGAGAACCCGGAAAGTGAACCCGAGGAGGAAAGTGAACCCGAGGAGGAAAGTGAACCCGAGGAGGAAAGTGAACCCGAGGAGGAAAGTGAACCCGAGGAAGAAATACAGAAAATTACAAAAGATGAGTTCGAACTAGGAAAGAAACGAAAGGCTAATGAATTAGAAAATTCAAATCCCGAGTTTAGTAAGGATGATGTGGCACCAACTCCACTAGACACTACCACCCCTATTCCCGCTATTCCTATTCGTGCTGTCCCGGCATCCAGTTCTTCAGCCCCACAGCCAAAATATAGGCAGACAGCTAGGATAAGCGTTAGGCCATTCCTTGAACCTAAACGTCCTAGAAAATAGACCAAACGATGCGCTGCCGTATTAAACCATGGGATCATATAATGTTTTGTATAATATTATTAGTGTGGTTTGCTTAATGTTCGATGTAAGATAAGCATATGTAAAATAGTGAAGTGTGAAATGCAATAATTTTCCATGGTTAAGTATTATTTAGATTGTAGTAATTGGTTCGGTACTAAGCTATTAAGTATGAACATTAACGGGTAGGTACTACCCTAGATATAATTATAAAACGCTAATAAGAAGAAAAGGCTTTTATAATAATACCTGGTTCATATTATTAATAAGCTATAATGTACTGTAAATATACACTACATCTATAATATTCCATGTGAATAATTATTTTCTTTTCATTCTTATAGAGGAATATGGCGCGATTGAACCGAATGACGGAACAAGAAATCCAGGAACTCATCAATCAGCGAGTGAACGACAGAATGTTATGGGTCGAGGCTGCAAGAGGTGCTGCAGTTAACCCAAATCCTCGTGTGGGGTGCACTTACAAAAATTTTCAAGCTTGCAAGCCCTCATCATTCAGTGGAACAGAAGGACCAATCGGTTTAACCCGGTGGATAGAAAAGATGGAGACTTTGTTTAAAATCAGTGGTTGTGTTGAAAAGGACATGACAAAGTATGCATCGTGCACTTTACAAGATAGTGCACTCACGTGGTGGAAAAATTATGTGAAGGCTGTAGGAGGAGATGTAGCTTATGATACTCCGTGGGAAGAATTCAAAACAATGTTAATCAACGAATATTGTCTAAGGAATGAGGTTAGGAAGTTGGAAGATGAGTTACGAAGTCTGAAGGTTATTGGTACTGAAATCACCAACTACAATCAGCGATTCATGGAATTAGTTTTGCTATGTCCTGAATTGGTTCCAACCGAAGAACGGAAGATTGAAATGTACAAAGATGGTTTGCCCAAAAAGGTCAAGGCAAATGTTACAGCATCGAAACCTAAGACAATTCATGAAGCTATAACCATGGCAAACGAGCTAATGGATCAGGTCATTTTGGATAAGAAAGCATTCAATACTGATGTGAAGGTATCAGGTAACAAGAGAAAGTGGAATGGAAGCTATGATCGAGGTAATCAACAACAAACTTTTAAGAAACAAGAAACCCCGAAAGGTGCGGGTAGTGGTTCAGGTTTTGGTTACAAAGGACAAAGTCCTTTATGCAACCGATGTCACAAACATCACTTTGGTTACTGTAGTGTGGTATGCAACAAATGTAATCGACAGGGTCATCTTGCTGAAGATTGTAGGGCTCTCGTTACGAATACAAATGGTGCCAAGACTCCTGCCACCAACGCAAATAGAACTGCTTTGGCTACCATTACTTGTTTTGGGTGTGGAAAACAAGGCCACTATAAGAGCCAGTGCCCGAATCCAGAGAAGAATATCGGACCTGCATGTGGAAGAGCATTTGTTATTAATGCTAAAGAGGCATGTGAAGACCCGGAGCTTGTTACGGGTACGTTTACCATTAATAACTTATCCGCATCTATTATATTTGATACTGGTGCTGATAGAAGTTACGTGTGTAGAGACTTTCACGCTAAATTGAATTGTTCATCATTACCTCTCGATGCTAAGTACATGATTGAGTTAGCTAATGGTAAACTAATTAAAGCCGATAAAATTTGCCGTGATTGTAAAATAAATTTAGCCGGAGAAACGTTTAAAATTGACTTGATACCCGTAGAATTAGGAAGTTTTGATGTAATAGTCGGCATGGACTGGATGTCCAAAATAGGAGCTGAAGTTGTGTGCGCCAAGAAGGCAATTCGCATTCCTCGTAAGGATAAAACGCCAGTAATGATTTATGGAGAGAAGGGTAACTCAAAGCTAAAACTCATTAGTTATTTGAAAGCTCAAAAGTGCTTGAAGAAAGGGTGCTATGCTATCTTAGCACATGTTAATAAAGTCGAAACAAAGGAAAAAGTGAAGAGCATCAATGACGTGCCTGTGGCAAGAGATTTTCCTGAAGTCTTTCCGGAAAAGTTGCCGGGATTACCTCCATTTAGATCTGTAGAATTTCAAATAGATTTAGTACCAGGAGCTGCACCAGTGGCTCGTGCTCCATATAGACTTGCACCGTCCGAGTTAAAAGAACTTCAGAGTCAGTTAAAAGAATTACTGGATCATGGATTCATACGACCAAGTACTTCACCGTGGGGAGCTCCGATTCTATTTGTTAAAAAGAAAGATGGATCTTTTAGGATGTGTATAGATTATCGTGAATTAAATAAGTTAACTATCAAGAATCGGTATCCACTACCGAGAATTGACGACTTATTTGATCAACTCCAAGGATCATGTGTGTACTCAAAAATTGACTTAAGGTCGGGCTATCATCAATTACGTGTCAAAGAAGAAGATATACCGAAAACTGCTTTTCGGACACGTTATGGTCATTACGAATTTTTGGTTATGCCGTTTGGATTGACGAATGCGCCAGCTGTATTCATGGACCTCATGAATCGAGTTTGTAGTCCGTATTTAGATAAGTTTGTTATCGTTTTCATTGATGATATTCTTATCTATTCCAAGAGTGAGCAAGAGCATGAAGAGCATTTAAGGTTGATATTAGAGTTGTTGAGAAAAGAACAACTATATGCTAAATTTTCTAAGTGTGCTTTTTGGTTGAAAGAAGTTCAATTTCTTGGCCACGTTGTTAGTAGCAAAGGAATTCAGGTTGATCCAGTAAAAACTGAAGCCATTGAAAAATGGGAGACTCCTAAGACACCAACGCAGATACGTCAATTTTTGGGTTTAGCCGGTTATTATAGAAGGTTTATTCAAGATTTTTCCCGAATAGCTAAGCCGTTGACAGCGTCAACGCAAAAAGGGAAGAAATATGAATGGACTTCTGAGCAGGAGAGTGCATTTCAATTACTAAAGAAGAAGTTAACTACGGTGCCTATTTTATCGTTACCAGAAGGGAACGATGATTTTGAAATATATTGTGACGCTTCGCGACAAGGTTTTGGTTGCGTTCTTATGCAACGAAAGAAAGTTATTGCATACGCATCCCGACAATTGAAGATTCACGAGCGGAATTATACGACGCATGATCTAGAACTGGGAGCAGTCGTGTTTGCATTGAAGATATGGAGACACTACTTGTATGGGGTTAAATGCACTGTGTTTACTGATCATAAAAGCCTTCAACATATTTTTGATCAGAAACAGCTGAACATGAGACAACGTAGGTGGGTCGAGTTAATAAACGACTATGATTGTGAAATTCGTTATCATCTCGGGAAGGCGAACGTGGTGGCCGATGCTTTAAGCAGAAAGGAACGAGAACCAATTCGAGTACGAGCGATGAACATAAAAATTCGCATGAATCTCAACTCACAAATCAAAGAAGTTCAACGAGAAGCACTTACTAAAGAAAATATAGGAAATGAAATAATGAAGAAGTATGAGAAGCAACTCGTTATGCGGGAAGATGGAATTCGATATTTTGCAAATCGTATTTGGGTACCGAAGTTGGGTGGATTAAGGAAGTTGATATTGAACGAGGCACATAAGACAAGATATTCGATACATCCTGGAGTTGGAAAGATGTACCAAGATCTTAAGACACATTATTGGTGGCCTAACTTAAAGACAGACGTTGCAACATATGTTGGGGAGTGTTTAACTTGTTCCAAGGTCAAGGCAGAACACCAGAAACCATCAGGGTTACTTCAACAACCAGAAATCCCAGAATGGAAATGGGATGGTATTACCATGGATTTCATCACGAAGTTACCAAAGACTGCCTGGGGATACGACACCATTTGGGTGATTGTTGATCGTCTTACCAAATCTGCCCATTTCTTGCCTATAAAGGAAACGGATAGAATGGAGAAACTATTACGATTGTATATAAAGGAAATTGTTTCAAGGCATGGAATACCTATTTCCATTATATCCGATCGTGATAGTAGATTTACCTCAAAGTTCTGGCAATCACTGCAGGAGGCACTAGGAACTCGTTTAGATATGAGTACCGCATATCATCCGCAAACCGACGGGCAGAGTGAAAGAACGATTCAGACTCTTGAAGACATGCTCAGGGCATGTGTGATCGATTTTGGAAACGGATGGGATAAGTATCTACCGTTAGCAGAATTTTCGTATAATAATAGTTATCATGCAAGCATTAAAGCTGCACCATTCGAAGCATTGTATGGAAGGAAGTGTAGATCTCCTATCTGTTGGAATGAAGTAGGAGATCGACAATTAACTGGTCCCGAGATCATACACGAAACGACTGAGAAGATAGTACAAATCAAGGAGAGATTGAAAATAGCCCGAAGTCGCCAAAAGAGCTACGCCGATGTCCGAAGGAAACCATTAGAGTTTCAGATTGGGGACATGGTTATGCTAAAGGTGTCACCTTGGAAAGGTGTAATACGTTTCGGTAAAAAAGGTAAACTGAACCCAAGATATGTAGGCCCGTTCATGATCATCGAACGCATTGGACCGGTAGCTTATCGACTCGAGTTACCGCAACAACTCGCCGGAGTACATAATACCTTTCACGTCTCGAACCTTAAGAAGTGTCTTGCAAAGGAAGACCTCACCATTCCTCTTGAAGAAATCCATGTCGACGAGAAACTACAATTCATCGAAGAACCAATCGAAATCATGGATCGTGAAGTTAAACAGCTCAAGCAGAGCAACATACCAATCGTTAAGGTTCGTTGGAATGCTCGAAGAGGTCATGAGTTTACTTGGGAACGAGAGGATCAGATGAAACAAAAGTATCCACACTTGTTTCTCGATGACGCAAAATAGGTACAATTTTAAAATTTCGGGACGAAATTTATTTAACGGGTAGGTACTGTAACGACCCGCACTTTTCCGATCGTTCTATACTTATGAGATTAATATTTACATAAATTAAACCTTACCAACATGATAAGCAATCCAAATTGTTGAGACTTATGTTTTTGAAAAGAGTTTTACACAACGTTTGACCGTCTAGTTTGACCGATGATATCACGAACTATACAATATATGATAATTATACATACATATTTAACATGATCTAAGGATGTTTTAATATCTCATTTTGTATTAATAACAAAAAGTCATAAGTATATTTTGAAACTGCTAACTTAAGTTTTCAAAACAATAACCTACGTAACGTTATTTGACATAAATACTGATGATTTATAATGTTTATACATATATCGTATAAGTAATGTATTTAATCATTTTTAAAGGGCTTTTATACATAAAACAATATAAGTATATTTACAAAAGATAGTTATATTTGAATTCTCGTTCCGTTTCCTCAATAATCCTATACGTATATCTAGGGTACTATACACAGCTTCTAGAAGTATTTACTATTGGTATATACCAATAGAAATCTTCAATTATTGGAATAATATGTCATTCATGACATAATAAATTTTAACTTATCTTAGATATTTTCACTAAAAACTAAATTTTCAAGCCTATAAATAAGCACCATTTCTAACTCATTTTTACACATTCATTTTCCAAATTTTACTTCCAATTTTCACACACACTTGCAAGAACTCTCTCAACTTTTATTTTACTACTTCTTTCCAGCAACTTTACATTTTAAACTTGAGGTAAAAACTCTACTTCAACTCTTTTTCAATTCATATATTTAAAGCTATATATATAAGAGTTTATAAACTAGAACATAGTTTGAATGATTTCAAACTTGTTCGCAAACTAAATAGATCCTTCTAACTTAACTTTTAAAATACTTCAAGACCTGTAACATATCTTAATTATATGCTAACTTAACAAGGTATAACTTGGTTTTTCAAAGAACACCTTAAAAACTGAATTTACGACGTCGGAGTGCAACCGGGGGCTGTTTTGGGTTGGATAATTAAAAACCATCTTAAACTTTGAATTGGAGGTTTATTTTCTGGAAAAATGATTTTTACTATGAATATGATAACACATAAAAATTTTATGATTTAACTCAAAGTATAAGTATTTTTAGAAAAATAATCATTTCAGGTTGTTTACATGATGGAAAATGATTAACTTCATAAGTTTCACTAAAGTTTGACCTATGCTGTGTGATTTTGAATACAAACTAAGGTATTTACAGTTCATAGTATTAAAGAGGGACTCGATCCAAGGAGATGGCAAGTTGAATCAACGAAAACGGAGTTGTAACGAAGAAACTATGACCGAAACAAAATCGGATATCCAAGACTAGTTTAGCCACCAAAATAATTGGGAAAAAATTAAATAAATCACATCTTTTTAAGTTAACATGATATTTTATATATATGTACTTATAATTCAATTTTATATGGTTCAGGATCACCCGTAAACAACACGAGAAGATTAATCATAAGATCCCATGATTGTACGCAACACGTCATTTGACAACACCGGTACTTTATGTACGCAACACGTCATTTGACAACACCGGTACCATGGGTCAAGATTAATCTCGACCAATACATATACGATGGGGTTTTGTTTATTTCGTTGGGGGTTTTATTTATTTCATTGCGGGTATATTAAACATCTAAAAATGAACCATTAAAATTGAATTACTAACAACGAACTGCTAACTACGGACTAAGGAATTATTCAAAGTATTAAAAGTATAACAAGTATATATATGTGACGTTTGTTTAAAAAGAAAAGGTATTGATATATTATATATGAATAGGTTCGTGATATCAACCGGAGACCAAGTCAAATTATATATATATCTTCAAGACGAAAGTGAGTATATAGTCCCACTTTTAAACTCTAAATATTTCGGGATGAGAATACATGTATTTTATGTTTTACGTTATGGACACAAGTAACTGAAAAATATATTCTACGTTGAGTTGTACCACTGGCATACTTCCCTGTAGCTTGGTAACTAATATTTACAGCGGTATTGTAAACGCGAATCCTGTTGATAGATCTATCGGGCCTGACAACCCCAACCGGACTGGACGACCAGTATTCAACGGTTGCACAGTACTTCGTTTCGTGACTACACTTGGTACGGTGTAGTAAGATTTCATAATAAAGGGAATATGCAACGTGATTAAATGTTAAGTATGGTTACCAAGTGCTCAACCACTTAGAATATTTTTATTAAACTGTTTATATACGAAATCTTGTGGTCTATATATATATATTGCTGCCGGCATTAAACCTATATCTCACCAACTTTATGTTGACCTTTTAAAACATGTCTATTCTCAGGTGATTACTAAAGCTTCCGCTGCATTATGTTGAATTTGAGCAGGATCTTGCGTACGCATATTTGTGTCAAAAATAAAACTGCATACCCAAGGATTTGTGTTGTAAAATATGCTCGAAATCGTGTTGTTATCATTATATGTAAAGTTTGTAAGTCGAAGATTATCGCTAAACGATAATCATCTTTTTATTGTCTAAAGCTTGTAACAAAAATAATGGTTATAATGTATAATATATGCAGTTTCTCTTTTAAAAATGTCGCATATAGAGGTCAATACCTCGCAATGAAATCATACGTTATCTAACACGTTCTTATGGTTAAGGACGGGTTATGACAGTTACGATGTGTTTACTTTGACGCATATATTGCGGGGAACCCAAATGCTATTTTACGCAATGGGTTAAGAAATTATTTTGACTCAATATATCCGAATATTGGACTTCGTGATTTAGAAAAAGCGGCTAACATGCAACATAAAGAAGCATGTTATGCTTACGGATTAGTAATGTTCGCTTCTCACCAAAGTGAGAACAAGAACATTGGGCTACAACTATTAAACAAAACGTTCTCACAAGTGACGGAGTCGGTAATTGGGGTAAGAAATGAGGTTTTTAGATTGTTACAGGACTGTTGGACATTACGTAACCCTCGTCCCTTTGATGATGTTACAACACTCTGTCTTATCAACGGCCATAACGATTATGTTCCACAAGACCAAGGATGGGAAGTAGTCCTAGTAAAACCAGAATGCATGACTTGTTTCTGGACGTATGAATTACGTGTCTTTATTGCCTTTGCTGAACGACTTGTGTACTAGCTAGAATTATCTTCACAACCATCTTGTATCAAATTTATTGTGTGCTATATTTCATGCCATATGTTAAATAAGCGGTATTGTAAGTTTGTAAAATATTGTGTAAAAGTTTGAACGTGAAATATTATTATAATCAGTTTTTCATATAGAATTGTAGTAGTTGAATTGTATATTAGCTACTAAGTATGAACTTAACGGGTAGGTACTACCCGAATTTAAACTTATAAAACGCTAATATGAAGAAAAAGATTTTATAAATGAGTTCATATTATGCTACGAGATACTATTGACTACTCTTAATATTCTGTATGATTAACTTGTTTCATTTGACTATTTTGAAGGAAATGGCACCAACTACTCGACACACCTTGAATATGAGCGAAGAGGAATTTTGTGCCTTTCTTGCTTCAAACATAGCCGCAGTACAGGCTGCGCTACATACCAACAATAACTTTGGATCTAGCAGTACAGAAAATCGTGTAGGATGCACCTACAAAGAATTCACTGCCTGCAAACCTTTGGAATTTGATGGAACCGAAGGACTGATCGGATTGAAACAGTGGGCCGAGAAGGTCAAATCGGTGTTTGCCATAAGTAAGTGTACTGAAGAGGACAAAGTGAAGTACGCTATGCATACCTTCACAGGTACTGCGTTAACTTGGTGGAATACCTATCTAGAGCAAGTGGGACAAGATGATGTTTACGCACTACCGTGGTCAGCATTCAAGCACTTGATGAACGAGAAGTACAGTCCCAGAACCGAGGTCAATAAGCTCAAGACAGAACTTAGAGGGTTACGAACCCAAGGATTTGATATTACCATGTATGAAAGACGATTCACAGAATTGTGCCTATTGTGTCCGGGAGCGTTCGAAGATGAGGAAGAGAAGATCGACGCGTTTGTGAAAGGATTACCGGAAAGAATCCAAGAAGATATAAGTTCACACGAGCCCGCCTCCATACAACAGGCATGTAGAATGGCTCACAAACTAGTGAACCAGATTGAGGAAATAATTAAAGAACAGGTGGCTGAAGAGGCCAATGTGAAGCAAGTCAAAAGAAAGTGGGAGGAAAACGGTGATAAGAATCACCAATACAACAACAACAGCAATTACAACAATAATCGCAACAACTATCCCAACAATCGCAACATCAATCCCAACTACAACAAACGGCCCAACAACAACAACAACAACAACTACAACAATCATCCCAATAACAATAATAACCGCAACAACATCAACAATCAGAAGCAGCTATGCCAAAGGTGTGAAAAGTATCACTCGGGGTTCTGCACCAAATTTTGCAACAAGTGTAAAAGAAATGGTCATAGCGCGGTGAAGTGTGAGGTCTACGGACCAGGGGTTAACAAAACGAAAGGAACAAATGGTTTCGGAACGAGTAATGGTGGAGCAAGTAGTGTCGGAGCAAGTTATGCCAATGCAGTTTGTTATAAATGTGGAAAACTGGGCCACATTATTAGAAATTGCCCGAACCAGGAGAACACGAATGGACAAGGCCGCGGAAGAGCTTTCAATATTAATGCGGCAGAGGCACAGGAAGACCTGGTGTAACGACCCTGGAATTTCCAACGTTATTTTATTAATAATTATTATTATTAATACGTGTGATTAAACGAATGTATGTTATTACATTTACATGTTACCATGATTGCCCGTACTTGACTTTTAAGTGCCCGAAACGTCTTTGTGACACCCGGAACTTTCACGAATAATATTTTTAGATATTATTTACATTCATGATTAAATTTATTAATCATTTTAATTAACTAAGGCTATTAGTTAGTTACTTGGGCTTTAATTGGTTTAACTTGATAAATACTTGAACTTGGGCCTTGTTAGTGTTAATGGACTTATGTAAGCCCACCCTACATTATTAATGGACCCTTCAGCCCATGTCTTGAAAGTGTAAGTATCATTTAGTGAGGTAACTAGTTAGTTAACTTGCTTGGAATCTAGTTTGCTCTTAACCCCCATGCATAGCCATCCTTTAACCACCTTTTATGAACTTTTCATGCTAGTATCCACCAAACAACACCCTCTCCTTTGAGGATGCAGCTGGCCGTCGCTCCCCATGAGCCTACAAGGAGTTTTTTTTTTTTTTTTTGTAATACTTACACTCTCATTCTCTCATTTCTCAAACACACTTCTACTTGCAATTATCTTTCTCTCTTTTTCTCTCAAGGTTTCTTTGCTCTTTGTAAGTAAACTTGAAGACCTTTTCTCTTATTCTTTTCTCCCTAATACCGTATACATACATGCAAATCATCATCATCAATTGTTGTTCTTTGTTGTTAATGTTACTTGTCTTGTTAATTGTTGTTATTTACTTACATGTTTCAAGAATCTAACTTTCTAGTTTGATTCATCTTTTATCTTGTTTTAACAAGAACAATCAAGAACTAAACTCTCTAGTTTAGGTTCTACATATAATGTTTCAAAAGATTATAAAGTTCATGGTTGAAAGACATACTTGAAGTTCATGAAGTAAACTTTAAAGTTTACTTTCTAAAGATCAAACTTTGGTTTGAATCTTTAAAGTATGAACAACCATGAATCTTTTCTTGTTTATTTAAGTTTACTTCTTCAATTTATGCACTTTAATTTCATGTAGTCAGTTTATATGGTCAAGTACTACAAGTTAGTCTTGATCTCATATCTCTTGAACAAATTAAGTTAACTTTGAAAGTTCAAGAACACACAAATAAGTTTTCTTTAAATATAACTTTGGATCTAGACTTTTGAGTCTTGGATCTTCAAGATCAAACTAAGAACTATGTTCTACTACTTATGATCTTGATTAGTTAGTTTACTTTTAAGTTTGTAACTTGTTATTAGCTTTAAAGTCCATGTATGTGTTAGATCTAAGACTTTGATGCAACTTTGGTTCATCAAACTTCATACAACTCTTAAGTGAGTTTTGCTTCATGTCTTAGACTTTCACATGGGTTATGATGGTCAAGACTTGGTTAAGATGATGTAAATACATCAATGAGTTGTACACTTGAAGCTATATGCATCAAGGATGAGAACCATGATGAACATCAAGCACCAAGACCACCGGAATCCTTTTAAACACACTGTTCTGTCCAAAAGTTACTGGTCTGGTGATTATGTAACAGACCACTAGACCTGGGATGTTCTAACCTTGATTTTTAGATAGATCTTTTCGAGTAGATAACTTTTCATATAGGACTCGTCTTAATCCGAGTTACGGTTTAGGATTTATGGCCCTCCGATCGTTACTATGTCCTTTAACGTTGTGCAGAAATTTCTGACCTACTCGCAATTAGACCGTCGCCACGGTCAAACCAAGACGAGTTTGCTTCTGTAAATTTTACCACACTTAAGGGACTCATAGACGGAGCCATAGCCACTGGTCTCACCTTAATTCAGTAAGGGTAGAGGCCGTGGTGACTGACTGAAATCAGACTTTGTTGAAAACTACTTTCATAAACGAAACTTACTTTACGCCTTTTTTTTGATGATGAATGATGATGACCCTTAAGACCTTAATTACATACTTTTAAACCTATTAAGATGATTTACTGACTTAGTACTATTTGACTTAGGTTGAGGACTTCGGACCATTTACTTGCACACCTTTCCCGACTACTACTTTACCGCTACATATCATTGTGAGTTATAGCATTCCCTTTTTACTTTAACTTATTTTGGGAACTGAGAATGCATGCAGATTTTATGTTTTACATACTAGGCACGAGTACTTAAACTTATATATGTGTGGGTTATACAACGGCATAAACATTCCCTTTAGCTCGGTAACGTTTAATCATTGGTTTTTGAACCATGAACGCGAATCTTAGATATGGATCCATAGGGTTTGACATCCCCACTCGGGCTAGTCGCGCTAGTATTTAACGAGTGTTTAATAATTCATAGACATACGCACTTGCCAAGTGTACTTTCAGGGGGTATAAACGTTAAGTTAGTTACCGAGTGCCCACGGTTAACATATACTTTATCATACTGTTTTCAAACGCTCTTTGTAGCACTGAAATCTCGTGACCTACCTTACATACTGTTATACTTAAACTATAGCTCACCAACCTTTGTGTTGACATTTTTAAGCATGTTTTTCTCAGGTGCTTGAGGTTAGCTTCCGCTATGTACTAGTCGTGCTGTAGACACCCACTGCTTAGAGTTGTCATCGCATGAACTACTTTATTTTGCATTCAAACATTCGTACTTTTGAACTATGACTTGTAACGACCATTGTGGTCACATACACTTATTATTTTCTTCTACTTAGTGAAGCATGCTTTTGAAATGTAAAACATTTGATGTCGGTTATGACATCACCTTTTTATCGTGAATGCAACTTCTTTAATTACAGCATATAGTACTTAACCTTGTAATGATCCTGTTGTTGATGATTCGTACACGATGGTTTTGTACGGGGCATCACATTTGGTATCAGAGCATTGGTTGTAGGGAATTAGGTTGCATTAGTGAGTCTAAGACCGACCCGAGTAGGATTCACTAATAGGACTAATCTACAACTTGCTAGTTTACTTGTTTCCGCTGAACTTACTGCATGCTGCTGCTTACTTTTTCCGCTATATGCCATATGCTACTACCTGATTTCACTACTGCATGATGCTACTTGCTTTCGATTGCATGCTACTTTCATACGAATTACTGTTATTGCCATGCTAGTTACTGTTATACATGATTTAAACTGTTGGCCTATTATTTGCTTGCTTTATGACATACTGACATGGAAAATTTATTTTACCTTGTTCAGATGTCGGATGTTCCACCTGCTGGTATTTCGGGCAGTACAGACTCAGACCCCGTTGCCCTACCTACTGCTACACCTGCTGCTGCTACTGTCGATACACCGGCCCTGACACCCACTAGTGATCCCGACGCTTCTACTTCCGGAGCTGGTACTAGTGAACCTGCCCCAGCGTCTGCTCCCGGACCCTCGAGGTCACAGCCCCGCATTGGTGGTATTGAGATCCCCGCGGAGTTCGGGGAAGGGCCGTTTCGTAACCACATGCGCACGCCTTGCCGACGCACTCCCGACGGACGTTTAGTCATGATTCCGCCAGGCAGACACAGACAGATGTTGGCCGCCTTCGGACGCTTCGGATTACCAACTCAGCCACCAGTGTCACCACCACACGATTCGGATGACTCATCATCCGCCGATTCTTCATCATCAGACGACTCTAGCGATGATGAGGATCCTACTGATAGACCTATTCAGGCACTCTCTACCCCGACGAAGAAGCGGTACCGTTTCGACGGCACCGTCATTCCAGGGGTGAATGGAGGTCGTGCTTTTACTGACGCATTTGGCCATCGTCGTAGATTTACTGCTCGTAAACGAGTTGTGCCATACCCTACCGACCCACAGATACGTAAGGTTCCCCGTTACGTATTGACTATTCCTGGAACCGTACCACCTAGATTTAGATACGGACCACTTATATCTAGGGACGTACCGTCTACATCCGGAGCCGGACCATCTACATCAACACCACCGGCACCACCCGCACCACCCGCCCCACCTACACCGCCTGCCCCACCAGCTTCCTCTAACGAGGGACTGATGAGGGAGATTGAGACCCTCCGAGCTCGAGTCACTGAGCTCGAGGAGCAGTTGGCTCGAGGAGCAGTTCACCCGCCTTCACCGTAGGACTTTGTATTTAGATTTCATGATGTAATCTAGATATAGTTTCATGTATTTCATATGTATTGTACGAACTTATTCAGATGTATGAAACTTATTATTATTAATGAATGGAACTTTGCGTTATTTAATTCTTGCACGATGTTCTATTTACATTGCTGTACGATGATTCTGTGGTATTTGTACCTAGATGCATTATTTAATAACATGTGATGTTTTGATTCCATGTTGGTCACTATATACTGTATTATTACTACTTGCATACTGGATTTTGACTTGAGTCAAAAAATTTGTTTAGAATACCATGGCTAACGGAAGATCCACACCTACCACCGCCCAGATTGAGGACATGATCAATGAACGGGTCGCTGCAGCCCTAGCAGAAAGAAATCTCGAAGCTCCACCGCCACCACCACTGGTTATTCCACCCGTTCGAAATAGGTGTACATACAAGGAATTCCAGAGCTGCAAACCGCATAACTTCAGCGGCACCGAGGGACCAGTTGGTCTCACCAGATGGTTCGAGAAACTTGAATCAGTATTCCGAGTTAGCAACTGTTCGGAGGACAATAAGACCAAGTTTGCATCTTGCATGCTATCTGACGACGCGCTAACGTGGTGGAACACGTTAGCTCAAGCGAAAGGTATCGATGAGGCGTATGCTATGCCATGGGAGGAATTCAAGGCGGCTATGATTGATGAGTATTGTCCGAGAACCAAAATTCAGAAGATGGAAATTGAATTCATACAGTTGAAGGCCGTAGGGAACGACCTTAACAGTTACAATCGTAGGTTTTTGGAGTTAGCACTGATGTGTCCGACCATAGTCACCCCCGAATTCAAGCGCATGGAGAAATACTTCTCGGGACTCCCTAAGTCCATCAAAGGAAATGTCACCTCATCCAAGCCACCAAATGTCCCCGAAGCAATGCGCATGGCGCATACTCTCCTGAATCAAATCATCCTTGATGAGCCGAAGAAGGCTAAGTTTGAAGCCGGTAGTAGTGAAAAGAGGAAATGGGATAACAACCACAACAACCACAACAACAACAACAACAACAACAACAACAACAACAACAACAACAACAACAACAACAACAATAATAGGGGGAGAAACTACGATCAGACCCCCGCCAAGAGGCACAACAACGGTGGAAACCCTAATCCCAACAACAACACCAACACCAACCCGAACTACAAAAGAACCTTACCACAATGCAAGCGGTGCTACAAGCACCATACTGGATATTGCAATGTTGTCTGTGAGAAGTGCCAACGGGCTGGGCATATCGGAAAGGACTGCAAGGTCACCACTTTGAATGGGAAACCGAACACCAATGGACCTAAGAAGTGCTATGAATGTGGACAGACGGGCCATTTCGGAAATGCATGCCCCAACAAGCAAAAAGATGGCGGGCCACCCAGTGGTAGAGCTTTTAATGTTAATGCAAGGGATGCACGCGATAACCCCGACTTGGTGATAGGTATATTCAAAATCAACAATCTTTTAGCTTCTGTCTTGTTTGATACTAGTGCGGATAGAAGTTATGTATGTAGACATTTTTGCGATAAGATTAATTGGTCATTAGTCCCGTTAAAAGAAAGTATGCTTGTCGAGGTCGCAAATGGAAAACTTGAAAAGGTCGACCATATTAGTCGTGGAGCTATTATCAACATAGCTGGTGCAGATTTCAAAATTGATTTGACACCTATTAAACTGGGAAGTTTTGACGTGATCATCGGTATGGATTGGTTGAGCAAGATAAAGGCCGATATAATCTGCAGAGATAAAGCACTTCGCATACCACAAGGAGATGGCGAACCACTGGTTATCTTTGGAGAGAGATGTACCTCGAAGTTGAACCTCATTAGTTGCGTGAAAGTGCAAAAGATTATGAAGAAGGGACGTTTTGCTGTCCTAGCACATGTGAAAGCGGTAGAAACTGAGGTGAAGAGCGTGAATGACGTTCGAATTGTGAACGAATTTTCCGATGTCTTCCCAGAGGAATTTCCTGGATTGCCGCCGCAGAGAGCCATAGAGTTTCAGATTGATTTAGTGCCAGGAGCAGCACCTGTAGCTCGCGCACCTTATAGACTCGCACCTTCCGAGATGCAAGAATTACAGAGTCAACTACAAGAGCTGTTAGACTGAGGATTTATTCAACCAAGCTTCTCGCCTTGGGGCGCACCTGTGTTGTTTGTGAAGAAGAAGGATGGATCCTAGCGTATGTGTATCGACTACCATGAACTCAACAAATTGACAATCAAGAATCGGTATCTTCTTCCACGAATTGACGATCTTTTTGATCAACTACAAGGATCGAGCGTTTATTCAAATATCGATTTACGATCCGGCTATCACCAGTTGAGGGTGAAGGAAAGTGACATGATGAAGACTGCATTCAGAACCCGTTATGGTCATTATGAGTTCCTCGTGATGCCATTCGGTTTGACAAATGCACCTGCCGTGTTCATGGATCTCATGAATCGTGTCTGCAAGCCTTACTTGGACAAGTTTGTTATCGTCTTCATAGATGATATCCTCATCTACTCTAAGAGCGAAGAAGAACATGAGCAACACCTCCGATTAGTGCTTGAACTCTTAAGACAAGAGCAACTTTACGCCAAATTCTCCAAGTGCGAATTTTGGCTGAAGGAAGTACAGTTTCTGGGTCATGTTGTGAGCGACCAGGGTATCAAAGTTGATCCCGCCAAGATTGAAGCCATCAGCAAGTGGGAGACCTGAAATGTCCCGTTCTTATTGATTAAAAACGTTCCATATTAATTGATTTCGTTGCGAGGTTTTGACCTCTATATGAGACGTTTTTCAAAGACTGCATTCATTTTTAAACAAACCATAACCTTTATTTCATCAATAAAGGTTTAAAAAGCTTTACGTAGATTATCAAATAATGATAATCTAAAATATCCTGTTTACACACGACCATTACATAATGGTTTACAATACAAATATGTTACAACAAAATAAGTTTCTTGAATGCAGTTTTTACACAATATCATACAAGCATGGACTCCAAATCTTGTCCTTATTTAAGTATGCGACAGCGGAAGCTCTTAATAATCACCTGAGAATAAACATGCTTAAAACGTCAACAAAAATGTTGGTGAGTTATAGGTTTAACCTATATATATCAAATCGTAACAATAGACCACAAGATTTCATATTTCAATACACATCCCATACATAGAGATAAAAATCATTCATATGGTGAACACCTGGTAACCGACAATAACAAGATGCATATATAAGAATATCCCCATCATTCCGGGACACCCTTCGGATATGATATAAATTTCGAAGTACTAAAGCATCCGGTACTTTGGATGGGGTTTGTTAGGCCCAATAGATCTATCTTTAGGATTCGCGTCAATTAGGGTGTCTGCTCCCTAATTCTTAGATTACCAGACTTAATAAAAAGGGGCATATTCGATTTCGATAATTCAACCATAGAATGTAGTTTCACTTACTTGTGTCTATTTTGTAAATCATTTATAAAACCTGCATGTATTCTCATCCCAAAAATATTAGATTTTAAAAGTGGGACTATAACTCACTTTCACAGATTTTTACTTCGTCGGGAAGTAAGACTTGGCCACTGGTTGATTCACGAACCTATAACAATATATACATATATATCAAAGTATGTTCAAAATATATTTACAACACTTTTAATATATTTTGATGTTTTAAGTTTATTAAGTCAGCTGTCCTCGTTAGTAACCTACAACTAGTTGTCCACAGTTAGATGTACAGAAATAAATCGATAAATATTATCTTGAATCAATCCACGACCCAGTGTATACGTATCTCAGTATTGATCACAACTCAAACTATATATATTTTGGAATCAACCTCAACCCTGTATAGCTAACTCCAACATTCACATATAGAGTGTCTATGGTTGTTCCGAAATATATATAGATGTGTCGACATGATAGGTCGAAACATTGTATACGTGTCTATGGTATCTCAAGATTACATAATATATAATACAAGTTGATTAAGTTATGGTTGGAATAGATTTGTTACCAATTTTCACGTAGCTAAAATGAGAAAAATTATCCAATCTTGTTTTACCCATAACTTCTTCATTTTAAATCCGTTTTGAGTGAATCAAATTGCTATGGTTTCATATTGAACTCTATTTTATGAATCTAAACAAAAAAAGTATAGGTTTCTAGTCAGAAAAATAAGTTACAAGTCGTTTTTGTAAAGGTAGTCATTTCAGTCGAAAGAACGACGTCTAGATGACCATTTTAGAAAACATACTTCCACTTTGAGTTTAACCATAATTTTTGGATATAGTTTCATGTTCATAATAAAAATCATTTTCTCAGAATAACAACTTTTAAATCAAAGTTTATCATAGTTTTTAATTAACTAACCCAAAACAGCCCGCGGTGTTACTACGACGGCGTAAATCCGGTTTTACGGTGTTTTTCGTGTTTCCAGGTTTTAAATCATTAAGTTAGCATATCATATAGATATAGAACATGTGTTTAGTTGATTTTAAAAGTCAAGTTAGAAGGATTAACTTTTGTTTGCGAACAAGTTTAGAATTAACTAAACTATGTTCTAGTGATTACAAGTTTAAACCTTCGAATAAGATAGCTTTATATGTATGAATCGAATGATGTTATGAACATCATTACTACCTTAAGTTCCTTGGATGAACCTACTGGAAAAGAGAAAAATGGATCTAGCTTCAATGGATCCTTGGATGGCTCAAAGTTCTTGAAGCAAAATCATGACACGAAAACAAGTTCAAGTAAGATCATCACTTGAAATAAGATTGTTATAGTTATAGAAATTGAACCAAAGTTTGAATATGATTATTACCTTGTATTAGAATGATAACCTACTGTAAGAAACAAAGATTTCTTGAGGTTGGATGATCACCTTACAAGATTGGAAGTGAGCTAGCAAACTTGAAAGTATTCTTGATTTTATGAAACTAGAACTTTTGGAATTTATGAAGAACACTTAGAACTTGAAGATAGAACTTGAGAGAGTTCAATTAGATGAAGAAAATTGAAGAATGAAAGTGTTTGTAGGTGTTTTTGGTCGTTGGTGTATGGATTAGATATAAAGGATATGTAATTTTGTTTTCATGTAAATAAGTCATGAATGATTACTCATATTTTTGTAATCTTATGAGATATTTCATGCTAGTTGCCAAATGATAGTTCCCACATGTGTTAGGTGACTCACATGGGCTGCTAAGAGCTGATCATTGGAGTGTATATACCAATAGTACATACATCTAAACGCTGTGTATTGTACGAGTACGAATACGGGTGCATACGAGTAGAATTGTTGATGAAACTGAACGAGAATGTAATTGTAAGCATTTTTGTTAAGTAGAAGTATTTTGATAAGTGTATTGAAGTCTTTCAAAAGTGTATAAATACATATTAAAACACTACATGTATATACATTTTAACTGAGTCGTTAAGTCATCGTTAGTCGTTACATGTAAGTGTTGTTTTGAAACCTTTAGGTTAACGATCTTGTTAAATGTTGTTAACCCAATATTTATAATATCAAAAGAGATTTTAAATTATTATATTATCAAGATATTATGATGTACGAATATCTCTTAATATGATATATATACATTAAATGTCGTTACAACGATAATCGTTACATATATGTCTCGTTTCAAAATCATTAAGTTAGTAGTCTTGTTTTTACATATGTAGTTCATTGTTAATATACTTAATGATATGTTTAATTATCATAATATAATGTTAACTATATATATAACCATATATATGTCATCATATAGTTTTTACACGTTTTAACGTTCGTGAATCACCGGTCAACTTGGGTGGTCAATTGTCTATATGTAACCTATTTCAATTAATCAAGTCTTAACAAGTTTGATTGCTTAACATGTTGGAAACATTTAATCATGTAAACATCAATCTCAATTAATATATATAAACATGGAAAAGTTCGGGTCACTACAGTACCTACCCGTTAAATAAATTTCGTCCCGAAATTTTAAGCTGTTGAAGGTGTTGACGAATCTTCTGGAAATAGATGCGGGTATTTCTTCTTCATCTGATCTTCACGCTCCCAGGTGAACTCAGGTCCTCTACGAGCATTCCATCGAACCTTAACAATTGGTATCTTGTTTTGCTTAAGTCTTTTAACCTCACGATCCATTATTTCGACGGGTTCTTCGATGAATTGGAGTTTTTCGTTGATTTGGATTTCATCTAACGGAATAGTGAGATCTTCTTTAGCAAAACATTTCTTCAAATTCGAGACGTGGAAAGTGTTATGTACAGCCGCGAGTTGTTGAGGTAACTCAAGTCGGTAAGCTACTGGTCCGACACGATCAATAATCTTGAATGGTCCAATATACCTTGGATTTAATTTCCCTCGTTTACCAAATCGAACAACGCCTTTCCAAGGTGAAACTTTAAGCATGACCATCTCTCCAATTTCAAACTCTATATCTTTTCTTTTAATGTCAGCGTAGCTCTTTTGTCGACTTTGGGCGGTTTTCAACCGTTGTTGAATTTGGATGATCTTCTCGGTAGTTTCTTGTATAATCTCCGGACCCGTAATCTGTCTATCCCCCACCTCACTCCAACAAATCGGAGACCTGCACTTTCTACCATAAAGTGCTTCAAACGGCGCCATCTCAATGCTTGAATGGTAGCTGTTGTTGTAGGAAAATTCTGCTAACGGTAGATGTCGATCCCAACTGTTTCCGAAATCAATAACACATGCTCGTAGCATGTCTTCAAGCATTTGTATCGTCCTTTCGCTCTGCCCATCAGTTTGTGGATGATAGGCAGTACTCATGTCTAGACGAGTTCCTAATGCTTGCTGTAATGTCTGCCAGAATCTTGAAATAAATCTGCCATCCCTATCAGAGATAATAGAGATTGGTATTCCATGTCTGGAGACGACTTCCTTCAAATACAGTCGTGCTAACTTCTCCATCTTGTCATCTTCTCTTATTGGTAGGAAGTGTGCTGATTTGGTGAGACGATCAACTATTACCCAAATAGTATCAAAACCACTTGCAGTCCTTGGCAATTTAGTGATGAAATCCATGGTAATGTTTTCCCATTTCCATTCCGGGATTTCGGGTTGTTGAAGTAGACCTGATGGTTTCTGATGCTCAGCTTTGACCTTAGAACACGTCAAACATTCTCCTACGTATTTAGCAACATCGGCTTTCATACCCGGCCACCAAAAATGTTTCTTGAGATCCTTGTACATCTTCCCCGTTCCAGGATGTATTGAGTATCTGGTTTTATGAGCTTCTCTAAGTACTATTTCTCTCATATCTCCAAATTTTGGTACCCAAATCCTTTCAGCCCTATACCGGGTTCCGTCTTCCCGAATATTAAGATGCTTCTCCGATCCTTTGGGTATTTCATCCTTTAAATTTCCCTCTTTTAAAACTCCTTGTTGCGCCTCCTTTATTTGAGTAGTAATGTTATTATGAATCATTATATTCATAGATTTTACTCGAATGGGTTCTCTGTCCTTCCTGCTCAAGGCATCGGCTACCACATTTGCCTTCCCCGGGTGGTAACGAATCTCAAAGTCGTAATCATTCAACAATTCAATCCACCTACGCTGCCTCATATTCAGTTGTTTCTGATTAAATATGTGTTGAAGACTTTTGTGGTCGGTATATATAATACTTTTGACCCCATATAAGTAGTGTCTCCAAGTCTTTAATGCAAAAACAACCGCGCCTAATTCCAAATCATGCGTCGTATAATTTTGTTCGTGAATCTTCAATTGTCTAGACGCATAAGCAATCACCTTCGTTCGTTGCATTAATACACAACCGAGACCTTGCTTTGATGCATCACAATAAATCACAAAATCATCATTCCCTTCAGGCAATGACAATATAGGAGCCGTAGTTAGCTTTTTCTTCAATAACTGAAATGCTTTCTCTTGTTCATCATTCCATTCAAATTTCTTCCCTTTATGCGTTAATGCAGTCAAGGGTTTTGCTATTCTGGAAAAGTCTTGGATGAACCTTCTGTAGTAACCAGCTAGTCCTAAAAACTGGCGTATGTGTTTCGGAGTTTTCGGGGTTTCCCACTTTTCAACAGTTTCTATCTTTGCCGGATCCACCTTAATACCTTCTTTGTTCACTATGTGACCGAGGAATTGAACTTCTTCCAACCAAAATGCACACTTTGAAAACTTAGCGTACAATTCTTCCTTCCTCAATACTTCTAACACCTTTCTCAAATGTTCACCGTGTTCTTGGTCATTCTTTGAGTAAATAAGTATGTCATCAATGAAAACAATGACAAACTTGTCAAGGTATGGTCCACACACTCGGTTCATAAGGTCCATGAACACAGCTGGTGCATTAGTTAAACCAAACGGCATGACCATAAACTCGTAATGACCGTAACGTGTTCTGAAAGCAGTCTTTGGAATATCATCTTCTTTCTCCCGCATTTGATGATACCCGGAACGTAAGTCAATCTTTGAATAAACAGACGAGCCTTGTAGTTGATCAAATAAGTCGTCGATTCTCGGTAGTGGGTAGCGGTTCTTGATGGTAAGTTTGTTCAACTCTCGGTAGTCGATACACAACCTGAATGTACCATCTTTCTTCTTGACAAACAAAACAGGAGCTCCCCACGGTGATGTGCTTGGTCGAATGAAACCACGCTCTAAAAGTTCTTGTAATTGTCTTTGCAGTTCTTTCATCTCACTGGGTGCGAGTCTGTAAGGAGCACGAGCTATTGGTGCAGCTCCTGGTACAAGATCTATTTGAAATTCAACGGATCGATGTGGGGGTAATCCTGGTAATTCTTTCGGAAATACATCGGGAAATTCTTTTGCAATGGGAACATCATTGATGCTCTTTTCTTCAGTTTGTACTTTCTCGACGTGTGCTAGAACAGCATAGCAACCTTTTCTTATTAGTTTTTGTGCCTTCAAATTACTAATAAGATGTAGCTTCGTGTTGCCCTTTTCTCCGTACACCATTAAGGGTTTTCCTTTTTCTCGTATAATGCGAATTGCATTTTTGTAACAAACGATCTCTGCTTTCACTTCTTTCAACCAGTCCATACCGATTATCACATCAAAACTCCCTAACTCTACTGGTATCAAATCAATCTTAAATGTTTCGCTAACCAGTTTAATTTCTCGATTCCGACATATATTATCTGCTGAAATTAATTTACCATTTGCTAATTCGAGTAAAAATTTACTATCCAAAGGCGTCAATGGACAACTTAATTTAGCACAAAAATCTCTACTCATATAGCTTCTATCCGCACCCGAATCAAATAAAACGTAAGCAGATTTATTGTCAATAAGAAACGTACCCGTAACAAGCTCCGGGTCTTCCTGTGCCTCTACCGCATTAATATTGAAAACTCTTCCACGGCCTTGTCCATTCGTGTTCTCCTGGTTCGGGCAATTTCTAATAATGTGGCCTGGTTTTCCACATTTATAACAAACTACATTGGCATAACTTGCTCCGACACTACTTGCTCCGCCATTACTCGTTCCGACACCATTTGTTCCTTTCGTTCTATTAACCCCTGGTCCGTAGACCTCACACTTCGCCGCGCTATGACCATTTCTTTTACACTTGTTGCAAAATTTGGTGCAGAACCCCGAGTGATTCTTTTCACACCTTTGGCATAGTTGCTTCTGATTGTTGTTGTTGTTGCGGTTATTATTGCTGTTGGGATGATTGTTGTAGTTGCTGTTGTTGTTGTTGTTGTTGTTGGGCCGTTTGTTGTAGTTGCGATTGATGTTGCGATTGTTGTTGTTGTTGTATTGGTGATTCTTATCACCATTTTCCTCCCACTTTCTTTTGACTTGCTTCACATTGGCCTCTTCAGCAGTCTGTTCTTTAATTCTTTCTTCAATCTGGTTCACTAGTTTGTGAGCCATTCTACATGCCTGTTGTATGGAGGCGGGCTCGTGTGAACTTATATCTTCTTGGATTCTTTCTGGTAATCCTTTCACAAATGCGTCGATCTTCTCTTCCTCATCTTCGAATGCTCCCGGACACAATAGGCACAATTCTGTGAATCGTCTTTCGTACGTGGTAATATCAAATCCTTGGGTTCGTAACCCTCTAAGTTCTGTCTTGAGCTTATTGACCTCAGTTCTGGGACGGTACTTCTCGTTCATCAAGTGCTTGAATGCTGACCACGGTAGTGCGTACGCATCATCTTGTCCCACTTGCTCTAGATAGGTATTCCACCATGTTAACGCAGAACCTGTGAAGGTATGCGTAGCGTACTTCACTTTGTCCTCTTCAGTACACTTACTTATGGCAAACACCGATTCAACCTTCTCGGTCCACCGTTTCAATCCGATCGGTCCTTCGGTTCCATCAAATTCCAAAGGTTTGCAGGCAGTGAATTCTTTGTAGGTGCATCCTACACGATTTCCTGTACTACTAGATCCAAGGTTATTGTTGGTATGTAGCGCAGCCTGTACTGCGGCTATGTTTGAAGCTAGAAAAGTACGGAATTCCTCTTCATTCATATTCACGGTGTGTCGAGTAGTCGGTGCCATTTCCTTCAAAATAGTTAAATGGAACAAGTTAATCATACAGAATATTAAGAGTAGTTAATAGTATTTCGTAGCATAATATGAACTCATTTATAAAAGCTTTTTCTTCATATTAGCGTTTTATAAGTTTAAATTCGGGTAGTACCTACCCGTTAAGTTCATACTTAGTAGCTAATATACAATTCAACTACTACAATTCTATATGAAAAACTGATTATAATAATATTTCGCGTTCAAACTTTTATACAATATTTTACAAACTTACAATACCGCTTATTTTACATAAAGCATGAAATATAGCACACAATAACTTTGATACAAGATAGTTGTGAAGACAATTCTAGCTAGTACACAAGTCGTTCAGCAAAGGCAATAAAGAAACGTAATTCATACGTCCAGAAACAAGTCATGCATTCTGGTTTTACTAGGACTACTTCCCATCCTTGGTCTTGTGCAACATAACCGTTATGGCCGTTGATAAGACAGCGTGTTGTAACGTCATCAAAGGGACGAGGGTTACGTAATGTCCAACAGTCCCGTAATAATCTAAAAACCTCATTTCTTACCCCAATTACCGACTCCGTCACTTGTGGAAACGTTTTGTTTAATAGTTGTAGCCCGATGTTCTTGTTCTCACTTTGGTGAGAAGCGAACATTACTAATCCGTAAGCATAACATGCTTCTTTATGTTGCATGTTAGCCGCTTTTTCTAAATCACGAAGTCCAATATTCGGATATATTGAGTCAAAATAATTTCTTAACCCGTTGCGTAAAATAGCATTTGGGTTCCCCGCAATATATGCGTCAAAGTAAACACATCGTAACTTATGGGTTTCCCAATGTGATATCCCCCATCTTTTAAACGAAAGTCTCTTATAAACCAAGACATTCTTGGAACGTTCTTCGAATGTCTTACAAACTGATCTCGCCTTAAATAGTTGTGCCGAAGAATTCTGGCCGACTCTAGACAAGATTTCATCAATCATGTCTCCGGGTAGGTCTCTTAAAATATTGGGTTGTCTATCCATTTTGTGTTTTTAAACTGTAAAATAGACAAGAGTTAGATTCATAAAAAAAATACTTATTAATACAAGCAATTTTTACATATATCATAAAGCATAAGAACACTATATTCCATATATTACACCACACGAATACAACTATCTTATTCCGACTCGCTCGTTTCTTCTTCTTCGGTTTTGGTTCGTTTTGCCAAGTTTCTAGGGATATATGATGTTCCCCTAATACGAGCCGTCGTTGTCCACATTGGTTTAGAAAAACCTGGTGGTTTAGAGGTTCCCGGGTCATTGTTACAACTTAAGGACTTCGGGGGTTGACGATACATATACAGTTCATCGGGGTTGGAATTAGATTTCTCTATTTTTATGCCCTTTCCCTTATTATTTTCTTTTGCCTTTTTAAATTCAGTTGGGGTAATTTCTATAACATCATCGGAATTCTCGTCGGAATCTGATTCATCGGAGAATTGGTAATCCTCCCAATATTTTGCTTCCTTGGCGGAAACACCATTGACCATAATTAACCTTGGTCGGTTGGTTGAGGATTTTCTTTTACTTAACCGTTTTATTATTTCCCCCACCGGTTCTATTTCTTCATCCGGTTCCGATTCTTCTTCCGGTTCCGATTCTTCTTCCGGTTCCGACTCTTCTTCCGGTTCCTCTTCGGGAACTTGTGAATCAGTCCACGAATCATTCCAATTTACATTTGACTCTTCATTATTATTAGGTGAGTCAATGGGACTTGTTCTAGAGGTAGACATCTATCACATAATATCAAACGCGTTAAGAGATTAATATATCACATAATATTCACATGTTAAAAATATATAGTTTCCAACAAAATTTGTTAAGCAATCATTTTTCAAGTAAACACGGTCGAAGTCCAGACTCACTAATGCATCCTAACAAACTAGATAAGACACACTAATGCAAAATTCTGGTTCTCTAAGACCATAGCTCGGATACCAACTGAAATGTCCCGTTCTTATTGATTAAAAACGTTCCATATTAATTGATTTCGTTGCGAGGTTTTGACCTCTATATGAGACATTTTTCAAAGACTGCATTCATTTTTAAACAAACCATAACCTTTATTTCATCAATAAAGGTTTAAAAAGCTTTACGTAGATTATCAAATAATGATAATCTAAAATATCCTGTTTACACACGACCATTACATAATGGTTTACAATACAAATATGTTACAACAAAATAAGTTTCTTGAATGCAGTTTTTACACAATATCATACAAGCATGGACTCCAAATCTTGTCCTTATTTAAGTATGCGACAGCGGAAGCTCTTAATAATCACCTGAGAATAAACATGCTTAAAACGTCAACAAAAATGTTGGTGAGTTATAGGTTTAACCTATATATATCAAATCGTAACAATAGACCACAAGATTTCATATTTCAATACACATCCCATACATAGAGATAAAAATCATTCATATGGTGAACACCTGGTAACCGACAATAACAAGATGCATATATAAGAATATCCCCATCATTCCGGGACACCCTTCGGATATGATATAAATTTCGAAGTACTAAAGCATCCGGTACTTTGGATGGGGTTTGTTAGGCCCAATAGATCTATCTTTAGGATTCGCGTCAATTAGGGTGTCTGTTCCCTAATTCTTAGATTACCAGACTTAATAAAAAGGGGCATATTCGATTTCGATAATTCAACCATAGAATGTAGTTTCACTTACTTGTGTCTATTTTGTAAATCATTTATAAAACCTGCATGTATTCTCATCCCAAAAATATTAGATTTTAAAAGTGGGACTATAACTCACTTTCACAGATTTTTACTTCGTCGGGAAGTAAGACTTGGCCACTGGTTGATTCACGAACCTATAACAATATATACATATATATCAAAGTATGTTCAAAATATATTTACAACACTTTTAATATATTTTGATGTTTTAAGTTTATTAAGTCAGCTGTCCTCGTTAGTAACCTACAACTAGTTGTCCACAGTTAGATGTACAGAAATAAATCGATAAATATTATCTTGAATCAATCCACGACCCAGTGTATACGTATCTCAGTATTGATCACAACTCAAACTATATATATTTTGGAATCAACCTCAACCCTGTATAGCTAACTCCAACATTCACATATAGAGTGTCTATGGTTGTTCCGAAATATATATAGATGTGTCGACATGATAGGTCGAAACATTGTATACGTGTCTATGGTATCTCAAGATTACATAATATATAATACAAGTTGATTAAGTTATGGTTGGAATAGATTTGTTACCAATTTTCACGTAGCTAAAATGAGAAAAATTATCCAATCTTGTTTTACCCATAACTTCTTCATTTTAAATCCGTTTTGAGTGAATCAAATTGCTATGGTTTCATATTGAACTCTATTTTATGAATCTAAACAAAAAAAGTATAGGTTTCTAGTCGGAAAAATAAGTTACAAGTCGTTTTTGTAAAGGTAGTCATTTCAGTCGAAAGAACGACGTCTAGATGACCATTTTAGAAAACATACTTCCACTTTGAGTTTAACCATAATTTTTGGATATAGTTTCATGTTCATAATAAAAATCATTTTCTCAGAATAACAACTTTTAAATCAAAGTTTATCATAGTTTTTAATTAACTAACCCAAAACAGCCCGCGGTGTTACTACGACGGCGTAAATCCGGTTTTACGGTGTTTTTCGTGTTTCCAGGTTTTAAATCATTAAGTTAGCATATCATATAGATATAGAACATGTGTTTAGTTGATTTTAAAAGTCAAGTTAGAAGGATTAACTTTTGTTTGCGAACAAGTTTAGAATTAACTAAACTATGTTCTAGTGATTACAAGTTTAAACCTTCGAATAAGATAGCTTTATATGTATGAATCGAATGATGTTATGAACATCATTACTACCTTAAGTTCCTTGGATGAACCTACTGGAAAAGAGAAAAATGGATCTAGCTTCAATGGATCCTTGGATGGCTCAAAGTTCTTGAAGCAAAATCATGACACGAAAACAAGTTCAAGTAAGATCATCACTTGAAATAAGATTGTTATAGTTATAGAAATTGAACCAAAGTTTGAATATGATTATTACCTTGTATTAGAATGATAACCTACTGTAAGAAACAAAGATTTCTTGAGGTTGGATGATCACCTTACAAGATTGGAAGTGAGCTAGCAACTTGAAAGTATTCTTGATTTTATGAAACTAGAACTTTTGGAATTTATGAAGAACACTTAGAACTTGAAGATAGAACTTGAGAGAGTTCAATTAGATGAAGAAAATTGAAGAATGAAAGTGTTTGTAGGTGTTTTTGGTCGTTGGTGTATGGATTAGATATAAAGGATATGTAATTTTGTTTTCATGTAAATAAGTCATGAATGATTACTCATATTTTTGTAATCTTATGAGATATTTCATGCTAGTTGCCAAATGATGGTTCCCACATGTGTTAGGTGACTCACATGGGCTGCTAAGAGCTGATCATTGGAGTGTATATACCAATAGTACATACATTTAAAAGCTGTGTATTGTACGAGTACGAATACGGGTGCATACGAGTAGAATTGTTGATGAAACTGAACGAGAATGTAATTGTAAGCATTTTTGTTAAGTAGAAGTATTTTGATAAGTGTATTGAAGTCTTTCAAAAGTGTATAAATACATATTAAAACACTACATGTATATACATTTTAACTGAGTCGTTAAGTCATCGTTAGTCGTTACATGTAAGTGTTGTTTTGAAACCTTTAGGTTAACGATCTTGTTAAATGTTGTTAACCCAATGTTTATAATATCAAAAGAGATTTTAAATTATTATATTATCAAGATATTATGATGTACGAATATCTCTTAATATGATATATATACATTAAATGTCGTTACAACGATAATCGTTACATATATGTCTCGTTTCAAAATCATTAAGTTAGTAGTCTTGTTTTTACATATGTAGTTCATTGTTAATATACTTAATGATATGTTTAATTATCATAATATAATGTTAACTATATATATAACCATATATATGTCATCATATAGTTTTTACAAGTTTTAACGTTCGTGAATCACCGGTCAACTTGGGTGGTCAATTGTCTATATGTAACCTATTTCAATTAATCAAGTCTTAACAAGTTTGATTGCTTAACATGTTGGAAACATTTAATCATGTAAACATCAATCTCAATTAATATATATAAACATGGAAAAGTTCGGGTCACTACAAGACCCCCACTACTCTGACGCATATTCGCCAATTCCTAGGTCTCGCCGGTTATTACCGAAGATTCATCGAAGGATTTTCTCTGATTGCGCGTCCTTTGACCGCGCTGACTCACAAGGGCAAGAAGTTCACTTGGGAACCCGCACACAAATCAGCATTCCAAACCTTGAAGAAGAAGTTGACCACCGCACCTATCCTATCACTTCCTGAAGGCAGTGACGACTTTGTTGTTTATTGTGATGCATCGAAGAGTGGTTTTGGTTGTGTACTGATGCAACGATTAAAGGTTATTGCCTATGCCTCCCGCCAATTGAAGATTCACGAGCGGAACTACTCTACGCATGATCTTGAACTTGGAGTCGTTGTCTTTGCGCTCAAATTGTGGAGACATTATTTGTATGGAACTAAGAGCACTATTTTCACCGATCACAAGAGTCTCCAGCACATCTTTGATCAGAAGCAACTGAATATGAGACAACGTCGATGGATCGAGACGCTCAACGACTACGATTGTGAACTCCGTTATCACCCTGACAAGGCCAATGTTGTAGCTAACGCTTTAAGCCAAAAGGAGAGGACGGCACCTCTTCGTGTTAGGGCTCTGAACATCACCATCCATTCGAACCTCAACAGCCAGATCAGAGTAGCCCAAGATGAGGCTCTCAAAGAGGAGAACATATCTCACGAACATTTGAACATACTTGTCTCTCGATTCGAGGTTAGGGAGTCTGGACTCCGATGTTATGCCGGAAGAATTTGGGTACCTCTTTATGGAGATCTACCGAACCTGATACTTGACGAAGCACACAAGTCGAGATATTCGATTCATCCTGGAGCGGGAAAAATGTACCACGACCTTAAAGAACAGTATTGGTGGCCGAATCTTAAGAAGGACATTGCGACTTATGTTGGTAAGTGTTTGACTTGCTCGAAGGTTAAAGCCGAGCATCAGAGACCTTCTGGTTTACTTCAACAACCGGAAATCCCACAATGGAAGTGGGAAAGGATAACAATGGACTTCATTACTAAGCTGCCGAAGACGGTGGGCGGATACGATACTATTTGGGTTATTGTTGATCACCTTACCAAATCTGCACACTTCCTAGCGATGAAGGAAACTGATACAATGGAAAGACTTGCTCAGCTGTACATCAAAGAGGTTGTATCTCGTCATGGTGTACCTTTATCGATCATCTCCGATCGCGATCCCTGTTTTACTTCTAGATTTTGGCGTTCTTTGCAAGAAGCCATGGGAACTCGTCTCGACATGAGTACTGCGTATCATCCTCAGACTGACGGGCAAAGTGAACGAACGATTCAGACCTTGGAGGACATGCTGCGTGCATGTGTTATTGATTTTGGAAAGGCCTGGGAAAGGCATTTACCACTCGCCTAATTCTCGTACAACAACAGTTATCACTCTAGCATTAATGCTGCACCTTTTGAAGCATTGTATGGCTGTAAGATCCGATCTCCTATTTGTTGGGCCGAAGTAGGCAAAAAGCAAATCACCGGACCCGAGGTAGTCCACGAAACAACGGAGAAGATTGCTCAAATTCAAGCGAGACTTAAGACTGCCCGCGATCGTCAGAAGAGTTATGCCGATCTTAAACGTAAAGACTTTGAATTCAACGTTGGTGATCGTGTAATGTTAAAGGTTGCACCTTGGAAAGGTGTGACTTGTTTTGGAAAACGTGGAAAGTTAAACCCACGATACATTGGTCCTTTCGAAATCTTAGAACGTGTTGGACCCGTTGCTTACCGTGTGGACCTACCAGCACAATTGAGCTCAGTTCATCCTACCTTCCACGTGTCAAACTTGAAGAGGTGTCTTGCTGCACCGGAACTTATCATACCACTTGAGGAACTTACGATTGATGACAAACTCCACTTTGTGGAGGAACCTGTTGAAATTATGGATCGTGAGATCAAAACTTTGAAACGCAACAAGATTCCGATCGTCCGAGTACGATGGAATGCCAAACGAGGACCTGAGTTTACTTGGGAGCGAGAGGATCAAATGATGCGAAAGTATCCTCACCTTTTCCCGACTCCTCCATCTACCTCAGCTTAAATTTCGGGACGAAATTTTCTTTAACAGGTGGGTAATGTAATGACCCTGGAATTTCCAACGTTATTTTATTAATAATTATTATTATTAATACGTGTGATTAAACGAATGTATGTTATTACATTTACATGTTACCATAATTGCTCGTACTTGACTTTTAAGTGCCCGAAACGTCTTTGTGACACCCGGAACTTTCACGAATAATATTTTTAGATATTATTTACATTCATGATTAAATTTATTAATCATTTTAATTAACTAAGGCTATTAGTTAGTTACTTGGGCTTTAATTGGTTTAACTTGATAAATACTTGAACTTGGACCTTGTTAGTGTTAATGGACTTATGTAAGCCCACCCTACATTATTAATGGACCCTTTAGTCCATGTCTTGAAAGTGTAAGTATCATTTAGTGAGGTAACTAGTTAGTTAACTTGCTTGGAATCTAGTTTGCTCTTAATCCCTATGCATAGCCATCCTTTAACCACCTTTTATGAACTTTTCATGCTAGTATCCACCAAACAACACCCTCCCCTTTGAGGATGCTGCTGGCCGTCGCTCCCCATGAGCCTACAAGGAGTTTTTTTTTTTATAATACTTACACTCTCATTCTCTCATTTCTCAAACACACTTCTACTTGCAATTATCTTTCTCTCTTTTTCTCTCAAGGTTTCTTTGCTCTTTGTAAGTAAACTTGAAGACATTTTCTCTTCTTCTTTTATCCCTAAAACCGTATACATACATGCAAATCATCATCATCAATTGTTGTTCTTTGTTGTTAATGTTACTTGTCTTGTTAATTGTTGTTATTTACTTACATGTTTCAAGAATCTAACTTTCTAGTTTGATTCATCTTTTATCTTGTTTTAACAAGAACAATCAAGAACTAAACTCTCTAGTTTAGGTTCTACATATAATGTTTCAGAAGATTATAAAGTTCATGGTTGAAAGACATACTTGAAGTTCATGAAGTAAACTTTAAAGTTTACTTTCTAAAGATCAAACTTTGGTTTGAATCTTTAAAGTATGAACAACCATGAACCTTTTCTTGTTTATTTAAGTTTACTTCTTCAATTTATACACTTTAATTTCATGTAGTTAGTTTATATGGTCAAGTACTACAAGTTAGTCTTGATCTCATATCTCTTGAGCAAATTAAGTTAACTTTGAAAGTTCAAGAATACACAAATAAGTTTTCTTTAAATATAACTTTGGATCTAGACTTTTGAGTCTTGGATCTTCAAGATCAAACTAAGAACTATGTTCTACTACTTATGATCTTGATTAGTTAGTTTACTTTCAAGTTTGTAACTTGTTATTAGCTTTAAAGTCCATGTATGTGTTAGATCTAAGACTTTGATGCAACTTTGGTTCATCAAACTTCATACAACTCTTAAGTGAGTTGTGCTTCATGTCTTAGACTTGCACATGGGTTATGATGGTCAAGACATGGTTAAGATGATGTAAATACATCAATGAGTTGTACACTTGAAGCTATATGCATCAAGGATGAGAACCATGATGAACATCAAGCACCAAGACCACCGGAACCCTTTTAAACTCACTGTTCTGTCCAAAAGCTACTGGTCTGGTGATTCTGTAACATACCAGTAGACCTGGGCTGTTCTAACCTTGATTTTTAGATATATATTTTCGAGTAGATAACTTTTCATATAGGACTCATCTTAATCCGAGTTACGGTTTAGGATTTATGGCCCTCCGATCGTTACTATGTCCTTTAATGTTGTGCAGAAATTTCTGACCTACTCGCACTTAGACCATCGCCACGGTCAAACCAAGACGAGTTTGCTTCTGTAAATTTTACCACACTTAAGGGACTCATAGACGGAGCCATGGCCACTGGTCTCACCTTAATTCAGTAAGGGTAGAGGCCGTGGTGACTGACTGAAGTCAGACTTTGTTGAAAACTACTTTCATAAACGAAACTTACTTTACGCCTTTTGTTTGATGATGAATGATGATGACCCTTAAGACCTTAATTACATACTTTTAAACCTATTAAGACGATTTACTAACTTAGTACTATTTGACTTAGGTTGAGGACTTCGGACCATTTACTTGCACACCTTTCCCGACTACTACTTTACCGCTACATATCATTGTGAGTTATAGCATTCCCTTTTTACTTTAACTTATTTTGGGAACTGAGAATACATGCGGATTTTATGTTTTACATACTAGGAACGAGTACTTAAACTTATATATGTGTGGGTTATACAATGGCATAAACATTACCTTTAGCTCGGTAACGTTTAATCATTGGTTTTTGAACCATGAACGCGAATCTTAGATATGGATCCATAGGGTTTGACATCCCCACTCGGGCTAGTCGCGCTAGGATTTAACGAGTGTTTAATACTTCGTAGACATACGCACTTGCCAAGTGTACTTTCAGGGGGTATAAACGTTAAGTTAGTTACCGAGTGCCCACGGTTAACATATACTTTATCATACTGTTTTGAAACGCTCTTTGTAGCACTGAAATCTCGTGGCCTACCTTACATACTATTATACTTAAACTATAGCTCACCAACCTTTGTGTTGACGTTTTTAAGCATGTTTTTCTCAGGTGCTTGAGGTTAGCTTCCGCTATGTACTAGTCGTGCTGTAGACACCCGCTGCTTAGAGTTGTCATCGTATGAACTACTTTATTTTGCATTCAAACATTCGTACTTTTGAACTATGACTTGTAACGACCATTGTGGTCACATACACTTATGATTTGCTTCTACTTAGTGAAGCATGCTTTTGAAATGTAAAAAATTTGATGTCGGTTATGACATCACCTTTTTATCGTGAATGTAACTTCTTTAATTACAGCATATAGTACTTAACCTTGTAATGATCCTGTTGTTGATGATTCGTACACGATGGTTTTGTACGGGGCATCACACCCGGAGCTTGTTACGGGTACATTTCTTATTGACAATAAATCTACTTACGTGTTATTTGATTCGGGTGCGGATTGAAGCTATATGAGTAGAGTTTTTTGTGCTAAATTAAGTTGTCCATTGACGCCTTTGGATAGTAAATTTTTACTCGAATTAGCAAATGGTAAATTAATTTCAGCAGATAATATATGTTGAAATCGAGAAATTAAACTGGTTAGCGAAACATTTAAGATTGACTTGATACCAGTAGAGTTAGGGAGTTTTGATGTGATAATCGGTATGGACTGGTTGAAAGAAGTGAAAGCAGAGATTGTTTGTTACAAAAATACAATTCGCATTATACGAGAAAAAGGAAAATCCTTAATGGTGTACGGAGAAAAGGGCAACACGAAGCTACATCTTATTAGTAATTTGAAGGCACAAAAACTAATAAGAAAAGGTTGCTATGCTGTTCTAGCACACGTCGAGAAAGTACAAACTGAAGAAAAGAGCATCAATGATGTTCCCGTCGCAAAAGAATTTCCCGATGTATTTCCGAAAGAATTACCGGGATTACCCCCGCATCGATCCGTTGAATTTCAAATAGATCTTGTACCAGGAGCTGCACCAATAGCTCGTGCTCCTTACAGACTCACACCCAGCGAGATGAAAGAACTGCAAAGACAATTACAAGAACTTTTAGAGCGTGGTTTCATTCGACCAAGCACATCACCGTGGGGAGCTCCTGTTTTGTTTGTCAAGAAGAAAGATGGTACATTCAGGTTGTGTATCGACTACCGAGAGTTGAACAAACTTACCATCAAGAACCGCTACCCACTACCGAAAATCGACGACTTATTTGATCAACTACAAGGCTCATCTGTTTATTCAAAGATTGACTTACGTTCCAGGTATCATCAAATGCGGGTGAAAGAAGATGATATTCTAAGACTGCTTTCAGAACACGTTACGGTCATTACGAGTTTATGGTCATGCCGTTTGGTTTAACTAATGCACCAGCTGTGTTCATGGACCTTATGAACCGAGTGTGTGGACCATACCTTGACAAGTTTGTCATTGTTTTCATTGATGACATACTTATTTACTCAAAGAATGACCAAGAACACGGTGAACATTTGAGAAAGGTGTTAGAAGTATTGAGGAAGGAAAAATTGTACGCTAAGTTTTCAAAGTGTGCATTTTGGTTGGAAGAAGTTCAATTCCTCGGTCACATAGTGAACAAAGAAGGTATTAAGGTGGATCCGGCAAAGATAGAAACTGTTGAAAAGTGGGAAACCCCGAAAACTCCGAAACACGAACGCCAGTTTTTAGGACTAGCTGGTTACTACAGAAGGTTCATCCAAGACTTTTCCAGAATAGCAAAACCCTTGACTGCATTAACGCATAAAGGGAAGAAATTTGAATGGAAGGATGAACAAGAGAAAGCGTTTCAGTTATTAAAGAAAAAGCTAACTACGGCACCTATATTGTCATTGCCTGAAGGGAATGATGATTTTGTGATTTATTGTGACGCATCAAAGCAAGGTCTCGGTTGTGTATTAATGCAACGAACGAAGGTGATTGCTTATGCGTCTAGACAATTGAAGATTCACGAACAAAATTATACGACGCATGATTTGGAATTAAGCGCGGTTGTTTTTGCATTAAAGACTTGGAGGCACTACTTATATGGGGTCAAAAGTATTATATATACCGACCACAAAAGTCTTCAACACATATTTAATCAGGAACAACTGAATATGAGGCAGCGTAGGTGGATTGAATTGTTGAATGATTACAACTTTGAGATTCGTTACCACCCGGGGAAGGCAAATGTGGTAGCTGACGCCTTGAGCAGGAAGGACAGAGAACCCATTCGAGTAAAATCTATGAATATAATGATTCACAATAACCTTACTACTCAAATAAAGGAGCCGCAACAAGGAGTTTTAAAAGAGGGAAATTTAAAGGATGAAATACCCAAAGGATCGGAGAAGCATCTTAGTATTCGGGAAGACGGAACCCGGTATAGGGCTGAAAGGATTTGGGTACCAAAATTTAGAGATATGAGAGAAATGGTACTTAGAGAAGCTCATAAAACCAGATACTCAATACATCCTGGAACGGGGAAGATGTACAAGGATCTCAAGAAAATTTTTTGGTGGCCGGGTATGAAAGCCGATGTTGCTAAATACGTAGGAGAATGTTTGACGTGTTCTAAGGTCAAAGCTGAGCATCAGAAACCATCAGGTCTACTTCAACAACCCGAAATCCCGGAATGGAAATGGGAAAACATTACCATGGATTTCATCACTAAATTGCCAAGGACTGCAAGTGGTTTTGATAGTATTTGGGTAATAGTTGATCGTCTCACCAAATCAGCACACTTTCTGCCAATAAGAGAAGATGACAATATGGAGAAGTTAGCATGACTGTATTTGAAGGAAGTCATCTCCAGACATGGAATACCAATCTCTATTATCTCTGATAGGGATGGCAGATTTATTTCAAGATTCTGGCAGACATTACAGCAAGCATTAGGAACTCGTCTAGACATGAGTACTGCCTATCATCCACAAACTGATGGGCAGAGTGAAAGGACGATACAAACGCTTGAAGACATGCTACGAGCATGTGTTATTGATTTCGGAAATAGTTGGGATCGACATCTACCGTTAGCAGAATTTTCCTACAACAATAGCTACCATTCAAGCATTGAGATGGCTCCGTTTGAAGCACTTTATGGTAGAAAGTGCAGGTCTCCGATTTGTTGGAGTGAAGTGGGGGATAGACAGATTACGGGTTCGGAGATAATACAAGAAACTACTGAGAAGATCATCCAAATTCAACAACGGTTGAAAACCGCCCAAAGTCGACAAAAGAGCTACGCCGACATTAAAAGAAAAGATATAGAATTTGAAATTGGAGAGATGGTCATGCTTAAGGTTGCACCTTGGAAAGGTGTTGTTCGATTTGGTAAACGAGGGAAATTAAATCCAAGGTATATTGGACCATTCAAGATTATTGATCGTGTCGGACCAGTAGCTTACCGACTTGAGTTACCTCAACAACTCGCGGCTGTACATAACACTTTCCACATCTCGAATTTGAAGAAATGTTTTGCTAAATAAGATCTCACTATTCCGTTACACGAAATCCAAATCAACGAAAAACTTCAATTCATCGAAGAACCCGTCGAAATAATGGATCGTGAGGTTAAAAGACTTAAACAAAACAAGATACCAATTGTTAAGGTTCGATGGAATGCTCGTAGAGGACCCGAGTTCACCTGGGAACGAGAAGATCAGATGAAGAAGAAATACCCGCATTTATTTCCAGAAGATACGTCAACACCTCCAACTGCTTAAAATTTCGGGACGAAATTTATTTAACTGGTAGGTATCGTAGTGACCCGAACTTTTCCATGTTTATATATGTATATTAAATGAAATTGTTATTTACATGATTAAGTGTTTCCAACATATTAAGCAATCAAACTTGTTAAGACTTGATTAATTGAAATAGGTTTCATATAGACAATTGACCACCCAAGTTGACCGGTGATTCACGAACGTTAAAACTTGTAAAAACTATATGATGACATATATATGGTTATATATATAGTTAACATGATATTATGATAAGTAAACATATCATTAAGTATATTAATAATGAACTACATATGTAAAAACAAGACTACTAACTTAATGATTTTGAAACGAGACATATATGTAACGATTATTGTTGTAACGACATTTAATGTATATATATCATAGTAAGAGATATTCGTACATCATAATATCATGATAATATAATAATTTAAAATCTCATTTGATATTATAAATATTGGGTTAACAACATTTAACAAGATCGTTAACCTAAAGGTTTCAAAACAACACTTACATGTAACGACTAACGATGACTTAACGACTCAGTTAAAATGTATATACATGTAGTGTTTTAATATTTATTCATAAACTTTTGAAAGACTTCAAGACACTTATCAAAATACTTCTACTTAACAAAAATACTTACAATTACATCCTCGTTCAGTTTCATCAACAATTCTACTCGTATGCACCCGTATTCGTACTCGTACAATACACAGCTTTTAGATGTATGTACTATTAGTATATACACTCCAATGATCAACTTTTAGCAGCCCATGTGAGTCACCTAACACATTTTGGAACCATCATTTGGCAACTAGCATGAAATATCTCATAAAATTACAAAAATATGAGTAATCATTAATGACTTATTTACATGAAAACAAAATTACATATCCTTTATATCTAATCCATACACCAACAACCAAAAACACCTACAAACACTTTTATTCTTCAATTTTATTCATCTAATTGATCTCTCTCAAGTTCTATCTTCAAGTTCTAAGTGTTCTTCATAAATTCTACAAGTTCTAGTTTCATAAAATCAAGAATACTTCCAAGTTTGCTAGCTTACTTCCAATCTTGTAGAGTGATCATCCAACCTCAAGAAATCTTTCTTATTTATAGTAAGATATCATTCTAATACAAGGTAATACTCATATTCAAACTTTGATTCAATTTCTATAACTATAACAATCTTATTTCGAGTGAAAATCTTACTTGAACTATTTTCGTGTCATGATTCTGCTTCAAGAACTTTCAAGCCATCCAAGGATCCTTTGAAGCTAGATCCATTTTTCTCATTTCCAGTAGCTTTATCCAGAAAACTTAAGGTAGTAATGATGTTCATAACATCATTCGATTCATACATATAAAGCTATCTTATTCGAAGGTTTAAACTTGTAATCACTAGAACATAGTTTAGCTAATTCTAAACTTGTTCGCAAACAAAAGTTAATCCTTCTAACTTGACTTTTAAAATCAACTAAACACATGTTCTATATCTATATTATATGCTAACTTAATGATTTAAAACCCGGAAACACGATAAACACCATAAAACCAGATTTACGCCGTCGTAGTTACAACCGGGGGCTGTTTTGGTTTCGATAATTAAAAACTATGAAACACTTTGATTTAAAAGCTATACTTCTGGGAAAATGATTTTTCTTATGAACATGAAACCATATCCAAAAATCATGGTTAAACTCAAAGTGAAAGTATGTTTTTCAAAACAGTCATCAAGATGTCGTTCTTTCGATGGAAATGACTACCTCTTTCAAAAATGACTTGTAACTTGTATTTACAACTATAAACCTATACCTTTTATTTTTAGTTTCATAAATTCAAGTTCAATACGAAACCGTGGCCGCTTAAATCACTCAAAACGGATTAGAAACGAAGAAATGGCGAGCAAAACAAAATTGGTAAAAACTACTCATTTTAGCTACGTGAAAATTGGTAACAAATCTATTCCAACCATAACTTAATCAACTTGTATTGTATATTATGTAATCTTGAGATACCATAGACACGTATACAATGTTTCGACCTATCATGTCGACACATCTATATATATTTCGGAACAACCATAAACACTCTATATGTGAATGTTGGAATTAGCTATACAGGGTTGAGGTTGATTCCAAAATATATATAGTTTGAGTTGTGATCAATACTGAGATATGTATACACTGGGTCGTGGATTGATTCAAGATAATATATATCTATTTATTTCTGTACATCTAACTGTGGACAACTAGTTGTAGGTTACTAACGAGGACAGCTGACTTAATAAACTTAAAACATCAAAATGTATTAAAAGTGTTGTAAATATATTTTGAACATACTTTGATATATATGTACATATTTGTTATAGGTTCGTGAATCGACCAGTGGCCAAGTCTTACTTCCCGACGAAGTAAAAAATCTGTGAAAGTGAGTTATAGTCCCACTTTTAAAATCTAATATTTTTGGGATGAGAATACATGCAGGTTTTATAAATGATTTACAAAATAGACACAAGTACGTGAAACTACATTCTATGGTTGAATTATCGAAATCGAATATGCCCCTTTTTATTAAGTCTGGTAATCTAAGAATTAGGGAGCAGACACCTTAATTGAAGCGAACTCTAAAGATAGATCTATCGGGCCCAACAAGCCCCATCCAAAGTACCGGATGCTTTAGTACTTTGAAATTTATATCATATCCGAAGGGTGCCCGGAATGATGGGGATATTCTTAAATAAGCATCTTGTTAATGTCGGTTACCAGGTGTTCACCATATGAATGATTTTTATCTCTATGTATGGGATGTGTATTGAAATATGAAATCTTGTGGTCTATTATTATGATTTGATAATATATAGGTTAAACCTATAACTCACCAACATTTTTGTTGACGTTTTAAGCATGTTTATTCTCAGGTGATTATTAAGAGCTTCCGCTGTCGCATACTTAAATAAGGACGAGATTTGGAGTCCATGCTTGTATGATATTGTGTAAAAACTGCATTCAAGAAACTTATTTCGTTGTAACATATTTGTATTGTAAAACATTATGTAATGGTCGCGTGTAACCAGGATATTTTAGATTATCATTATTTGATAATCTACGTAAAGCTTTTTAAACCTTTATTGATGAAATAAAGGTTATGGTTTGTTTTAAAATGAATGCAGTCTTTGAAAAACTTCTCATATAGAGGTCAAAACCTCGCAACAAAATCAATTAATATGGAACGTTTTTAATCAATAAGAACGGGACATTTCACTGAGCAGGTGGGTTAATAGGATTAGCTTGTTGCTCCCCCTGTCCTTCAACGTTAACAACTGGAATATTGACTTGTTGTTCAGCCATTTGATGATATCTAAACAAAAACTAAAACATTTACAGAACAGTTAGTAATGGTGTATTCTATCGTATACACACATAAAAGGCATAATGGTTGCATAAAAGTAGCATCAGGAAGGCTGGAAACAACAGTTTTGTGGAGTTGTCCGTCCAGCGTTCTCCTCTGTACAAGCTGCTCCGTCATGCGTAAGCCCTGAAGGCCGCCTAGCGCGTAAGCCCTGGCCGGAGAACGCCGCCTTCAGCATAAATTTCGGATCACGAATAACAGAATGTATCATCATCTGACACGTGTCCCCGAACAATCTGGTGGATCTGACACTATAAATAGACCCCTTGGGTCGTCATTTCACACAGTTCAGACATTCTGACAACTTTGAGAGCTGAGACTTCACTTCTTTTTCTCTCTCTACTTTCTCTCACTAGAAGTCATCCGGCTAGCACTTTTACGCTCTACGGACGACAGATTGATTAAGCCACCTCACAAGTTTCTACACTTGTGAACCGGGTCTGCAGGGATTATTTCCCGAGGGTAAAAATCAATCGGCAACACTCCGCCCTCCTAAAGCTAGATTACTTCTAGTATCTTGTTGACACACTAAGCCTTACCTCATAAGGAAATAGGTGTTAACAATGGCGCCATCCACTAATGCAAAGAACACACGAAACGAAAAAGGAACAAAAACAACTGAAGCTCCATTTATACTTGAAGCAGTCAACAATTCATCAACTGACGACATGATAACTGTTGAAGATGTACCCGTTCCGCCACTAGATGGTACGATTGAAGAAACAGTTGATGAAACTGCAGAAAGGCTTAAACATTTGGCAACTAATTCGGAGAAAAGGCCAGTAATCGAAGAAACAACAACCAAAAGTGCAGAAAGACTTCCAAATTTTGTTATTAATCCAGAGCGACGACCATTGATGCAACCACGGTGATGTCCATCATTTATACCTTTTCGGCGGATGGCGGATGGCAAAGACAAGCAAATAATGAAAAGGCAATCTATATCAAAATACAAGTTATCCAGGCTACTCGACAAGCTGGGCAGTCTTATTGATGATTCTGGGGATGATAACGACCTGAGCTATGATAATAATGACTCTGATGATGAAATTGACAAAGATGAGTTCATGTCAGAGAAGCAAGCAGTGTTACTATTAAATGACATTCTTAAGCAGACAGCTCCGGCAAAATATAAGCAACGCTTAGCGCAGCCCGCCGTCCGTGCTGTGGCCGTGGACAATTTCTTTGCCCTCATTACTGGAGAGCAAGCCACCAAGCTACCAGCCATGACAAAATCTACACAGTGTTTCATTGATCGAATTGCTAATTATCCATTGCCCAGAAATCTTGCTATACTAACAATTGGTGTTTATGATGGCACAACGGATCCGGAAGATTTTCTGACTATCTTTAAAGGTGTTATGAGGTTGCAGCATTGGGAGGATGAAACTGCGTGCCATATGTTTCATATGGTACTGCAGAAAATGGCACGCGAATGGTTTGCTAGTTTGCCGCCAAGGAGTATTACTAGTTTTCTTGATTTGAGAGCAAAATTTGTGATGCAATACCAAAATTTCCGGAGCTGTACTCTGACACATCTTGATGCACATGAGATCACAATGCATCATAACGAATCTTTGAGCAATTTTATGAAGCGTTATGCACTTGAAGCACAGAAGCTCCCTGATTGTCCAGAATCACAGCTTGTATCTGGTTTCATTTTCTGTCTGGACCAGCGGCGGTTTAGTGCACTTGTTCATGCATTACGGTATGACTTGCCAAAAACATTGCATCAGGCGTTAGAGGTTGCACAGAGGCATGTTCGAGCTGGTGAGCGTGGGTTGAACAAGTTTGATACTGGTAGCAGTAGCAAGCCGCACAACGGAGGGCGGTATTTTGACAGAAATCAGAGAAGGAATGACAATTCAAACGGAGGATGGAGAGGAAATAATCACCCTAATGATTTTCACCATAACAGAAGGCCAATAGAAAGGCACCCGTTGATAATGGCGCTTACCAAAACTCTGAAAGAGATCCTCTTCACTAAACCAATTCGGACCACTTTCAATGCTCCAGCACCTATGGAGGAAAGGGAGGGTCCAAAGAGTGAGTTGTGGTGCGATTTTCATGAAGCTTGGGGCCATCATACGGACAATTGCAAATCTTTGATGAGAGAAATTATAGTGAAAATCAAGGCAGGAGAGCTGAATCATTTGTTGCCTGGCAAACAGTACAGGAGGAATGATCCTCGCAGGAAATTTGCGTGGCAAAGGAATGATGGTAACAGAGGACGACGTGGAGAGAATAGAAGAGAGCAGCATGTTGGAAGAGATAATCGGAACCAACCGCAATACGGAGACCGGGTCACAGAGCATGAGCCAATTCCAGAAGTTGTAATCAGGATTGTTTGGATCAACGACAGTCATTATGAAGAAGGCGAATCATCAAACAGCAATTTGGACAGCTGGAGATATGCTCCAATTATCTTTCAGCCAATTCAGAATTGGGCGTTGTCCGTCCAACCAGTGATCATTTCAGCAGAGATAGCAAATAATTTTGTCAACTGTATCTACACAGATACGGGAAGTGAAGCTGACATCATTTACTGGCATTGCTTGAAGACTTTTCCAAGGCATGTGCAGGGCAGAGCTAGGCAAACGAGGTTGAAAGTTTCTGGATTAACAAGGATTACCGATAAATGCCATGGGGCAGATTCGTTTAGAAGTTGTTATGGGCACATTCCCATTGTTGAGAACAGAAACAATCGATTTCACAATCATAGATGGCAATTCTCGATTTAATGTCCTTTTTGGAAGGGCAGCGTTGGCTAAATTCGGAGCGATAACATCGACAGCTCATGCAGAGATCAGGTTCCCAACTCCTAACGGAGTAGCCGCCATACATTCACAGTATGTGGCACCGGCTAGGGAGAGATCCACATTTGTGAACTTACCAGAAGGCAATGTAAATCGGAGAAAGCATGATCAGTTGTTTAGTGATGATGAGGTTCAGGAGTTTTTCATTCCATAATCAAGTGTGTAGGCCGGATAGCGCTGGGCACTCGGCGTGTGAAGAAGCAAATCTCAGCATGTTATCAAGAACAAAAGTTTATTAGCAGAGCAGTTTTTTAGCATTTTTATGAAGACATTGTCTTTTACAATCATTGTATTCATGCCAAAATACACATTTTTGGCATTTGAAGAACATATTTTCGCATTATATGAAGAACAACGTTTATCAATTTACTGTGAACCATTGTGGTTATTTTACAGTGTCTATGTTAGCAATTGCATACATTAAACATTCATGGCATACTAATTAGGCTTGATCCACCTAAATTCGTCATCAATCGTTTATGTACTGCACAGTACCGAACAATAAATTTTATATTTTTCTTAAACAAATTGCTGCCCGTGACAAATGTAAAACATTACATTTATAACCTGCCCACAGAAGGAGTGTATTTTTAAAATACCTCCGATGGCGGAAGCTTTTGTGCCGGCCAGCAAAAGGCACAAGGGATCGGCTAGAAAATGTTTAAGTTTTACTAGAACGCACCGAGGCATGATACAAAACTCAGATACTTGTCATGACAAACATTATAAAAAACTTACTTCACAGAACGAAGTTCTATATTTTATATAAAGGCAAAAATATTTAGCAATTCTTCATCATATACTTTATGACGGAAGGCATATGACGGACAAGTCACTAACTCATAACTAATATTTATGTAATATTTCAAAAAATTCTTCCTCATATACTTTATGACGGAAAGCGTATGGCGGAAAGATTATTTTGTAATCACTCTTCAGAAATACTTCATAATTATTATTCCTCATTAATTTGATGACGAATGCATATAACAAAGTATGAATATCTTACAGCATGATTAAAAACATAATGTTTACAAAGTGAATTTTTTAAGTGTTGCTCATTCAGCTGAACTTAACACTACAAAACATCCAAAACCGAATTACCTTAAATAATTATCACAGTGCTTCGCTCAGTTTTACAGTGTACAATTGTACATAAAAAATTTATTATATGCTTCAGTGCATCACAGATTTATTCTAAGCATTAAACAACAAAATTATTGAAACAAGTATGTAAGAAGATAGGCTCATCGAAGGCAATGCATATTTATGGAATTCAAAGTTGTCAATGTTTATTACAAACGTCTGCTCATGAAGTCGTTACAAGTTTATGAAAATTGAATATTGAGTACATCCTGAGCAGATGACTCTTCTCTGTTACATACTTCATCGTAAACATCTATCTTCAGATTAATCAATCTGTCTCTGGCTTCTTCAACCTTCTCCAGGGTTCCAAGAGGCATCAGATTTGTAATAGCAGCAGGGAGAGACATGTTTGGAGCAAGGCGTCTGGTCAGTTTATCTGTTACATCAGCAATAGCATGGGTGCGTATAGCATCAACGTAATCATTGTAGGGATTCCTCACAAGAGTGGATCCAAGCACCTTTGCTATCACACTTGGTATCCCCTTCTTAAGCTCAGCAAAATTACCCTCGCCTTCCTCCGCCCTCCGGAGAAGCTCAGCAGATTTTTCCCTCTCTTCACTCAGCTGCTTCTCCAGCTCGCTTACTTTCACCTGCTCCTCTTCAAGTCTTTTCTTCTCAGCATCCCTTTCCCCTTGTAGAACAACAGAGACATCTTGAGCACTTTTTAGCTCAACTTCTCTAGCCTTTATTATTTTATGAGCATCACTCAAGGCACGCTCAGCATTAGCAGCTCTTTTACGAGCATTTGCACCTTCAGTTATATCTTTACGGGCTATAGCAAGAATAGACTCCTGATGCTTCTGCAGTTGTAGCATAGAGTCCAGATGATTGGTTAGCAGTACATGAGCTGCTGAAATGTCCCGTTCTTATTGATTAAAAACGTTCCATATTAATTGATTTCGTTGCGAGGTTTTGACCTCTATATGAGACGTTTTTCAAAGACTGCATTCATTTTTAAAACAAACCATAACCTTTATTTCATAAATAAAGGTTTAAAAAGCTTTACGTAGATTATCAAATAATGATAATCTAAAATATCCTGTTTACACACGACCATTACATAATGGTTTACAATACAAATATGTTACATCGAATTCAGTTTCTTGAATGCAGTTTTTACATAATATCATACAAACATGGACTCCAAATCTTGTCCTTATTTTAGTATGTAACAGCGGAAGCTCTTAATATTCACCTGAGAATAAACATGCTTTAAACGTCAACAAAAATGTTGGTGAGTTATAGGTTTAACCTATATATATCAAATCGTAACAATAGACCACAAGATTTCATATTTCAATACACATCCCATACATAGAGATAAAAATCATTCATATGGTGAACACCTGGTAACCGACAATAACAAGATGCATATATAAGAATATCCCCATCATTCCGGGACACCCTTCGGATATGATATAAATTTCGAAGTACTAAAGCATCCGGTACTTTGGATGGGGTTTGTTAGGCCCAATAGATCTATCTTTAGGATTCGCGTCAATTAGGGTGTCTGTTCCCTAATTCTTAGATTACCAGACTTAATAAAAAGGGGCATATTCGATTTCGATAATTCAACCATAGAATGTAGTTTCACGTACTTGTGTCTATTTTGTAAATCATTTATAAAACCTGCATGTATTCTCATCCCAAAAATATTAGATTTTAAAAGTGGGACTATAACTCACTTTCACAGATTTTTACTTCGTCGGGAAGTAAGACTTGGCCACTGGTTGATTCACAAACCTATAACAATATATACATATATATCAAAGTATGTTCAAAAATATATTTACAACACTTTTAATATATTTTGATGTTTTAAGTTTATTAAGTCAGCTGTCCTCGTTAGTAACCTACAACTAGTTGTCCACAGTTAGATGTACAGAAATAAATCGATAAATATTATCTTGAATCAATCCACGACCCAGTGTATACGTATCTCAGTATTGATCACAACTCAAACTATATATATTTTGGAATCAACCTCAACCCTGTATAGCTAACTCCAACATTCACATATAGAGTGTCTATGGTTGTTCCGAAATATATATAGATGTGTCGACATGATAGGTCGAAACATTGTATACGTGTCTATGGTATCTCAAGATTACATAATATACAATACAAGTTGATTAAGTTATGGTTGGAATAGATTTGTTACCAATTTTCACGTAGCTAAAATGAGAAAAATTATCCAATCTTGTTTTACCCATAACTTCTTCATTTTAAATCCGTTTTGAGTGAATCAAATTGCTATGGTTTCAAATTGAACTCTATTTTATGAATCTAAACAGAAAAGTATAGGTTTATAGTCGGAAAAATAAGTTACAAGTCGTTTTTGTAAAGGTAGTCATTTCAGTCGAAAGAACGACGTCTAGATGACCATTTTAGAAAACATACTTCCACTTTGAGTTTAACCATAATTTTTGGATATAGTTTCATGTTCATAATAAAAATCATTTTCTCAGAATAACAACTTTTAAATCAAAGTTTATCATAGTTTTTAATTAACTAACCCAAAACAGCCCGCGGTGTTACTACGACGGCGTAAATCCGGTTTTACGGTGTTTTTCGTGTTTCCAGGTTTTAAATCATTAAGTTAGCATATCATATAGATATAGAACATGTGTTTAGTTGATTTTAAAAGTCAAGTTAGAAGGATTAACTTTTGTTTGCGAACAAGTTTAGAATTAACTAAACTATGTTCTAGTGATTACAAGTTTAAACCTTCGAATAAGATAGCTTTATATGTATGAATCGAATGATGTTATGAACATCATTACTACCTTAAGTTCCTTGGATAAACCTACTGGAAAAGAGAAAAATGGATCTAGCTTCAATGGATCCTTGGATGGCTCGAAGTTCTTGAAGCAGAATCATGACACGAAAACAAGTTCAAGTAAGATCATCACTTGAAATAAGATTGTTATAGTTATAGAAATTGAACCAAAGTTTGAATATGATTATTACCTTGTATTAGAATGATAACCTACTGTAAGAAACAAAGATTTCTTGAGGTTGGATGATCACCTTACAAGATTGGAAGTGAGCTAGCAAACTTGAAAGTATTCTTGATTTTATGAAACTAGAACTTTTGGAATTTATGAAGAACACTTAGAACTTGAAGATAGAACTTGAGAGAGATCAATTAGATGAAGAAAATTAAAGAATGAAAGTGTTTGTAGGTGTTTTTGGTCGTTGGTGTATGGATTAGATATAAAGGATATGTAATTTTGTTTTCATGTAAATAAGTCATGAATGATTACTCATATTTTTGTAATTTTATGAGATATTTCATGCTAGTTGCCAAATGATGGTTCCCACATGTGTTAGGTGACTCACATGGGCTGCTAAGAGCTGATCATTGGAGTGTATATACCAATAGTACATACATCTAAAAGCTGTGTATTGTACGAGTACGAATACGGGTGCATACGAGTAGAATTGTTGATGAAACTGAACGAGGATGTAATTGTAAGCATTTTTGTTAAGTAGAAGTATTTTGATAAGTGTATTGAAGTCTTTCAAAAGTGTATAAATACATATTAAAACACTACATGTATATACATTTTAACTGAGTCGTTAAGTCATCGTTAGTCGTTACATGTAAGTGTTGTTTTGAAACCTTTAGGTTAACGATCTTGTTAAATGTTGTTAACCCAATGTTTATAATATCAAATGAGATTTTAAATTATTATATTATCATGATATTATCATGTATGAATATCTCTTAATATGATATATATACATTAAATGTATTTACAACGATAATCGTTACATATATGTCTCGTTTAAAAATCATTAAGTTAGTAGTCTTGTTTTTACATATGTAGTTCATTGTTAATATACTTAATGATATGTTTACTTATCATAGTATCATATTAACTATATATATATCCATATATATGTCATCATATAGTTTTTACAAGTTTTAACGTTCGTGAATCACCGGTCAACTTGGGTGGTCAATTGTCTATATGAAACATATTTCAATTAATCAAGTCTTAACAAGTTTGATTGCTTAACATGTTGGAAACATTTAATCATGTAAATATCAATCTCAATTAATATATATAAACATGGAAAAGTTCGGGTCACTACAGTACCTACCCGTTAAATAAATTTCGTCCCGAAATTTTAAGCTGTTGAAGGTGTTGACGAGTCTTCTGGAAATAGATGAGGGTATTTCTTCTTCATCTGATCTTCACGCTCCCAGGTGAACTCGGGTCCTCTACGAGCATTCCATTGAACCTTAACAATTGGTATCTTGTTTTGCTTAAGTCTTTTAACCTCACGATCCATTATTTCGACGGGTTCTTCGATGAATTGGAGTTTTTCGTTGATTTGGATTTCATCTAACGGAATAGTGAGATCTTCTTTAGCAAAACATTTCTTCAAATTCGATACGTGGAAAGTGTTATGTACAGCCGCGAGTTGTTGAGGTAACTCAAGTCGGTAAGCTACTGGTCCGACACGATCAATAATCTTGAATGGTCCAATATACCTTGGATTTAATTTCCCTCGTTTACCAAATCGAACAACGCCTTTCCAAGGTGAAACTTTAAGCATGACCATCTCTCCAATTTCAAATTCTATATCTTTTCTTTTAATGTCAGCGTAGCTCTTTTGTCGACTTTGGGCGGTTTTCAACCGTTGTTGAATTTGGATGATCTTCTCGGTAGTTTCTTGTATAATCTCTGGACCCGTAATCTGTCTATCCCCCACCTCACTCCAACAAATCGGAGACCTGCACTTTCTACCATAAAGTGCTTCAAACGGCGCCATCTCAATGCTTGAATGGTAGCTGTTGTTGTAGGAAAATTCTGCTAACGGTAGATGTCGATCCCAACTGTTTCCGAAATCAATAACACATGCTCGTAGCATGTCTTCAAGCGTTTGTATCGTCCTTTCGCTCTGCCCATCAGTTTGTGGATGATAGGCAGTACTCATGTCTAGACGAGTTCCTAATGCTTGCTGTAATGTCTGCCAGAATCTTGAAATAAATCTGCCATCCCTATCAGAGATAATAGAGATTGGTATTCCATGTCTGGAGACGACTTCCTTCAAATACAGTCGTGCTAACTTCTCCATCTTGTCATCTTCTCTTATTGGTAGGAAGTGTGCTGATTTGGTGAGACGATCAACTATTACCCAAATAGTATCAAAACCACTTGCAGTCCTTGGCAATTTAGTGATGAAATCCATGGTAATGTTTTCCCATTTCCATTCCGGGATTTCGGGTTGTTGAAGTAGACCTGATGGTTTCTGATGCTCAGCTTTGACCTTAGAACACGTCAAACATTCTCCTACGTATTTAGCAACATCGGCTTTCATACCCGGCCACCAAAAATGTTTCTTGAGATCCTTGTACATCTTCCCCGTTCCAGGATGTATTGAGTATCTGGTTTTATGAGCTTCTCTAAGTACCATTTCTCTCATATCTCCAAATTTTGGTACCCAAATCCTTTCAGCCCTATACCGGGTTCCGTCTTCCCGAATATTAAGATGCTTCTCCGATCCTTTGGGTATTTCATCCTTTAAATTTCCCTCTTTTAAAACTCCTTGTTGCGCCTCCTTTATTTGAGTAGTAATGTTATTATGAATCATTATATTCATAGATTTTACTCGAATGGGTTCTCTGTCCTTCCTGCTCAAGGCATCGGCTACCACATTTGCCTTCCCCGGGTGGTAACGAATCTCAAAGTCATAATCATTCAATAATTCAATCCACCTACGCTGCCTCATATTCAGTTGTTTCTGATTAAATATGTGTTGAAGACTTTTGTGGTCGGTATATATAATACTTTTGACCCCATATAAGTAGTGCCTCCAAGTCTTTAATGCAAAAACAACCGCGCCTAATTCCAAATCATGCGTCGTATAATTTTGTTCGTGAATCTTCAATTGTCTAGACGCATAAGCAATCACCTTCGTTCGTTGCATTAATACACAACCGAGACCTTGCTTTGATGCATCACAATAAATCACAAAATCATCATTCCCTTCAGGCAATGACAATATAGGTGCCGTAGTTAGCTTTTTCTTCAATAACTGAAACGCTTTCTCTTGTTCATCATTCCATTCAAATTTCTTCCCTTTATGCGTTAATGCAGTCAAGGGTTTTGCTATTCTGGAAAAGTCTTGGATGAACCTTCTGTAGTAACCAGCTAGTCCTAAAAACTGGCGTATGTGTTTCGGAGTTTTCGGGGTTTCCCACTTTTCAACAGTTTCTATCTTTGCCGGATCCACCTTAATACCTTCTTTGTTCACTATGTGACCGAGGAATTGAACTTCTTCCAACCAAAATGCACACTTTGAAAACTTAGCGTACAATTCTTCCTTCCTCAATACTTCTAACACCTTTCTCAAATGTTCACCGTGTTCTTGGTCATTCTTTGAGTAAATAAGTATGTCATCAATGAAAACAATGACAAACTTGTCAAGGTATGGTCCACACACTCGGTTCATAAGGTCCATGAACACAGCTGGTGCATTAGTTAAACCAAACGGCATGACCATAAACTCGTAATGACCGTAACGTGTTCTGAAAGCAGTCTTTGGAATATCATCTTCTTTCACCCGCATTTGATGATACCCGGAACGTAAGTCAATCTTTGAATAAACAGACGAGCCTTGTAGTTGATCAAATAAGTCGTCGATTCTCGGTAGTGGGTAGCGGTTCTTGATGGTAAGTTTGTTCAACTCTCGGTAGTCGATACACAACCTGAATGTACCATCTTTCTTCTTGACAAACAAAACAGGAGCTCCCCACGGTGATGTGCTTGGTCGAATGAAACCACGCTCTAAAAGTTCTTGTAATTGGCTTTGCAGTTCTTTCATCTCGCTGGGTGCGAGTCTGTAAGGAGCACGAGCTATTGGTGCAGCTCCTGGTACAAGATCTATTTGAAATTCAACGGATCGATGTGGGGGTAATCCCGGTAATTCTTTCGGAAATACATCGGGAAATTCTTTTGCAATGGGAACATCATTGATGCTCTTTTCTTCAGTTTGTACTTTCTCGACGTGTGCTAGAACAGCATAGCAACCTTTTCTTATTAGTTTTTGTGCCTTCAAATTACTAATAAGATGTAGCTTCGTGTTGCCCTTTTCTCCGTACACCATTAAGGGTTTTCCTTTTTCTCGTATAATGCGAATTGCATTTTTGTAACAAACGATCTCCGCTTTCACTTCTTTCAACCAGTCCATACCGATTATCACATCAAAACTCCCTAACTCTACTGGTATCAAATCAATCTTAAATGTTTCGCTAACCAGTTTAATTTCTCGATTCCGACATATATTATCTGCTGAAATTAATTTACCATTTGCTAATTCGAGTAAAAATTTACTATCCAAAGGCGTCAATGGACAACTTAATTTAGCACAAAAATCTCTACTCATATAGCTTCTATCCGCACCCGAATCAAATAAAACGTAAGCAGATTTATTGTCAATAAGAAACGTACCCGTAACAAGCTCCGGGTCTTCCTGTGCCTCTACCGCATTAATATTGAAAACTCTTCCACGGCCTTGTCCATTCGTGTTCTCCTGGTTCGGGCAATTTCTAATAATGTGGCCTGGTTTTCCACATTTATAACAAACTACATTGGCATAACTTGCTCCGACACTACTTGCTCCGCCATTACTCGTTCCGACACCATTTGTTCCTTTCGTTCTATTAACCCCTGGTCCGTAGACCTCACACTTCGCCGCGCTATGACCATTTCTTTTACACTTGTTGCAAAATTTGGTGCAGAACCCCGAGTGTTTCTTTTCACACCTTTGGCATAGCTGCTTCTGATTGTTGTTGTTGTTGCGGTTATTATTGTTGTTGGGATGATTGTTGTAGTTGCTGTTGTTGTTGTTGTTGTTGTTGTTGTTGTTGGGCCGTTTGTTGTAGTTGCGATTGATGTTGCGATTGTTGGGATAATTGTTGCGATTATTGTTGTAATTGCTGTTGTTGTTGTATTGGTGATTCTTATCACCGTTTTCCTCCCACTTTCTTTTGACTTGCTTCACATTGGCCTCTTCAGCAGTCTGTTCTTTAATTCTTTCTTCAATCTGGTTCACTAGTTTGTGAGCCATTCTACATGCCTGTTGTATGGAGGCGGGCTCGTGTGAACTTATATCTTCTTGGATTCTTTCCGGTAATCCTTTCACAAACGCGTCGATCTTCTCTTCCTCATCTTCGAATGCTCCCGGACACAATAGGCACAATTCTGTGAATCGTCTTTCGTACGTGGTAATATCAAATCCTTGGGTTCGTAACCCTCTAAGTTCTGTCTTGAGCTTATTGACCTCGGTTCTGGGACGGTACTTCTCGTTCATCAAGTGCTTGAATGCTGACCACGGTAGTGCGTACGCATCATCTTGTCCCACTTGCTCTAGATAGGTATTCCACCATGTTAACGCAGAACCTGTGAAGGTATGCGTAGCGTACTTCACTTTGTCCTCTTCAGTACACTTACTTATGGCAAACACCGATTCAACCTTCTCGGTCCACCGTTTCAATCCGATCGGTCCTTCGGTTCCATCAAATTCCAAAGGTTTGCAGGCAGTGAATTCTTTGTAGGTGCATCCTACACGATTTCCTGTACTGCTAGATCCAAGGTTATTGTTGGTATGTAGCGCAGCCTGTACTGCGGCTATGTTTGAAGCTAGAAAAGTACGGAATTCCTCTTCATTCATATTCACGGTGTGTCGAGTAGTCGGTGCCATTTCCTTCAAAATAGTTAAATGGAACAAGTTAATCATACAGAATATTAAGAGTAGTTAATAGTATTTCGTAGCATAATATGAACTCATTTATAAAAGCTTTTTCTTCATATTAGCGTTTTATAAGTTTAAATTCGGGTAGTACCTACCCGTTAAGTTCATACTTAGTAGCTAATATACAATTCAACTACTACAATTCTATATGAAAAACTGATTGTAATAATATTTCGCGTTCAAACTTTTATACAATATTTTACAAACTTACAATACCGCTTATTTTACATAAAGCATGAAATATAGCACACAATAACTTTGATACAAGATAGTTGTGAAGACAATTCTAGCTAGTACACAAGTCGTTCGGCAAAGGCAATAAAGACACGTAATTCATACGTCCAGAAACAAGTCATGCATTCTGGTTTTACTAGGACTACTTCCCATCCTTGGTCTTGTGCAACATAACCGTTATGGCCGTTGATAAGACAGCGTGTTGTAACGTCATCAAAGGGACGAGGGTTACGTAATGTCCAACAGTCCCGTAATAATCTAAAAACCTCATTTCTTACCCCAATTACCGACTCCGTCACTTGTGGAAACGTTTTGTTTAATAGTTGTAGCCCGATGTTCTTGTTCTCACTTTGGTGAGAAGCGAACATTACTAATCCGTAAGCATAACATGCTTCTTTATGTTGCATGTTAGCCGCTTTTTCTAAATCACGAAGTCCAATATTCGGATATATTGAGTCAAAATAATTTCTTAACCCGTTGCGTAAAATAGCATTTGGGTTCCCCGCAATATATGCGTCAAAGTAAACACATCGTAACTTATGGGTTTCCCAATGTGATATCCCCCATCTTTCAAACGAAAGTCTCTTATAAACCAAGACATTCTTGGAACGTTCTTCGAATGTCTTACAAACTGATCTCGCCTTAAATAGTTGTGCCGAAGAATTCTGGCCGACTCTAGACAAGATTTCATCAATCATGTCTCCGGGTAGGTCTCTTAAAATATTGGGTTGTCTATCCATTTTGTGTTTTTAAACTGTAAAATAGACAAGAGTTAGTTTCATAAAAAAAATACTTATTAATACAAGCAATTTTTACATATATCATAAAGCATAAGAACACTATATTACATATATTACACCACACGAATACAACTATCTTATTCCGACTCGCTCGTTTCTTCTTCTTCGGTTTTGGTTCGTTTTGCCAAGTTTCTAGGGATATATGATGTTCCCCTAATACGAGCCGTCGTTGTCCACATTGGTTTAGAAAAACCTGGTGGTTTAGAGGTTCCCGGGTCATTGTTACAACTTAAGGACTTCGGGGGTTGACGATACATATAAAGTTCATCGGGGTTGGAATTAGATTTCTCTATTTTTATGCCCTTTCCCTTATTATTTTCTTTTGCCTTTTTAAATTCAGTTGGGGTAATTTCTATAACATCATCGGAATTCTCGTCGGAATCCGATTCATCGGAGAATTGGTAATCCTCCCAATATTTTGCTTCCTTGGCGGAAACACCATTGACCATAATTAACTTTGGTCGGTTGGTTGAGGATTTTCTTTTACTTAACCGTTTTATTATTTCCCCCACCGGTTCTATTTCTTCATCCGGTTCCGATTCTTCTTCCGGTTCCGATTCTTCTTCCGGTTCCGACTCTTCTTCCGGTTCCTCTTCGGGAACTTGTGAATCAGTCCACAAATCATTCCAATTTACATTTGACTCTTCATTATTATTAGGTGAGTCAATGGGACTTGTTCTAGAGGTAGACATCTATCACATAATATCAAACACGTTAAGAGATTAATATATCACATAATATTCATATGTTAAAAATATATAGTTTCCAACAAAAATGTTAAGCAATCATTTTTAAAGAAAACACGGTCGAAGTCCAGACTCACTAATGCATCCTAACAAACTCGATAAGACACACTAATGCAAATTTTCTGGTTCTCTAAGACCAACGCTCTGATACCAACTGAAATGTCCCGTTCTTATTGATTAAAAACGTTCCATATTAATTGATTTCGTTGCGAGGTTTTGACCTCTATATGAGACGTTTTTCAAAGACTGCATTCATTTTTAAAACAAACCATAACCTTTATTTCATAAATAAAGGTTTAAAAAGCTTTACGTAGATTATCAAATAATGATAATCTAAAATATCCTGTTTACACACGACCATTACATAATGGTTTACAATACAAATATGTTACATCGAATTCAGTTTCTTGAATGCAGTTTTTACATAATATCATACAAACATGGACTCCAAATCTTGTCCTTATTTTAGTATGTAACAGCGGAAGCTCTTAATATTCACCTGAGAATAAACATGCTTTAAACGTCAACAAAAATGTTGGTGAGTTATAGGTTTAACCTATATATATCAAATCGTAACAATAGACCACAAGATTTCATATTTCAATACACATCCCATACATAGAGATAAAAATCATTCATATGGTGAACACCTGGTAACCGACAATAACAAGATGCATATATAAGAATATCCCCATCATTCCGGGACACCCTTCGGATATGATATAAATTTCGAAGTACTAAAGCATCCGGTACTTTGGATGGGGTTTGTTAGGCCCAATAGATCTATCTTTAGGATTCGCGTCAATTAGGGTGTCTGTTCCCTAATTCTTAGATTACCAGACTTAATAAAAAGGGGCATATTCGATTTCGATAATTCAACCATAGAATGTAGTTTCACGTACTTGTGTCTATTTTGTAAATCATTTATAAAACCTGCATGTATTCTCATCCCAAAAATATTAGATTTTAAAAGTGGGACTATAACTCACTTTCACAGATTTTTACTTCGTCGGGAAGTAAGACTTGGCCACTGGTTGATTCACAAACCTATAACAATATATACATATATATCAAAGTATGTTCAAAAATATATTTACAACACTTTTAATATATTTTGATGTTTTAAGTTTATTAAGTCAGCTGTCCTCGTTAGTAACCTACAACTAGTTGTCCACAGTTAGATGTACAGAAATAAATCGATAAATATTATCTTGAATCAATCCACGACCCAGTGTATACGTATCTCAGTATTGATCACAACTCAAACTATATATATTTTGGAATCAACCTCAACCCTGTATAGCTAACTCCAACATTCACATATAGAGTGTCTATGGTTGTTCCGAAATATATATAGATGTGTCGACATGATAGGTCGAAACATTGTATACGTGTCTATGGTATCTCAAGATTACATAATATACAATACAAGTTGATTAAGTTATGGTTGGAATAGATTTGTTACCAATTTTCACGTAGCTAAAATGAGAAAAATTATCCAATCTTGTTTTACCCATAACTTCTTCATTTTAAATCCGTTTTGAGTGAATCAAATTGCTATGGTTTCAAATTGAACTCTATTTTATGAATCTAAACAGAAAAGTATAGGTTTATAGTCGGAAAAATAAGTTACAAGTCGTTTTTGTAAAGGTAGTCATTTCAGTCGAAAGAACGACGTCTAGATGACCATTTTAGAAAACATACTTCCACTTTGAGTTTAACCATAATTTTTGGATATAGTTTCATGTTCATAATAAAAATCATTTTCTCAGAATAACAACTTTTAAATCAAAGTTTATCATAGTTTTTAATTAACTAACCCAAAACAGCCCGCGGTGTTACTACGACGGCGTAAATCCGGTTTTACGGTGTTTTTCGTGTTTCCAGGTTTTAAATCATTAAGTTAGCATATCATATAGATATAGAACATGTGTTTAGTTGATTTTAAAAGTCAAGTTAGAAGGATTAACTTTTGTTTGCGAACAAGTTTAGAATTAACTAAACTATGTTCTAGTGATTACAAGTTTAAACCTTCGAATAAGATAGCTTTATATGTATGAATCGAATGATGTTATGAACATCATTACTACCTTAAGTTCCTTGGATAAACCTACTGGAAAAGAGAAAAATGGATCTAGCTTCAATGGATCCTTGGATGGCTCGAAGTTCTTGAAGCAGAATCATGACACGAAAACAAGTTCAAGTAAGATCATCACTTGAAATAAGATTGTTATAGTTATAGAAATTGAACCAAAGTTTGAATATGATTATTACCTTGTATTAGAATGATAACCTACTGTAAGAAACAAAGATTTCTTGAGGTTGGATGATCACCTTACAAGATTGGAAGTGAGCTAGCAAACTTGAAAGTATTCTTGATTTTATGAAACTAGAACTTTTGGAATTTATGAAGAACACTTAGAACTTGAAGATAGAACTTGAGAGAGATCAATTAGATGAAGAAAATTAAAGAATGAAAGTGTTTGTAGGTGTTTTTGGTCGTTGGTGTATGGATTAGATATAAAGGATATGTAATTTTGTTTTCATGTAAATAAGTCATGAATGATTACTCATATTTTTGTAATTTTATGAGATATTTCATGCTAGTTGCCAAATGATGGTTCCCACATGTGTTAGGTGACTCACATGGGCTGCTAAGAGCTGATCATTGGAGTGTATATACCAATAGTACATACATCTAAAAGCTGTGTATTGTACGAGTACGAATACGGGTGCATACGAGTAGAATTGTTGATGAAACTGAACGAGGATGTAATTGTAAGCATTTTTGTTAAGTAGAAGTATTTTGATAAGTGTATTGAAGTCTTTCAAAAGTGTATAAATACATATTAAAACACTACATGTATATACATTTTAACTGAGTCGTTAAGTCATCGTTAGTCGTTACATGTAAGTGTTGTTTTGAAACCTTTAGGTTAACGATCTTGTTAAATGTTGTTAACCCAATGTTTATAATATCAAATGAGATTTTAAATTATTATATTATCATGATATTATCATGTATGAATATCTCTTAATATGATATATATACATTAAATGTATTTACAACGATAATCGTTACATATATGTCTCGTTTAAAAATCATTAAGTTAGTAGTCTTGTTTTTACATATGTAGTTCATTGTTAATATACTTAATGATATGTTTACTTATCATAGTATCATATTAACTATATATATATCCATATATATGTCATCATATAGTTTTTACAAGTTTTAACGTTCGTGAATCACCGGTCAACTTGGGTGGTCAATTGTCTATATGAAACATATTTCAATTAATCAAGTCTTAACAAGTTTGATTGCTTAACATGTTGGAAACATTTAATCATGTAAATATCAATCTCAATTAATATATATAAACATGGAAAAGTTCGGGTCACTACAGCTGCCATAGTTGATTCCCTGATTTGATCAGAGCGAAGAGCGGTGAATTGGGGTTTCAGCTCAGGGATAACACATCCCTGTACAAGAAAAAATTTTATGAGTAATTTCAGGAAACTCACATCAATAAATTACAAGCATATACATGCAGATGGTCTTATCATTCATACCTAAAGAAGAGTTGCAAATTCTTTATCCTTAGTAGCAGGGTTTGCAATGATGGCCTGCAATGCCCTCACATGAGCAGGAAGAGTTGGCTCTTGAACATTGGAGGATGTGATAGCTGGGTTAGTGATATTAGGAGGAGGAGAATGATAAGCAGAGTTTCCTTCCGGCCTATCTTCATGAAATTCAGATTCCTCAAATGGAGTAAAGTTTGGATCAGGAGTTTTCAGGCCCTTCTCTCCTTCACTTTCAAGATTTTCCTCCGGCACCCGTTCACCGCCCTCAGTAGCCTTCCCTTGGCTATCATCAGATTCTGCTAAAATCACTAACAAAAACAAATTAGCATTATGAATAAATATAACAGTTAAAAAAAATGTGTGTGCGAGCAGAATGGGCATACTTCTTCTGCGTTTCTGCTTTTTGCCCTCCTCTGTACTCTTCGCCCTTTTAGAGCCTATGCTCTTCTTTCTTGTCTTTTGGGTTGGAGGAGGAGTGGGGTTAGTTTCACCCGTGATGTCAACTGAACCTGATGTTTGTTGATCGGCGGTGGTGGTATCATCCGCTGTCCGTTCAGTGTCTGTTTGTTCAGACCCGGACTCACTATCAGAGCAGCTAACAATTACTCCTTCACCCTTTTCAGCAGCAATAGCATCAGCAGCAGCTTTAGCCTCAGCTGCAGCTCTCTCTGCCTCTAGCTCTTCATCAGTTTTGTCACGAGCAGTGACCTCCACGTCATCATCAAGATCAACGGATAAGAGAGCAGAACGAACCTGCATCACGGAGTTGGCTGCAAAAACATAAAAGGAAATATAAGCAAATGTGACAAACAGTAGACATGCATTTATATACAGTAGGATGATCATATCCCATCCTACCCTGGTTTTTCTCACGGAGTACTGGCACAGAATTGCTCGGCCATTCTTGACTCACTTTTCATAGCACGAGAATTCCCTCATACCTTTCGTATGATCTGGGCGGAAGGCGAGGCTCTTTCAAGCTATTTACTATCCGCTGCTCTGCGGGAGAAATCTTAACACCCTTTCCCACACCAGCATCAATAGCACCCCATTCCCGAACAACGGAGTACTCCTCCGGAATAACAGTCTCATCAACAAAGAAAAATGGCCTTTTCCAGTCCTTCAAATTTGAAACTCTATTCGTACCAACAAAATGATTATTTTTCTTACTATCAATAGTAAGCCAGCAGTCACTAATTATGCGAATTCTAAACAAAGAGATAAAAACTTTAATGCGAGGCTTTATATTAATAGCATTGCAGTACATTTCAAAAAGGATGATTTTTTGAAGGCCATGGTGATGCATTTGACTAAGGCAGGCCTTATAATATCTAAGAAGGTGAAGGAGAAACTTAGTAAGAGGAACACGGAGGTTGCCGTGTGTAATTTGTAAAGCGTATAAAGTAATTTTCCCCTCAGGAGGGTTGTCAGCAGTTTGTCTGTTGGTGGGAAGAACAGGGTTGTATTGATTGAGATGGAGGAAGGCAATCTTTAAGCCATCTAAATATTCACTTGTCAATGATGAAGCCATCGTGCTAACTTCAAGATTGTCAGCGGTATTTGACGAAGAAGGCTTTGCATGTTCTTGGCCAGTACTTGGAGTAGAAGACATGATAATACAGTAAAAGATACCAACAAGAAGAAAATAGCAGTAAGATGGAGTGTACTGACCTTGGAAAACGGTAAACCTTAAAAAGTTGAAGATTGAAGAAGGCGATGAAGATTTGGGGGAGAAATGTGCTTTTTAGATCTTGGCAAAAGTAAAAAAGTGATGGTAAAAGGGTTATGACAGTTTTTATAGGGGTTCATCGGTGCAATTTTTATGGCCATGATTGAGACACGTGTATGGGTGCGTTTAAACGCAGGGTACGAAATAACACTTTTTACAGCTGGAGGCGCGTGGAGGATCTCAGCCGTAAAAAATTAATCATAACAGCGTCAGTAAAATTCGTCTGCATTTAATGCCTAAAATGTTATCCCCGATGAAAGTGGGCAATGAATAGGCTGGTTTGGCATGCGTTATTAAAAGTTTAACAACTTAATCATTTTTCAAATGCTTAAGTCATTAAACTGGGGGGTCTTAATGGTGTATCCTATCGTATACACACATAAAAGGCATAATGGTTGCATAAAAGTAGCATCAGGAAGGCTGGAAACAAAAGTTTTGTGGAGTTGTCCATCCAGCGTTCTCCGCTGTACAGGCTGCTCCGTCATGCGTAAGCCCTGAAGGCCGCCTAGCGCGTAAGCCCTGGCCGGAGAACACCACCTTCAGCATAAATTTTGGATCACGAATAACAGAACGTATCATCATCTGACACGTGTCCCCGAACAATCTGGTGGATCTGACACTATAAATAGACCCCTTGGGTCGTCATTTCACACAGTTCAGACATTCTGACAAATTTGAGAGCTGAGACTTCACTTCTCTTTCTCTCTCTACTTTCTCTCACTAGAAGTCATCCGGCTAGCACTTTTACGCTCTACGGACGACAGATTGATTAAGCCACCCCACAAGTTTCTACACTTGTGAACCGGGTCTGCAGGGATTATTTCCCGAGGGTAAAAATCAATCGGCAACACTCCACCCTCCTAAAGCTAGATTACTTCTAGTATCTTGTTGACACACTAAGCCTTACCTCATAAGAAAATAGGTGTTAACAGTTAGATATATAAATCAATCACCATAAAGCATCATAGCATTTGCATCAAAGTGTCATAAACTTGTTAAACATGATGAACCGTGCGAGTGATCATGTCACACGTGCAGCTGAGAGATCAACCGTGCGAGTGATATAGTCACTCGTGTCACTATTGACACGTTTGAGCAATAATATGGTTTCAGATAATGTACATGGTTGAGGCAAAATTCTAAGCGAGTGAGTCAACCGTGTGGTGACTCATGCGGTTAATCACACGTGTCAGCTCTTGCAGACGAGTGATCAATAAAGTTAAGACAAACGAGTGAGCTCAAAGGTCCACATAGTTGATCATCAACCGTGCACTGACTCGTGCTAGTCATGTCTCACGTGTGCGAGTGATGTCACTCGTGCATGTCTGATGAAACCGAATATTAAATGCACTTTTTAAATTAACGGGATCACATGTTTGATCATTTTATGTGTCGATTTGCATCACAATAGCAAGTGTAAGTATCGTTTAACTCAAAACAATCACAGATATACATCAAAACGAGCTTCAATTTCATGAAATTCGAGTTAAGAACCCTTAGGGTTTCGACACATTAAAACACAAAATTAACTAACTTAAACTCGATGAAATCATACCTATTGGGTGGCGCTGAGGTCGTCTAAAGATGCTAAACAAACGCTGCGGAGGGAAACTTGATCGGTGATTATCGATTTTTGAGAGAGAAAATTGAATGGGTGCACAAGTGTGAGCTTCTGTGCTCATCACCCCTATTTATACTCTCTTGATCAACCGTACGGTTGATCACACGATCCACAATCAACCGCGAGTCTCACCTTTATCACACGTGCGTGTAACCCAATAGTCTTAGACCAATTTTTATCAGGGTCATTCGTACGGTTAACCTCAAATGTGTGGTTACCCATACGGTTCACAAATCAAGCATGCGTGTGAGCCACTTAGGCAATTTCGAATTTTCTAATTTTCACAAACTTAGGATTTTGACTCGTTTGGCAATCTTAGAGATAACTAACACTTTCATTTTGAGTCATAAATCACTAAAGCCTTCAAGAAATGACCATTAACACTTAGGTAATCCAAACAGCTTAACCTAATTGAGGTTATTACTCCAAACATTTTGTTTATCCTGAGTAAGTCCTACAGTGTAATGTCATCTTAAATTCACTAACAACCTTAAATCATTAAAGTCCTTCAAATAATCACCAGCTCTAAAAACTTCAAGCTTATGAATTTGGTGGCCAGAAATATCTTGATCTCAACAAGGTTCTTTCAGATGTCGTTATGCATTCCGAGGATAATCAGAAAATAAAGAAATGATAAAATCTTTATGGATTTTCTGATGTAAAATGTCATGCAACTAAGAATATGCAAATGAAAGATATTCTATCATGAAATGCAATAACATGTAAACAAAAATCTTTTTGTTGTTTTTACAGTTATCAGTACAAGCCATAAATGAAATATACAAATCCACATTCTTTTTGTGAGCAAAATGATTAACAATATAAAAATGGATCAAAACTGACATATTGAATCAACTTCTGTTGTTCATTCTTAATTATCCAGTCTATGTCTATTATCATGCAATTACTGATATCAATCCTCATTAAACATGAACATATTCATTCCGGACACTTCGACAATCATGTTGGCATTAATTACTTGAACGCTAAAGAGCAATGCTTTTTGAGATCATGCTAAGTTCATTAATCCTTGATTCTTTCATCACTTATGATTGTGCGTTGTTGTTGGGTTGTCAATTCATTACATGTAACTTTCCATTATCTCTTTTCATGTATTTCATTCAAATTGAACAGGATGGTTCTCACGGCATTTTGAATAACCCTGTCTGCCTTTGGCTTCTATCACTGTATTGATAATCTTCAATCTAGTTGGAACGGCATATTTTAGAACCGCGGGGATTAGTCTACAGTTAAAGCAGACTTGCCTTATGACGAGTCGTCACACGAAATAAATCTCAAGGCCCTTAACTTCATTATGTTCAAGTTGACATGGAAAACGGAATCGAAAGTTAAACTTTCTTATATATATATTTAATTAGAGTATATCTAGATAAGTATCTTTCTAACTTATGGTCTTAATAGGTATAACTCTATATTGCAGACGACAAGAATCTTGATAGTTCAGTGTGAACATCGTGATTAAATAATTCAAGCTACGCGGGGCGTCACACTAAGAATGATCTGAGTTGTTTATGAGCACATCATGAATCAGCATTCTTCGTACTTTCAGGACTTTGCCATCTTGATACGCCAATTATTTTTTACTTTGATTTTCTTTTGATATTTCCTTTTGAGCATATCACTGTCTTTTGACATATTGATTTTGAACGCCATCATGAATGGATTTTCTATTGTTATGCATGAACTCATGTTTCTTTGTTGTGTGCTCAGATCACTCGAAGGTGTTCTCCCTTAAATGCTTGAACGGTCCGCAATAAGGAATTATACTTTTTGACCTTAAGCGAGAAGGGACTCTTACTTTTGACATAAACTAATTTTCTCTGATATTTTCGGGGTTTAGTTTCGATTATAAAGTCTTAGGCCGTGACAACGTGGTATGCACCAGCCAAATAGATAATCCTCAACTTAAAATTCACCCCCAACTTTCTCTAACGATTATCAATTATGATAGGGGATACCCTCAACCGACTGTTGAGTTCCTCAACAATTATCATTAGATACGATTTCGGAGATAATTAGGTGACTACCTTCAAACACAACCTATCGTTCATGACTTCTGAATCTCAGATGTGAAAGGACCCGTCCTAATCCATCCGAACAAAGTCCACATCGATTATGAACTATTCACAACAGTTGATTACATCGCGAGGTACTTGACCTCTATATAATACATTTTACAAACATTACATTCATTTTTGAAAAGACAATCTTTCATTACATCTACGGTTGACGACATGCATACCATTTCATAATATATCTTACTATAATTGACTTAATAATAATCTTGATGAACTCAACGACTCGAATGCAACGTCTTTTGAAATATGTCATGAATGACTCCAAGTAGTATCTGTAAGATGAGCAAATGCACAGCGGAAGAATTCTTTCATACCTGAGAATAAACATGCTTTAAAGTGTCAACCAAAAGGTTGGTGAGTTCATTAGTTTATCATAAACAAATATTTCATAATTTTAATAGACCACAAGATTTCATATTTCCAATTCTCATAAATAAACGTCCCATGCATAGAGACAAAAATATCATTCATATGGATTGAACACCTGGTAACCGACATTAACAATATGCATATAGAATATCCCCATCATTCCGGGATCCTCCTTCAGACATGATATAAATTTCGAAGTACTAAAGCATCCGGTACTTTGGATGGGGCTTGTTGGGCCCGATAGATCTATCTTTAGGATTCGCGTCAATTAGGTGTCTGTTCCCTAATTCTTAGATTACCAGACTAAATAAAAAGGGGCTTATTCGATTTCGATAATTCAACCATAGAATGTAGTTTCACGTACTTGTATCTATTTTGTAAATCATTTATAAAAATTGCGCATGTATTCTCAGCCCAAAAATATAAAGGGTAAAAAGGCAAATGAAACTCACCTAATGTATTTTGTAGTAAAAATACATATAACGACATTATACAACTGAACAATGCAGGGTTGGCCTCGGATTCACGAACCTATATAATTCATATATGTATTAAAACATATTCTTGTAATCGAACAATATTTATATTATTATTAGTGATAATTTATATATATAGTAGATTAAGAAGTTTCATTATATATATTTTCATTTTATATATAGATATATTAATATAGTTAAGTTATGTGTATTAGATATATTATATATATATATATATATATATATATATATATATATATATATATATATATATATATATATATATATATATATATATATATATATATATATATATATCATTTGTTTGTTAAAACTAGTAATTATATTGATACTAACATTATATTTTTATTGGTAAAAAATGATTATAGTTCTTAATATTACTAATAAGGGTAATAATATTAATAATTCTATTGATGATTAATATCATGATATTATTTGTAAAAAATATTAATCTTACTGTTACTAGTAGTTATGATTAATGATTTTAATATTTATATAGTAATACTCATTAATAAAACTACTTATAATGATAATGATAGTAATAATAATATAGTTGTAGTACTAATAATGGTAAAAATAATAATAATAATATTAGTAAGGCTTATAATACTAATAATAATGATGATAATATTAATAATTACGAATGTGATGATACTACTAATATTAATGATAAATATATTAAATTTCATTATGATAGTAATATTAAAATTAATAATACTTAATATTAATACTTAAGGATAATATCAATAATAATACTAATATATTCTAATGTTAGTATCAATAATAATAATGATAATAATATTAATAATTTTATTACTAATAATGATAGCAACATCAATAATAATAATCATGGTAATAATAATAATAATAATAATAATAATAATAATAATAATAATAATAATAATAATAATAATAATAATAATAATAATAATAATAATAATAATAATAATAATAATAATAATAATTATACCTTAGAATCACCAAAAACAGATAAACTGCCTGGGACGGGAATCGAACCCGTGACCTCTCGAACAACCACATACCATGATAACCACTCCTCTATCATCTGTTTATCTGATCTTTATCATAGCCTAAAATATATAAACCGTTTTATTCAGTTTCTTCTACTCCTTCAACCCGTTAATCAATCAAAGATCAATATCCTCTCAACACATTTAATTAACTTGTTTTAGATTATTCATTAGGATATATGAATAACCACTGACATGTATTTACCTAAAACGATTTAAAAAAAAATAAAAAATTAACAGAAGGTACATCTTGCTGTACGAAGGAAAGAAAAAAAATAAAACTCCAAAAATTTGATTTCGTGTTTCAGATTGTTTCAGCGAAAGATCATAACATAACTTGTGTTGCAAATGATTCATATAAACATTATAAATTATCAATTTAACAGAAAACATTGAAACCCATTCGAATTTCGCTATGATCAATTTCTTTGACTTTTCGTTTTTAAACTTTGACTGTCGAATTAATAATCAATCTGAAGATTTACAACTTGAAGACTTACAGAGTGCTTCAATGGATGATTCCTAACAACTCTATTTCATTAGTTTTTGTAAATCGAATTGAATTCGAATTATAGCAATAAAGTTATGGTGACAGAGGTAGCGAATTGATTTATGGATTTTCTATTTTTGGTTCTTCAAATGGCACAATGAATTATGGATGTTGAGTGTATTAATCGAATGAATAAAGTGGCCATCAAGGATTTGATCAAGTTTACTCTGTAAGGGTGAAGGGTTCGCTGTAGGTTCACGAGCTTAAGGAAGAACCAAAAAGAAAAAAAAAAGGGAAATAATTGAAAGCAGATGTTGATATCCCCTGATTTCGTGTAATTTATGACTTTATAAACTATTTTTAATTAATATTAATTATTAATAATTATATTAATAATAATAATAATAATAATAATAATAATAATAATAATAATAATACTACTAATAAAAATAATGAAGATGATAAAAATAATAAGAAAATAATAATAGTATTAATTATAGTTTTTAGTCATTCCTAATAATATTTAACATCTTTATTTTTAATAGTTATAACCTTTTTATTATAACTATAACATAACAATAACAATAATAACAATATTAATAATATTAACATTTATATTAACATTAATAGTACATAAAAATAATAATATCATTATCATAATACTTATATCTTAACTTGTAATTACATATTTTAATATTACAATTTACTGTTTTTGTAATACTTAATAACTATATATTATATATAATAATAAATCTTTAATGTGTATCACAATATACATATAATAAAGATTATGTATATGAATTTTATATATATATATATATATGTATATATATATATATATATATGTATATATATATATATATATATATATATATATATATATATATATATATATTTATTTATTTATTTATGGATAACAGCACTATTATCCTATATACTATTTTACATATTTAATTTTAAATATTTAATTTATATTCTATTACTTCAAATTATTATTATTGTATATATATATATATATATATATATATATATATATATATATATATACTTACATTTATATTTACAAACAATCGTTCGTGAATTGTCAGATAAGGTCCAATGGATAGTTAAATGCACGATATTATATAAAATATCGATTTATTTAACTTGTCGATATTCATCTTCTAAGTTTTCTACTTTTCATAATTTCACCTTTTCATCAAATATCATGAAAGTTAAATAGTTACCTTATCAAAAGACACGAGTAAATTATCGTAAAGCATGTATTGGAAATCCAACAGGAATCACCATTAACTTTTGTCTAGTTATCGTTAATTGACACATTTGTTCTTACTTGTGATCACTTTAACAATTTCCGAATATCGTTAAAAAAAAACAGATTTCTTAAATCATAGTGGACCTCTCAACAGAGACTTATAGTCATACAATGTATCTGATAAATCAATCATTTGATATTATCTTCTAGTTCCACTGATAAACATATTGAAACAAATACGTTCATGTAAAGTATTATACGTTTAACACTTTGTTAATATTCTCAAGTTATAATATATATACATATATATATATATATATATACATGCATATATTCATATTCAATTATAATGGTTCGTGAATCGTTGGAATCTGGTCGAGGTTATATGAATGTATGAACACAATTTTAAATTTTTTTTTAGACTCAATATTACAGACTTTGCTTATCGTGTCGGAAACATATAAAGATTAAGTTTAAATTTAGTCGGAAATTCCCGGGTCGTCACAGTACCTACCCGTAAATGAAATTTCATCCCGAAATTTGATCGAGGTCGTCAAGGCTAACTATAAAAATGTTTTCATGACGAATATGAGTTGATAATAGAGTTTTATCATCATTGAGTAATATAGATAAAACAATTTGATTACAAGAATAGTATGAGTGAAGTTATCGCAAGAGAGTGAAATGAATAAATGTATATTCACTTTAACCGATGACGTAGTTATGATTGACTTCCGGAATTTAAGGTATTTAAAGAAAATCTTCGTAATAAGATTTGGTTCTTCGGCGATTAAGGAATTTAGGATCTCTTTGATTAAATGCAATGATCTGTCTTGATTTCTCTGTCGGATATTTTACTATAAATCCACTATCTTTGTTTCCTTTATATTTTTGGAGTTCCATACTTTTGTCTCCTCTTCCCGACTTCAAGTCAAGCGAATAATGGTCCAGAATTCGTAGGTATGAAGTTTTGGTTAACCATAGTTAATGTTCTTAGAAGAAAATCGTAACGGCACGATCTTGATTTGGTAAATTACCAGAATATCCGGAAAGATAGAACTATCAAGAAAATATGTTCTTAATATGCTTGGAGATTGGGTAGAATGTAAGAGTCGTGTAAATGGCACCTGATGATGGTACTGTGAATCATCACGTTCCATTAGAAACTCAGCATGAATTACTGTAATATAATCACGTTGATCAAGTGTCATTATATTATACTAACTCATGCATCAGTTCCCAACATTACTTCAATAACATTCATATTTTAAGCTCGAAAGTTTACAGAATATAGAAACTAACAGTTTCTATATGATGTAATACTGATAGCACGAAGAGATTAATGATTTCAGATGAAATTTGTTATGAAAATATATTCAGAAATATCGAAGATATTTATAATGAAAGATACGATAATATCTCGGAATATCTAAGATCATAGGATGATGGAAACTATTGTCCCCAGGGGTTTAGAGTAAAGTGCAAGATATTCGCTAAAGACTTTAGCAGACATTGAATCATTTGGATTCTTTGAAGTCAAACTTATTCTTTGTGATTTGTCCACGGCTTCCTTCATAGTTTCGCATAATCTGCTTTTCGGTACTAAATTTTCTATTGAATGTTTCCAATATAATGATACACAGGAAGCACGAAGAGGTATATAATTTCGGACGAGAATATTTATGAAAATATCCTCAGAAATATCGAAGATATTGATGATGATATTTTGGAATTTCTAAGTTCGATGGTTGATGGAGAAAGATTTTCTGCAAGATTTTAACATGACTTCGGAGCAAGATATTCTCTAAAAATTTCAACGGATCCAGAATTATCTGGATTCTTTGAATATAGGGTATGATCCTTGTATTTGTCCTTGGTCTCCTTCATGGTTAACTCTATCCGTTTTTCAGTTCCAACGTTTCAGAGCTTTTCCAACATATTATTCTTTATCATCAAACTTCCGACGACTAAGGTCGTTTACGGTTGCCTACAGTTTCTGCTGCTTCATTCAGCCTTTTCAACATTCAGAGTGCCGATTCGTAAATTGGGTGCCTTTTCAAAATTTCAGAATTGAAGATCGTAATTCTAGGAGATAATTGTTATATGTATACATATAACTGTTGATGTGGAAACGTTTGCGAGATTTAGAATACATATTTACTAATTCCCGGTAATTGGTATGGCAATTCTTGTTACAAGATGCGGATGAGTACATGATGAGACTTCAATAGATAAATATAGTGATTGGTCGGAGGGATTTAAACCAAGGAGCGACGAGGTTGCTGGTACATCTGCTGGTAATATGGTGGAATATAAAAGGTTTCCCGGTAACAATAAAAGAGCACGCATATATATCAAGGTTATAGTAAGGTTGTTTCGAACGAAAAATCGAAGTTGACTTGCTGGAGCTGTGACAAAATTTGCTATCTTGAGAAGGGATTGTAAAGTTATTTTGGGTAATAATAATTCCAAAGAAGGTAGCACAGATATGTGTTAAATGTTTACTCATGTTCTGAGTGTCTTCAGGTGCATAACTATATGCATAAATCTTTCCTCCCGTAGATGAAGTGCGGTTGGTTCATACTCTCGATTGAGGTGTTTTCAAGAATCATGAAAGGTTTGAACGCGGATTGTAATCGTCAAGATACAAATGAGGTTTATGATGAAATCAAGTGGCAAACTTGAAGAATTGTTTAGTTTCATATGTTATAATCAGTATTTTAATTCATTTTAATTGTCTTATGATATTAGTCCACAGTCGATAGTCCACAGTTAACAGTCCAATAATTTATATATAATTTAATATATAATATTTGGATTAATTAATACGTATCGTGACCCGTGTACATGTCTCAGAATCGATCACAACTCAAACTATATATATTATTTGAAAATCAACCTCAACCCTGTATAGAGAACTCGATCATTACTGCATATATAGTGTCTATGGTGATTCCAAATAATATATATAGATGTGTCGATATGATATGTCAAAACCTTGTATACATGTCCCGATATGTAAAGTGTGTAAAATAAATAACAGAAATTAAATGGCGATAAATTAAATTGCGAGAATATAAATTACGATAAATAATTTGCGATAAATAAAATGTAACCAGTTAGCTAGGAACAGTTAGCGTGGATACTTAACAATATTTCAATTAGTTAATTCGTTTATTTCTAACAAATTTTATTTTGTCCAATGTTTTCTTCATTATGCCACTTATTGAATTTTGATAGGTCAAAATCCAAATATGAAATTGAATGAAAATGGTTATTCTGTGGTGAACGGATTCGTATATCTGTGGATGTAAGTAGGATAGTATATGACTGTTGAAACATATTCGAAGAACGTACAATGTAACTTATTAATGTGAAATTTAAATATTCCTCGGGTATTACCTACCCGTTAAAATATTTTCACCATTAACAGTTTGTACAAGAGAATTTTTAATTACAATCTTTATGAAAACATATATACATATATATTTTCTTCAGATGTATTCATGGATTTAATGAGTTAATATGATATTAAACTCATTTGCTTTTCGGTTGGAACTAGAATAAATAATCTCTAAAACTTTAGAGATTACATATTCGTCATGTCGAACGAAGATAAATGAGGTAGAACGATACGTAGAACGAAGATCATACTCAAAGTACAGATGATGATATTGAAGCATGGATTGTGCATACTTGTACTTTTGATATTGCCTTTAGATAAATAGAATTATGCATACTTGTACTTTTGATAAATAGGATTATGCATACTTGTACTTTTGATATTGTAATAACCCGACTTTTTACGTTAACTTTTCGTTAAAAACTTAACAACTGTTACTTAAAATTTACAATTTTGTATGTAATTTTTTTTTTAATATATTATTATTAATATTGGTTATATGTTTTTTTAAAAACACTACGGTTAGTGAAAACGAGAAAAATATATTTTAAGATAACAAAACGTATGATTATTAATTTTAATAATTATGTTATATAACAATTGAGTTTTAAAAATCATTTTAATTAAGTAGGATGTCAATACTTATATTTTTATTGGTATTCAACAAGTATTTATACGCATATTATACAAACGTTTCTACATGTATGTGCATAGTTATATACACTAATAATTCAAACTAATAATTCTGTTTATTATTATTATTATTATTATTATTATTATTATTATTATTATTATTATTATTATTATTATTATTATTATTATTATTATTATTATTATTATTATTATTATTATTATATATTAGATAATAGATACAAAATTCGTGACTCACTTGCCAACTACTCCCATAAATTACGTAACACATGATTTATAAACATTATAATTACTTTATTATATAATTTAAGTATAAAAACGATATTTAAATATATTCTTAATAATTGATTTGAATTAAATATAAAAGATTTCGAACAATATATATATATAGATGTATTTTCTTTATAAATATAAAATTTACCGATTATTGAATCATATTTAGATAGGATACATTGGATTTTAACTAACGGATAAAAACTTAATTATCACCCTTGACAATATATTATATCTATATTTTCTTACTATTAAACCCGTGACTACACACTAATACCCGTGTTTATCTAACTTAAAACCGTGACTCTATCTTATCTATATTATTTCTGATTCAATCAATCATTTCATCTAACACACACACGTACACAATTTTCTCAAAGAACACCCATCCACTATTCATCATCATCATCGATCTTCTTTTCTCAAGAACACCTTCAAGAAATCACTTGATCATAAAATCGTTTACATATTCGGATTCCTCTCGAAGAGCTCTACACATCTATACCAACAATTTCTTGATTAGAGTAAGTTTTAAAAACTCTAATTTTTGGGTTTTCATGTTTTTGTTACATTCTAGGGTAGATATAGTGTCTAGTGCTTAAGCCCTTGTATGTATGCATGATATTATTCGTTAATTTGATCGATTGATGACTTTTTGATGAATCACGAATTTGTTTTGTGTGCGGTCAGAAACTTGAACCTGTTAAATGTATAGTATTATGAGATAATCAGAATCCTCTTGAAAAACTAATAAGTTTGGGCTTTGGAATTTCGAATTTTCGTTACCGTATGCTCATGTTATGCTTAATTGAAGTTTTAACTCGTTTTATGAATGATCACGAATTTGAATGGTATGCTACTGATATGAACAAGATATTTTCAATTTATGGTATGTGCATAAATGTATTACTCTTGGAAAATTATAAAATTTTCATTAAGATATCATGTGATTTCGGTTTCTAGATCAAAAGTTATGATTAATTGATTTCGGGTTGAAAAATTCGTATTTGAAACTGAGATTCTGGAAAAGTTGAGTTTATAATCTGATCATGGCATGATGATATTTGAAATGAGCTTGAAAAATTATTAACTTTTCGTTTAGATATCATATGTTTTTGATTTATAGAAGTTAAGTTATGAACGATTTAAGTTATGTTTTTATAAGTTGTTTATGAACGTTTTTGACATGGTTAATGACTTGTAGCTGCTAATATGAGTTCATAGGGTTGTTGGACTTGAAAAACTACTGATACTAGACTCAAGAATTGGGTTGATTCGAATTTTCTTTAGACTTTTACGCTCGTTCAAAGTTTGGTACATTTTAATAAAAATGCTGTTTGAATTCTGAAAACTGCACGAACCACTGTTAACGTTTTCTGCAACTGGGTCTGATCTGGGTCGAACCGGGTTATGGGAATTTTTCTGTAGATTCTTCGCTTAAAAACGCCGCATCTCCAATTGGCGGTGACTGATTTGGATTTGCGATGATTTTTCTAAAAATCACAGAAGTTGCTGCTGTAACTACCTTTTTAAACTTGTATTTTTGCAAATGTTTCGGTTATAAAAATAATGACCAATACTTGAGACTTGAGACTTTTTTTATGAACTTAATACACTTATATTAACTATTTCATATAGTGTGGGGTGTTCTAAAGTGGTAATTTTGTATATATATAAACCATGTAATTTAAATCGCCGGTATGGACATGTGACCCGTTTAAGCCAAAAAGTGTCAAAATGGATAACGGGCACCGTGGACACGTCCGATATATTAATTTAAGTAAGTTTGAAGATTGTAATGTTTTAAAAATGAGTTTTTCCATGTTTTGGTCAAAATGGGTATTTATGACCCATTTGGGTCATACGCGCCTACTTTGACCCATATACGAAATTTTGAGAAACAAAGGTATCTAACACGTCTAAAATATCATTTTGGACTTGTGACATGATTTTTACATGCTCAAGTATTATGGTTTAAAATTTGAGGTGTCAATGGAAAAATTTTAGTATTTTAACAAAAGTGTCAAAATGACTCTCGGGCCTACTTTGCGAACTCGTAAGTTGAAATCAGTTAAGTATGGATAAAAACTATTAATTGGTATTGAAAGTATTTACGACAACCTTTAAAATGATATATTATATGTATGATTTTGTTGAGTGTAAACAGGTTTAAAACAAACGATAAAATGGACAGTCGTTGCTGATTTTGACACTTAACAGCATTTTAACAGCATTTTATGTTTCGGGAGACTATTTTCGCGAGGTCATAACTTTAAAATCGTAACTCCGTTTTTTTCAAATAAACTGTCTATAGAAAGGTGGGATGACACACTTTCTAATGGTCACGACCTAAGGTATTATATCGAATTTGATGTAACCCGAAATCAGCTGCAAAATACTAAAAAAATACATATATGTAAATAATATAAATTTTTCTAAGTAAAAATGAATAACTTAAGTTTGACCTATGTTTGACTATTTGACCAACTTGTGTAATTTTATGCGGTTGTTGACTTGTGTTAACCATGTTGACTGTGTTTGACTTGCGTTTGACTTACTTTGACTTGCGTTGACTTTTGTTGACTTTTGCTAAATTTTGCTAAATTTATGAGTCGAACTTGAGCAATAGGACTATACTTACCCTATGGACCGACCTAGCTTATTAGACAATTATTGACCAACATATGTTCTCTAGGTTGAGGTCTACGGTTACTTGCATTCCGATATTCGGTCACATCTCTGTGATTTATTTCTGAAGTTGTTAGGTGAGTTTCATATGCTCCCTTTTTAATTGCTTTTGCAATCTATATTTTTGGGCTGAGAATAAATGCATTTTATTTTAAAAGCAATGGATACAAGTACATACTAAATTCTACACTAAGTTTGAACCGAAAATCCCTTAGCTTTAGTAACTAGTAACTGCCGGTTATAAGAACTGGTGGGCGCGAATAGTTGTATATGGATCCATAGGGCTTGACATCCCCGTCTGTTCCAGGTATAGAAACCCTAGCCTGAACTATAAAACAGACGTATGCTATTTGAGGTTAGTACACGATGGTTTGCGTGTATTGTACATGTTGGTTGCATGTATGTTAAAACAGGGGTACTTATTATATAGACGTTAAAGTTTAGTTACCAGGGTGCTCAATCTTGTAGAATATTTTGATAAACGTTTCTGGATGAAACAACTGAAATCTTGTGATCCACCTTTATATACAGATTATGCGCAATATTAAAACTATGAACTCACCAACCTTTGTGTTGACACTTTTAGCATGTTTATTCTCAGGTCCCTAGAAGTCTTCCGCTGTTTGCTTATACGTTATACAAGCTATGTGCATGGAGTCATACATGCTTTATTAGAGAAAACTTTGCATTCACAAAATCATCACCATGTATCTTATTTTGACTGCATTGTCAACGGATGTATTATTGTAAACTATTATTTACGGTGATTGTCTATATGTAGAAATCATCAGATGTCGAAAGCCTTGGATTTAGATATTCATTTATGGTGTGTCTTTTCAAAAGAATGCAATGTTTACAAAACGTATCATATAGAGGTCAATACCTCGCAATGAAACCGGTGAATAACGTACTGCGTCAATAGCGATTTTAGCGGGTCGTTACAAGTGGTATCAGAGCGTTGGTTGTAGGGAATTAGGTGCATTAGTGTGTCTGACCTAGACTGTTTGGATACATTAGTGGTCTATTCTACAACCGTGTCATTACACTTATATGTGATTATGTGCATATTCTGACATTAATATAATATTATTATTACTATCGGTGAGAAAGTATTTCTCTTTTTGATTATAAACCTTCTCCTGCTCAAGTGAGTTCATTTTCAAAACCCCGGTTATTGAAAAACCAGGAAGCGTCATTCAGGACTTTCGAAATTCCAGACATTCCTACGTGAGTTATTACTTATATATTTTTATACATATCATTTGTGTTATATTATGTGCTTATGTGCTTCGATTAAGAAATTCCGGACATCTCGAATTGTGAATCGGAAGAAGTCTTTTCCAGCTCACGAAGATTCTCGGTAGTTTCAAAGACATTCTTACGACGTTCCCTTTCAATATTTTAATTATAATAAATATTATATTCCTGTACTATTTTTAGTGTAGTGACCCGAACTTTTCCATGTTTATATATATTAATTGAGATTGATGTTTACATGATTAAATGTTTCCAACATGTTAAGCAATCAAACTTGTTAAGACTTGATTAATTGAAATAGGTTTCATATAGACAATTGACCACCCAAGTTGACCGGTGATTCACGAACGTTAAAACTTGTAAAAAAACTATATGATGACATATATATGGTTATATATATAGTTAACATGATATTATGATAAGTAAACATATCATTAATTATATTAACAATGAACTACATATGTAAAAACAAGACTACTAACTTAATGATTTTGAAACGAGACATATATGTAACGTTTATCGTTGTAACGACATTTAATGTATATATATCATATTAAGAGATATTCGTACATCATAATATCATGATAATATAATAATTTAAAATCTCTTTTGATATTATAAACATTGGGTTAACAACATTTAACAAGATCGTTAACCTAAAGGTTTCAAAACAACACTTACATGTAACGACTAACGATGACTTAACGACTCAGTTAAAATGTATATACATGTAGTGTTTTAATATGTATTTATACACTTTTGAAAGACTTCAATACACTTATCAAAATACTTCTACTTAACAAAAATGCTTACAATTACATTCTCGTTCAGTTTCATCAACAATTCTACTCGTATGCACCCGTATTCGTACTCGTACAATACACAGCTTTTAGATGTATGTACTATTGGTATATACACTCCAATGATCAGCTCTTAGCAGCCCATGTGAGTCACCTAACACATGTGGGAACCATCATTTGGCAACTAGCATGAAATATCTCATAAGATTACAAAAATATGAGTAATCATTCATGACTTATTTACATGAAAACAAAATTACATATCCTTTATATCTAATCCATACACCAACGACCAAAAACACCTACAAACACTTTCATTCTTCAATTTTCTTCATCTAATTGAACTCTCTCAAGTTCTATCTTCAAGTTCTAAGTGTTCTTCATAAATTCCAAAAGTTCTAGTTTCATAAAATCAAGAATACTTTCAAGTTGCTAGCTCACTTCCAATCTTGTAAGGTGATCATCCAACCTCAAGAAATCTTTGTTTCTTACAGTAGGTTATCATTCTAATACAAGAACTTTGAGCCATCCAAGGATCCATTGAAGCTAGATCCATTTTTCTCTTTTCCAGTAGGTTCATCCAAGGAACTTAAGGTTCGTGAATCAACCAGTGGCCAAGTCTTACTTCCCGACGAAGTAAAAATCTGTGAAAGTGAGTTATAGTCCCACTTTTAAAATCTAATATTTTTGGGATGAGAATACATGCAGGTTTTATAAATGATTTACAAAATAGACACAAGTACGTGAAACTACATTCTATGGTTGAATTATCGAAATCGAATATGCCCCTTTTTATTAAGTCTGGTAATCTAAGAATTAGGGAACAGACACCCTAATTGACGCGAATCCTAAAGATAGATCTATTGGGCCTAACAAACCCCATCCAAAGTACCGGATGCTTTAGTACTTCGAAATTTATATCATATCCGAAGGGTGTCCCGGAATGATGGGGATATTCTTATATATGCATCTTGTTATTGTCGGTTACCAGGTGTTCACCATATGAATGATTTTTATCTCTATGTATGGGATGTGTATTGAAATATGAAATCTTGTGGTCTATTGTTACGATTTGATATATATAGGTTAAACCTATAACTCACCAACATTTTTGTTGACGTTTTAAGCATGTTTATTCTCAGGTGATTATTAAGAGCTTCCGCTGTCGCATACTTAAATAAGGACAAGATTTGGAGTCCATGCTTGTATGATATTGTGTAAAAACTGCATTCAAGAAACTTATTTTGTTGTAACATATTTGTATTGTAAACCATTATGTAATGGTCGTGTGTAAACAGGATATTTTAGATTATCATTATTTGATAATCTACGTAAAGCTTTTTAAACTTTTATTGATGAAATAAAGGTTATGGTTTGTTTAAAAATGAATGCAGTCTTTGAAAAACGTCTCATATAGAGGTCAAAACCTCGCAACGAAATCAATTAATATGGAACGTTTTTAATCAATAAGAACGGGACATTTCAGTTGGTATCCGAGCGTTGGTCTTAGAGAACCAGAAAATTTGCATTAGTGTGTCTTATCGAGTTTGTTAGGATGCATTAGTGAGTCTGGACTTCGACCGTGTTTTCTTTAAAAATGATTGTTTAACATTTTTGTTGGAAACTATATATTTTTAACATATGAATATTATGTGATATATTAATCTCTTAACGTGTTTGATATTATGTGATAGATGTCTACCTCTAGAACAAGTCCCATTGACTCACCTAATAATAATGAAGAGTCAAATGTAAATTGGAATGATTTGTGGACTGATTCACAAGTTCCCGAAGAGGAACCGGAAGAAGAGTCGGAACCGGAAGAAGAATCGGAACCGGAAGAAGAATCGGAACCGGATGAAGAAATAGAACCGGTGGGGGAAATAATAAAACGGTTAAGTAAAAGAAAATCCTCAACCAACCGACCAAAGTTAATTATGGTCAATGGTGTTTCCGCCAAGGAAGCAAAATATTGGGAGGATTACCAATTCTCCGATGAATCGGATTCCGATGAGAATTCCGATGATGTTATAGAAATTACCCCAACTGAATTTAAAAAGGCAAAAGAAAATAATAAGGGAAAGGGCATAAAAATAGAGAAATCTAATTCCAACCCCGATGAACTTTATATGTATCGTCAACCCCCGAAGTCCTTAAGTTGTAACAATGACCCGGGAACCTCTAAACCACCAGGTTTTTCTAAACCAATGTGGACAACGACGGCTCGTATTAGGGGAACATCATATATCCCTAGAAACTTGGCAAAACGAACCAAAACTGAAGAAGAAGAAACGAGCGAGTCGGAATAAGATAGTTGTATTTGTGTGGTGTAATATATGGAATATAGTGTTCTTATGCTTTATGATATATATAAAAATTGCTTGTATTAATAAGTATTTTTTTTATGAATCTAACTCTTGTCTATTTTACAGTTTAAAAACACAAAATGGATAGACAGATTACGGGTCCGGAGATTATACAAGAAACTACCGAGAAGATCATCCAAATTCAACAACGGTTGAAAACCGCCCAAAGTCGACAAAAGAGCTACGCTGACATTAAAAGAAAAGATATAGAATTTGAAATTGGAGAGATGGTCATGCTTAAAGTTTCACCTTGGAAAGGCGTTGTTCGATTTGGTAAACGAGGGAAATTAAATCCAAGGTATATTGGACCATTCAAGATTATTGATCGTGTCGGACCAGTAGCTTACCGACTTGAGTTACCTCAACAACTCGCGGCTGTACATAACACTTTCCACGTCTCGAATTTGAAGAAATGTTTTGCTAAAGAAGATCTCACTATTCCGTTAGATGAAATCCAAATCAACGAAAAACTCCAATTCATCGAAGAACCCGTCGAAATAATGGATCGTGAGGTTAAAAGACTTAAGCAAAACAAGATACCAATTGTTAAGGTTCGATGGAATGCTCGTAGAGGACCCGAGTTCACCTGGGAGCGTGAAGATCAGATGAAGAAGAAATACCCGCATCTATTTCCAGAAGATTCGTCAACACCTTCAACAGCTTAAAATTTCGGGACGAAATTTATTTAACGGGTAGGTACTGTAGTGACCCGAACTTTTCCATGTTTATATATATTAATTGAGATTGATGTTTACATGATTAAATGTTTCCAACATGTTAAGCAATCAAACTTGTTAAGACTTGATTAATTGAAATAGGTTTCATATAGACAATTGACCACCCAAGTTGACCGGTGATTCACGAACGTTAAAACTTGTAAAAAAACTATATGATGACATATATATGGTTATATATATAGTTAACATGATATTATGATAAGTAAACATATCATTAATTATATTAACAATGAACTACATATGTAAAAACAAGACTACTAACTTAATGATTTTGAAACGAGACATATATGTAACGTTTATCGTTGTAACGACATTTAATGTATATATATCATATTAAGAGATATTCGTACATCATAATATCATGATAATATAATAATTTAAAATCTCTTTTGATATTATAAATATTGGGTTAACAACATTTAACAAGATCGTTAATCTAAAGGTTTCAAAACAACACTTACATGTAACGACTAACGATGACTTAACGACTCAGTTAAAATGTATATACATGTAGTGTTTTAATATGTATTTATACACTTTTGAAAGACTTCAATACACTTATCAAAATACTTCTACTTAACAAAAATGCTTACAATTACATTCTCGTTCAGTTTCATCAACAATTCTACTCGTATGCACCCGTATTCGTACTCGTACAATACACAGCTTTTAGATGTATGTACTATTGGTATATACACTCCAATGATTAGCTCTTAGCAGCCCATGTGAGTCACCTAACACATGTGGGAACCATCATTTGGCAACTAGCATGAAATATCTCATAAGATTACAAAAATATGAGTAATCATTCATGACTTATTTACATGAAAACAAAATTACATATCCTTTATATCTAATCCATACACCAACGACCAAAAACACCTACAAACACTTTCATTCTTCAATTTTCTTCATCTAATTGAACTCTCTCAAGTTCTATCTTCAAGTTCTAAGTGTTCTTCATAAATTCCAAAAGTTCTAGTTTCATAAAATCAAGAATACTTTCAAGTTGCTAGCTCACTTCCAATCTTGTAAGGTGATCATCCAACCTCAAGAAATCTTTGTTTCTTACAGTAGGTTATCATTCTAATACAAGAACTTTGAGCCATCCAAGGATCCATTGAAGCTAGATCCATTTTTCTCTTTTCCAGTAGGTTCATCCAAGGAACTTAAGGTTCGTGAATCAACCAGTGGCCAAGTCTTACTTCCCGACGAAGTAAAAATCTGTGAAAGTGAGTTATAGTCCCACTTTTAAAATCTAATATTTTTGGGATGAGAATACATGCAGGTTTTATAAATGATTTACAAAATAGACACAAGTACGTGAAACTACATTCTATGGTTGAATTATCGAAATCGAATATGCCCCTTTTTATTAAGTCTGGTAATCTAAGAATTAGGGAACAGACACCCTAATTGACGCGAATCCTAAAGATAGATCTATTGGGCCTAACAAACCCCATCCAAAGTACCGGATGCTTTAGTACTTCGAAATTTATATCATATCCGAAGGGTGTCCCGGAATGATGGGGATATTCTTATATATGCATCTTGTTATTGTCGGTTACCAGGTGTTCACCATATGAATGATTTTTATCTCTATGTATGGGATGTGTATTGAAATATGAAATCTTGTGGTCTATTGTTACGATTTGATATATATAGGTTAAACCTATAACTCACCAACATTTTTGTTGACGTTTTAAGCATGTTTATTCTCAGGTGATTATTAAGAGCTTCCGCTGTCGCATACTTAAATAAGGACAAGATTTGGAGTCCATGCTTGTATGATATTGTGTAAAAACTGCATTCAAGAAACTTATTTTGTTGTAACATATTTGTATTGTAAACCATTATGTAATGGTCGTGTGTAAACAGGATATTTTAGATTATCATTATTTGATAATCTACGTAAAGCTTTTTAAACTTTTATTGATGAAATAAAGGTTATGGTTTGTTTAAAAATGAATGCAGTCTTTGAAAAACGTCTCATATAGAGGTCAAAACCTCGCAACGAAATCAATTAATATGGAACGTTTTTAATCAATAAGAACGGGACATTTCATTTAGTACACCTCTTTTTGAAATCATTTTGATTTATTAATTCTATAAAACAACACTTGTTTCATATCCATAAATATTTTGGAGTAGTGTTGGAATGGAAGCATGAGTTAGTGTAATATAATGACACCCGATCAACGTGGTTATATTATGGTAAGTCATGCGGAAGTTCTAATGGAACGTGATGGGGGTAAAACTTGATCAACCTTACCTTCACCATGTACCATGTTACATGATTCCTTTATTTTCTCTGCTGACATCTGAATATACTAAGACTCTATATGTGACATCATCTAAGGTCACACATAATTCCCTTCCAATCCTTGTCATATCATACTTGCACTCCGAGCAATTTATTCAAACGTATTCGTCATCAAAGGAACATGATCTCGTTTTACCCAAATTCCATACTTAACTACAAGATGCTCAATCTTTCTACGTCAAAACGAACATTTCTATCCTCACTTGTTTCCTAAACGTCGTTTAATCTCACCAACCAAAATTTCGGGACGAAATTTTCTTTAAGGGGTAGGTAATGTAATAACTCGACTTTTTACGTTAACTTTTCGTTAAAAACTTAACAACTGTTACTTAAAATTTCCAATTTTGTATGTATTTTTTTTTTTAATATACTATTATTAATATTGGTTATATGTTTTTTTAAAAACACTACGGTTAGTGAAAACGAGAAAAATATATTTTAAGACAACAAAACGTATGATTATTAATTTTAATAATTATGTTATATAACAATTGAGTTTTAAAAATCATTTTAATTAAGTAGGATGTCAATACTTATATTTTTATTGGTATTCAACAAGTATTTATACGCATATTATACAAACGTTTCTACATGTATGTGCATAGTTATATACACTAATAATTCAAACTAATAATTCTGTTTATTATTATTATTATTATTATTATTATTATTATTATTATTATTATTATTATTATTATTATTATTATTATTATATATTAGATAATAGATACAAAATTCGTGACTCACTTGCCAACTACTCCCATAAATTACGTAACACATGATTTATAAACATTATAATTACTTTATTATATAATTTAAGTATAAAAACGATATTTAAATATATTCTTAATAATTGATTTGAATTAAATATAAAAGATTTCGAACAATATATATATATAGATGTATTTTCTTTATAAATATAAAATTTACCGATTATTGAATCATATTTAGATAGGATACATTGGATTTTAACTAACGGATAAAAACTTAATTATCACCCTTGACAATATATTATATCTATATTTTCTTACTATTAAACCCGTGACTACACACTAATACCCGTGTTTATCTAACTTAAAACCGTGACTCTATCTTATCTATATTATTTCTGATTCAATCATTCATTTCATCTAACACACACACGTACACAATTTTCTCAAAGAACACCCATCCACTATTCATCATCATCATCGATCTTCTTTTCTCAAGAACACCTTCAAGAAATCACTTGATCATAAAATCGTTTACATATTCGGATTCCTCTCGAAGAGCTCTACACATCTATACCAACAATTTCTTGATTAGAGTAAGTTTTAAAAACTCTAATTTTTGGGTTTTCATGTTTTTGTTACATTCTAGGGTAGATATAGTGTCTAGTGCTCAAGCCCTTGTATGTATGCATGATATTATTCGTTAATTTGATCGATTGATGACTTTTTGATGAATCACGAATTTTTTTGTGTGCGGTCAGAAACTTGAACTTGTTAAATGTATAGTATTATGAGATAATCAGAATCCTCTTGAAAAACTAATAAGTTTGGGCTTTGGAATTTCGAATTTTCGTTACCGTATGCTCATGTTATGTTTAATTGAAGTTTTAACTCGTTTTATGAATGATCACGAATTTGAATGGTATGCTACTGATATGAACATGATATTTTCAATTTATGGTATGTGCATAAATGTATTCCTCTTGGAAAATTATAAAATTTTCATTAAGATATCATGTGATTTCGATTTCTAGATCAAAAGTTATGATTAATTGATTTCGGGTTGAAAAATTCGTATTTGAAACTGAGATTCTGGAAAAGTTGAGTTTATAATCTGATCATGGCATGATGATATTTGAAATGAGCTTGAAAAATTATTAACTTTTCGTTTAGATATCATATGTTTTTGATTTATAGAAGTTAAGTTATGAACGATTTAAGTTATGTTTTTATAAGTTGTTTATGAACGTTTTTGACATGGTTAATGACTTGTAGCTGCTAATATGAGTTCATAGGGTTGTTGGACTTGAAAAACTACTGATACTAGACTCAAGAATTGGGTCGATTCGAATTTTCTTTAGACTTTTACGCTCGTTCAAAGTTTGGTACATTTTAATAAAAATGCTGTTTGAATTCTGAAAACTGCACGAACCACTGTTAACGTTTTCTGCAACTGGGTCTGATCTGGGTCGAACCGGGTTATGGGAATTTTTCTGTAGATTCTTCACTTAAAAACGCCGCAACTCCAATTGGCGGTGACTGATTTGGATTTGCGATGATTTTTCTAAAAATCACAGAAGTTGCTGCCGTAACTACCTTTTTAAACTTGTATTTTTGCAAATGTTTCGGGTTATAAAAATAATGACCAATACTTGAGACTTGAGACTTTTTGTATGAACTTAATACACTTATATTAACTATTTCATATAGTGTGGGGTGTTCTAAAGTGGTAATTTTGTATATATATAAACCATGTAATTTAAATCGCCGGTTTGGACATTTGACCCGTTTAAGCCAAAAAGTGTCAAAATGGGTAACGGGCACCGTGGACACGTCCGATATATTAATTTAAATAAGTTTGAAGATTGTAATGTTTTAAAAATGAGTTTTTCCATGTTTTGGTCAAAATGGGTATTTATGACCCATTTGGGTCATACGCGCCTACTTTGACCCATATACGAAATTTTGAGAAACAAAGGTATCTAACACGTCTAAAATATTATTTTGGACTTGAAACATGATTTTTACATGCTCAAGTATTATGGTTTAAAATTTGAGGTGTCAATGGAAAAATTTTAGTATTTTAACAAAAGTGTCAAAATGACTCTCGGGCCTACTTTGCGGACTCGTAAGTTGAAATCAGTTAAGTATGGATAAAAACTATTAATTGGTATTGAAAGTATTTACGACAAGCTTTAAAATGATATATTATATGTATGATTTTGTTGAGTCTAAACAGGTTTAAAACAAACGATAAAATGGACAGTCGTTGCTGATTTTGACACTTAACAGCATTTTAACAGCATTTTATGTTTCGGGAGACTATTTTCGCGAGGTCATAACTTTAAAACCGTAACTCCGTTTTTTTCAAATAAACTGTCTATAGAAAGGTGGGATGACACACTTTCTAATGGTCACGACCTAAGGTATTATATCGAATTTGATGGGACCCGGAATCAGCTGTAAAATACTAAAAAAATACACATATGTAAATAATATAAATTTTTCTAAGTAAAAATGAATAACTTAAGTTTGACCTATGTTTGACTATTTGACCAACTTGTGTAATTTTATGCGGTTGTTGACTTGTGTTAACCATGTTGACTGTGTTTGACTTGCGTTTGACTTACATTTGACTTACTTTGACTTGCGTTGACTTTTGTTGACTTTTGCTAAATTTTGCTAAATTTATGAGTCGAACTTGAGCAATAGGACTATACTTACCCTATGGACCGACCTAGCTTATTAGACACTTATTGACCAACATATGTTCTCTAGGTTGAGGTCTACGGTTACTTGCATTCCGATATTCGGTCACATCTCTGTGATTTATTTCTGAAGTTGTTAGGTGAGTTTCATATGCTCCCTTTTTAATTGCTTTTGCAATCTATATTTTTGGGCTGAGAATAAATGCATTTTATTTTAAAAGCAATGGATACAAGTACATACTAAATTCTACACTGAGTTTGAACCGAAAATCCCTTAGCTTTGGTAACTAGTAACTGTCGGTTATAAGAACTGGTGGGCGCGAATAGTTGTATATGGATCCATAGGGCTTGACATCCCCGTCTGTTCCAGGTATAGAAACTCTAGCCTGATCTATAAAACAGACGTATGCTATTTGAGGTTAGTACACGATGGTTTGCGTGTATTGTACATGTTGGTTGCATGTATGTTAAAACAGGGGTACTTATTATATAGACGTTAAAGTTTAGTTACCAGGGTGCTCAATCTTGTAGAATATTTTGATAAACGTTTCTGGATGAAACAACTGAAATCTTGTGATCCACCTTTATATACAGATTATGCGCAATATTAAAACTATGAACTCACCAACCTTTGTGTTGACACTTTTAGCATGTTTATTCTCAGGTCCCTAGAAGTCTTCCGCTGTTTGCATATACGTTATACAAGCTATGTGCATGGAGTCATACATGCTTTATTAGAGAAAACTTTGCATTCACAAAATCATCACCATGTATCTTATTTTGACTGCATTGTCAACGGATGTATTATTGTAAACTATTATTTACGGTGATTGTCTATATGTAGAAATCATCAGATGTCGAAAGCCTTGGATTTAGATATTCATTTATGGTGTGTCTTTTCAAAAGAATGCAATGTTTACAAAACGTATCATATAGAGGTCAATACCTCGCAATGAAACCGGTGAATAACGTACTGCGTCAATAGCGATTTTGGCGGGTCGTTACAAGTGGTATCAGAGCGTTGGTTGTAGGGAATTAGGTGCATTAGTGTGTCTGACCTAGACTGTTTGGATACATTAGTGGTCTAGTCTACAACCGTGTCGCTACACTTATATGTGATTATGTGCATATTCTGACATTAATATAATATTATTATTACTATCGGTGAGAAAGTATTTCTCCTTTTGATTACAAACCTTCTCCTGCTCAAGTGAGTTCATTTTCAAAACCCCGGTTATTGAAAAACCAGGAAGCGTCATTCAGGACTTTCGAAATTCCAGACATTCCTACGTGAGTTATTACTTATATATTTTTATAGATATCATTTGTGTTATATTATGTGCTTATGTGCTTCGATTTAGAAATTCCGGACATCTCGAATTGTGAATCGGAAGAAGTCTTTTCCAGCTCACGAAGATTCTCGGTAGTTTCAAAGACATTCTTACGACGTTCCCTTTCAATATTTTAATTATAATAAATATTATATTCCTGTACTATTTTTAGTACACCTCTTTTTGAAATCATTTTGATTTATTAATTCTATAAAACAACACTTGTTTCATATCCATAAATATTTTGGAGTAGTGTTGGAATGGAAGCATGAGTTAGTGTAATATAATGACGCCCGATCAACGTGGTTATATTATGGTAAGTCATGCGTAAGTTCTAATGGAACGTGATGGGGGTAAAACTTGATCAACCTTACCTTCACCATGTACCATGTTACATGATTCCTTTATTTTCTCTGCTGACATCTGAATATACTAAGACTCTATATGTGACATCATCTAAGGTCACACATAATTCCCTTCCAATCCTTGTCATATCATACTTGCACTCCGAGCAATTTATTCAAAGGTATTCGTCATCAAAGGAACATGATCTCGTTTTACCCAAATTCCATACTTAACTACAAGATTCTCGATCTTTCTACGTCAAAACGAACATTTCTATCCTCACTTGTTTCCTAAACGTCGTTTAATCTCACCAACCAAAATTTCGGGACGAAATTTTCTTTAAGGGGTAGGTAATGTAATAACCCGACTTTTTACGTTAACTTTTCGTTAAAAACTTAACAACTGTTACTTAAAATTTACAATTTTGTATGTAATTTTTTTTTAATATACTATTATTAATATTGGTTATATGTTTTTTTAAAAACACTACGGTTAGTGAAAACGAGAAAAATATATTTTAAGACAACAAAACGCATGATTATTAATTTTAATAATTATGTTATATAACAATTGAGTTTTAAAAATCATTTTAATTAAGTAGGATGTCAATACTTATATTTTTATTGGTATTCAACAAGTATTTATACGCATATTATACAAACGTTTCTACATGTATGTGCATAGTTATATACACTAATAATTCAAACTAATAATTCTGTTTATTATTATTATTATTATTATTATTATTATTATTATTATTATTATTATTATTATTATTATTATTATTATTATTATTATTATTATTATTATTATATATTAGATAATAGATACAAAATTCGTGACTCACTTGCCAACTACTCCCATAAATTACGTAACACATGATTTATAAACATTATAATTACTTTATTATATAATTTAAATATAAAAACGATATTTAAATATATTCTTAATAATTGATTTGAATTAAATATAAAAGATTTCGAACAATATATATATATATATATAGATGTATTTTCTTTATAAATATAAAATTTACCGATTATTGAATCATATTTAGATAGGATACATTGGATTTTAACTAACGGATAAAAACTTAATTATCACCCTTGACAATATATTATATCTATATTTTCTTACTATTAAACCCGTGACTACACACTAATACCCGTGTTTATCTAACTTAAAACCGTGACTCTATCTTATCTATATTATTTCTGATTCAATCATTCATTTCATCTAACACACACACGTACACAATTTTCTCAAAGAACACCCATCCACTATTCATCATCATCATCGATCTTCTTTTCTCAAGAACACCTTCAAGAAATCACTTGATCATAAAATCGTTTACATATTCGGATTCCTCTCGAAGAGCTCTACACATCTATACCAACAATTTCTTGATTAGAGTAAGTTTTAAAAACTCTAATTTTTGGGTTTTCATGTTTTTGTTATATTCTAGGGTAGATATAGTGTCTAGTGCTCAAGCCCTTGTATGTATGCATGATATTATTCGTTAATTTGATCGATTGATGACTTTTTGATGAATCACGAATTTGTTTTGTGTGCGGTCAGAAACTTGAACTTGTTAAATGTTGTGATGACCCAGAAATTTCGACTAAATTTAAACTTAATCTTTGTATGATTAACATTTCCGACACGATAAGCAAAGTCTGTAAAACTGAATCTCAAAATTTTTGAATTACTTTTATATATTTAAATAACCTTCGGTTGTTTTCGACGATTCGCGAACAATTATATGTAAATAGATACATATATACTATAACATGAAAAGGTAACAATGTATTAATTGTTTGATACCGTACATTAAACTTATTGGTTTAAATATCTATTTGAATGTATACGATAAGTTGAAATATTTATTATTAAAATTTATTTATAAATAACTTCCAATGTGTATTTAAAAACTGATTTATGTATATTAAAAAGATATATACATATATATAATAAACGATAGTAACATTCGTTTATTGATTCAATTGATATTTAGATAAGTTAACTAAAGCGTTTAAGATGAACCAGTTAAACACTAATTTGTTACAGTGTTTTCAAATTGCCACATTACTCAAAATGCTACAGTGTTTTCGAAAATCACTATTTGCTACAGTGAAATTGACTTTGCTACAGTAACTTTGCTACAGTAAAACGCTATTATAAAAATGTATTTTAACAAATAGCGAGACGATGATTTATAGAAGTAAATGACCAAAACACTCGAAAGTTTAAGATACACTTTGAGTGATATAATTAAGGGATAATTTAAGGCTATTGATAAGGCTAAAAATGAACATATATTTCATAGCATTATCCCCCAAGAAAGACAGGATTTTAGTTGTAATTGTTCCATATTCAAGTAATATTCGTTTATATTTAATAAGTGCGAAGACAAAAGGCGAAAACGAAGAATTGAAGACGGAAAGGTCCAAAATGCTCAAATGTACAAGATATAATTAAAAAGGTTCAAATTATTGATGAAGAACGTCTAAAAATGACAAGAGTACAAGTTGCGGAACGCAAAGTACACGATATAAAATAGTACGCAAGGACGTCTGAAAATCCGGAACCGGGACCCGAGTCAAGAAGAAACGCCCGACGCAACGGACCAAAAATATCTAGTCTACTATGCACAAGAATAAAATATAATATATAAATAATTATATTAATTATTTATATATTTATATTTATTTTATATTATGTCGAAAAGCTAGGAGCCAAAACAATGTGAGCTGTCCCTGGTCCTCATGCGAGTCGCATGGCCAGAAGGCCATTTCCATGCGAGTCGCATGACTCCAGATTTCAGGCCAGGTTCTATAAATTGCAACATTTTCTGCCGAGTAAAGAAAGAAAAAAAAACACACACATACATATTACTCCGTATTTATTTTATTTATTATTTATATTATTATTATTATTATTATTATTATTATTATTATTATTATTATTATTATTATTATTATTATTATTATTAATAAGATTATTATTAATCTTATTATTTTTTTTATTATTAGTGTTGTTATTTTTGCGATACAAAAAAAATAATGTACATCAAATATTACGACGGTGTGCTGTCCAAGTAATTTTCAAAATGAGTTTTCGAGCAAGCTAGAGCTAAGGAAATTATGGGTTATTGCCAAGGAGGTTATGGGTAATGTTCGGGGGTATTTTTTGTGAATCAAACCTCGTGTTAATCATCTCCGATGCGTCTACGTGCTTTCCTGCAATATTGTATATCAATATTAAACAGTGAGTTTCATTTGCTCCCATTTTAATTGCTTTTGCAATATATATTTTTGGGCTGAGAATACATGCGCAGTTTTATAAACTGTTTTACTAAATGGATACAAATACTAAAACTGATTTTGTGTGAGTTTCATATGATCCCTTTTACTCAATATATTTTTGGGCTGAGAATACATGCGACTGTTTATAAATACTAAAAATACTAGATTTATATGCGTGAGTTTCATTTGCTACCTTTTTAATTGCTTTTGCAATCTATATTTTTTGGCTGAGAATACATGCACTTTATTTTAAACGCAATCATACTAAATTCTACACCGAGTTTGAACCGAAAATCCCTTAGCTTTGGTAACTAGTAACTGCCGGTTATAAGAACTGGTAGGCGCGAGTAGTTATATATGGATCCATAGGGCTTGACATCCCCGTCTGTTCCAGGTATAGAAAGAAACTCTAGCCTGAACTATAAAACAGACGTATGCTATTTGAAGTTAGTACACGTTGGATTGCGTGTATTGTACATGTTGGTTGCATGTTAAACGAGGGGTACTTATTATAAACGTTAAAGTTTAGTTACCAGGGTTCTCAACTTTGTAGAACCGATTGATAAACGTTTCGGATGAAACAACTGAAATCTTGTGATCCACCTTTTATTTAAAACATAATGATAAACGTTTTGAATAAAACAACTGAACTTTTGTAATCCACATTGATATACGGATTATGTGTAATATTAAAACTATGAACTCACCAACCTTTGTGTTGACACTTGAAGCATGTTTATTCTCAGGTTTCTAGAAGTCTTCCGCTGTTTGCTCATACGTGATACAAGTTATGTGCTTGGAGTCATACATGCTATATACAAGAAACTTGCATTCATCAAACCATTACCATGTATCTTATTTTGACTGTATTGTCAACAGATGTATTATTGTAAACCATTTAAATGGTGATTGTCTATACGTAGGAATCATCATATGTAAAAAAACCTGGAATTTATATATTCATTTATGAAATACCTTTTCAAACGAATGCAATGTTACAAAACGTATCACATAGAGGTCAAATACCTCGCAATGAAATCAATGAATGACGTGTTCGTCCATATGGATTTGGAGCGATCGTCACAGTTGGTATCAGAGCGTTGGTCTTAGCGAACCAGAATTTGCATTAGTGTGTCTAACCGGTTATTGTTAGGATACTTTAGTGAGTCTGGACTTCGACCATGTCTGCATGATAAAAGTTGTTGCTTATAATTTTTTTTGTTAGAAATTACCTGCTTATCATTCCTTGTGTGGAAAATTACCTACTTATCATTTGTAGTCTAGACACACCTTATTGCATGGATTGCATGACTAGTGTATAGACAAAATGAATATCTTAGCATATCTGTTACTGTTACCTTTACTTGACAGTTTCCGAAAGTTTCTCCTTAATTTGCGGAACCTTTGTACTATATAAAGGTATTCTATGTAATTAGAATATCATCCGATATCCGAAAATCATTTCACATCGAAAATTCTTTATCTAACCGTGTAAGATGAATTCTACAAGTAATTCGAGTTCTTCGGATTCCGATATGAGTTTCCACCTGAGTTCCGAAAGCAGTGTAACCGGAATGAATCAACCAATCAGTCACCACCAATTCTGGATGAATTGGGGATGGGTTCGTAATCAACTTAATCGATGGAGACAAGAGGAAGGCGATCCTTTCCACCAACCGAATTCACCTCTTGGTGAGGAACGTGAGGCACTTACCGGCGAACCCGTTCGAAACACTATCTTTACCCTAATTTCCAGGATATTTCGCAACGATTATATGATAACTAGAATTTTAAACTTTATTCATCCTCTCGTACCAACCGCCAATCATCCCGGAATAATAGAAGAAGTTAACGAGCTTCGCGCTCGAGTTGTGGCTTTGGAGAATATGATGCACAATTTGCAGGCATCACAGGCAGCACCGGTAGCACCACCAGTACCAGCAGCACAACCAACAACAGTACCAGTACCACCAACAACAACATCCGCACCGGAAACCTCAACCTCACAATCTGTTCCACGAGTATCAACCTCATATGCACCGTAGGCACCGAAGAATACTAATAACCATAAACGATGAAGTATTGATTCATAACTTCATTGGAGAAATATCCTGCGACGATTATGTAATCTTTAATATAGAAGAGATTATTCGTTTCTAGTTCCAACCGAAAATCAAATGAGTTTAATAACTCATTAAATTTATATTACATCTGAAGGAAATATACATACATATATTTTCATAAAGATTGTAATTGAAAATCCTTTTGTACAAACTGTTAATGATGAGAATATTTTAACGGGTAGGTAATACCCTAGAAATATATAAATTCTACATTAATATGTTACACTATACATTCTTCAATTCTGATTCAGCAATCATTAACTATACTGCTCAAACTTATAGATATACGTATCTGTTCATCGCAGAATAACCATTTTCATTCAATTTCATATTCTGATTTCGATAGATCAGAATCCAAGTCAAGATTAAACGAAAAACATCACTCTTAGATTCCTACATCTTTCAAAACCATGCTTCGAAAACCATGCTTTGAATTCAGAACAGTACTAGAACATCATATGATTACATTTTGCGTTCAAACCCATCGAAATTCTTGGAAACACTTCAACAAATGAACAAACGAGAAGACAAACCAACTACACGATATCTACGAGAAGAAATATTTGTACTTATAATCATATATCTGGAAAGCTCTCGAAACCTAAGTAAAACTTTAACACGTATCTGTGATAAATCCTTCGGCATTATCATTACTGAAAATAACCTTGCAATTCCTTTTTAAAAGTATCCAGTATTATCACCCATTCAACTAGTCAACGACGACCTTTCAGACTTATAACTTTGGCATATACGTTTTTGTTACTGGGGAACCTTTTATGTTCCATCATATTAGCAGTAAATGTACCAGCGACTCCGTCACTCTGCTATTTGAATCTCTCCGGAAATCACTATATATACATTGAAACCCTATCATGTACTCATCCACATCTTGTAACAATAGTTGCCGTTCCAACTATCGGGAATTTGCAATCAGTATTTTGAAATCTTGCAGCACGTCTACGCCAACAGTTATATGTGTACATATAACGTCTACCTCCTCGAATTACATACTTCGAATGTGAAGTTTCCGAAAAACACCCCAAACTATGAAACTAGTTCTCTGAAATTGGAACAATTCTGATGAAGCAGCAAAAACTGTAAACGACCTTAACAGTCAAAAGTTTGATGATAAAGAATAGTATGGTGGTAAAGCTGAGAAGAAAAAAAAGAAGGTTTGAAACTGGAAAACGGATTGAGCAAAGTATGAAGGAGGGCTGTGGATAAATCACAAAGACTAAACCTGCCTTCAAAGAATACAAATGATTCAGTATCTGCTGAAGTCATTAACGAATACCTTGCTACTAACTCAAAATCCGTTACGAACAAATCTTCTTCATCATTCTTCGATATTAGAAATTCTAAGATATCATCGTATCTTTTATTATAAATATCCTCGATATTTCTGAAGATATTTTCATAAGCATTCTTATCTGAAATCATTCATCTCTTCGCGCTATCTGTATTACATCATAAAAGAAACTATTTTAGTTTCTAAATTCTGAAACCTTCAAGTTTAAAATTTGAATGTTTTGAAGTAGTGTTGGGAACTGAAGCATGAATTAGTATAATATAATGACACTTGATCAATGTGATTATATTACAGTAAGTCATGCTGAGTTTCTAATGGAACGTGATAAAGGTTCACAGATCCCACCCTCATAATGAACCATGTTACATAACTCTTTTATTCTATTTAACCTCTAAACATATCAAGAAAATATTTTCTTGATGATTTGGTCTTTTCCGGATATTCTGGTAATTTGACAAATCAAGATCGTGCCATTACGATTACCTTCTTAGAACATTAACTATGTTCATTCTGAAATATATAGCTACGAATTCTGGACCAGTATCCGCTTGACTTAAGGTCGGAAAGAGAAAACGAAAGCATGAAGCTCCGAAATATAATGGAAAATAAAATCCAGATAAAAACACATAAATTTACAAACCGTGTATATCAATGCGTATAGCAATATAAAGACACGGGAGAATGATAAATACAACTATCCCTAGAGCATAATAGAAATAAACAGATTCTTCTGGTGGGAGCTGAAAAAGAAGGATGAGTGTGGCAAACGTCAATATTAGGTCAAGAACCAGAACTGGATTAAACATTTTCACAATCTTTTGAATGTATTAATTGGGAAAGAAAGTAGGAGTGGTGAAAATAAATGAAACGGAAGAGGTCAATTTATAGCGAAATATCAGACATAGCAATCGAGGTAGATTACGCATTTAATCAAAGGAAATCATAATTTCCTTAATTCCCGAAGAATCAAATCTTATTTAGATAATAAAGATTTTCTATTCCTTAAATTCCGGAAATCAATCGTTACTACATCAAGAGATAAGACGCATCTCTATTCTCCATTTCACTCTATTACGATAACTTCTCTTATAAGCTCTGAGTAATTGGATTGTTTTATCCATATTACTCAACGGTAATAAAATTCTATTTATCAACTCATATTCGTCATGAAAACATTTTTATTGTTAGCCATGACGACCTCACTCAAATTTCGGGACGAAATTTCTTTAACGGGTAGGTACTGTGATGACCCAGAAATTTCGACTAAATTTAAACTTAATCTTTGTATGATTAACATTTCCGACACGATAAGCAAAGTCTGTAAAACTGAATCTCAAAATTTTTGAATTACTTTTATATATTTAAATACCCTTCGGTTGTTTTCGACGATTCGCGAACAATTATATGTAAATAGGTACATATATACTATAACATGAAAAGGTAACAATGTATTAATTGTTTGATACCGTACATTAAACTTATTGGTTTAAATATCTATTTGAATGTATATGATAAGTTGAAATATTTATTATTAAAATTTATTTATAAATAACTTCCAATGTGTATTTAAAAACTGATTTATGTATATTAAAAAGATATATACATATATATAATAAACGATAGTAACATTCGTTTATTGATTCAATTGATATTTAGATAAGTTAACTAAAGCATTTAAGATGAACCAGTTAAACACTAATTTGTTACAGTGTTTTCAAATTGCCACATTACTCAAAATGCTACAGTGTTTTCGAAAATCACTATTTGCTACAGTGAAATTGACTTTGCTACAGTAACTTTGCTACAGTAAAACGCTATTATAAAAATGTATTTTAACAAATAGCGAGACGATGATTTATAGAAGTAAATGACCAAAACACTCGAAAGTTTAAGATACACTTTGAGTGATATAATTAAGGGATAATTTAAGGCTATTGATAAGGCTAAAAAGGAACATATATTTCATAGCATTATCCCCCAAGAAAGACAGAATTTTAGTTGTAATTGTTCCATATTCAAGTAATATTCGTTTATATTTAATAAGTGCGAAGACAAAAGGCGAAAACGAAGAATTGAAGACGGAAAGGTCCAAAATGCTCAAATGTACAAGATACAATTAAAAAGGTTCAAATTATTGATGAAGAACGTCTAAAAATGACAAGAGTACAAGTTGCGGAACGCAAAGTACACGATATAAAATAGTACGCAAGGACGTCTGAAAATCCAGAACCGGGACCCGAGTCAAGAAGAAACGCCCGACGCAACGGACCAAAAATATCTAGTCTACTATGCACAAGAATAAAATATAATATATAAATAATTATATTAATTATTTATATATTTATATTTATTTTATATTATGTCAACAAGCTAGGAGCCAAAACAATGTGAGCTGTCCCTGGTCCTCATGCGAGTCGCATGGCCAGAAGGCCATTTCCATGCGAGTCGCATGACTCCAGATTTCAGGCCAGGTTCTATAAATTGCAACATTTTCTGCCGAGTAAAGAAAGAAAAAAAAACATACACATACATATTACTCCGTATTTATTTTATTTATTATTTATATTATTATTATTATTATTATTATTAATAAGATTATTATTAATCTTATTATTTTTTTTATTATTAGTGTTATTATTTTTGCGATACAAAAATAATAATGTACATCAAATATTACGACGGAGTGCTGTCCAAGTAATTTTCAAAATGAGTTTTCGAGCAAGCTAGAGCTAAGGAAATTATGGGTTATTGCCAAGGAGGTTATGGGTAATGTTCGGGGGTATTTTTTGTGAATCAAACCTCGTGTTAATCATCTCCGATGCGTCTACGTGCTTTCCTGCAATATTGTATATCAATATTAAACAGTGAGTTTTATTTGCTCCCATTTTAATTGCTTTTGAAATATATATTTTTGGGCTGAGAATACATGCGCAATTTTATAAACAGTTTTACTAAATGGATACAAATACTAAAACTGATTTTGTGTGAGTTTTATATGATCCATTTTACTCAATATATTTTTGGGCTGAGAATACATGCGACTGTTTATAAATACTAAAAATACTAGATTTATATGCGTGAGTTTCATTTGCTTCCTTTTTAATTGCTTTTGCAATCTATATTTTTGGGCTGAGAATAAATGCACTTTATTTTAAATGCAATGGATACAAGTACATACTAAATTCTACACCGAGTTTGAACCGAAAATCCCTTAGCTTTGGTAACTAGTAACTGCCGGTTATAAGAACTGGTAGGCGCGAGTAGTTATATATGGATCCATAGGGCTTGACATCCCCGTCTGTTCCAGGTATAGAAAGAAACTCTAGCCTGAACTATAAAACAGACGTATGCTATTTGAAGTTAGTACACGTTGGATTGCGTGTATTGTACATGTTGGTTGCATGTTAAACGAGGGGTACTTATTATAAACGTTAAAGTTTAGTTACCAGGGTTCTCAACTTTGTAGAACCGATTGATAAACGTTTCGGATGAAACAACTGAAATCTTGTGATCCACCTTTTATTTAAAACATAATGATAAACGTTTTGAATAAAACAACTGAACTTTTGTAATCCACATTGATATACGGATTATGTGTAATATTAAAACTATGAACTCACCAACCTTTGTGTTGACACTTGAAGCATGTTTATTCTCAGGTTTCTAGAAGTCTTCCGCTGTTTGCTCATACGTGATACAAGTTATGTGCTTGGAGTCATACATGCTATATACAAGAAACTTGCATTCATCAAACCATTACCATGTATCTTATTTTGACTGTATTGTCAACAGATGTATTATTGTAAACCATTTAAATAGTGATTGTCTATACGTAGGAATCATCATATGTAAAAAAACCTGGAATTTATATATTCATTTATGAAATACCTTTTCAAACGAATGCAATGTTACAAAACGTATCACATAGAGGTCAAATACCTCGCAATGAAATCAATGAATGACGTGTTCGTCCATATGGATTTGGAGCGATCGTCACAAATGTATAGTATTATGAGATAATCAGAATCCTCTTGAAAAACTAATAAGTTTGGGCTTTGGAATTTCGAATTTTCGTTACCGTATGCTCATGTTATGCTTAATTGAAGTTTTAACTCGTTTTATGAATGATCACGAATTTGAATGGTATGCTACTGATATGAACATGATATTTTCAATTTATGGTATGTGCATAAATGTATTCCTCTTGGAAAATTATAAAATTTTCATTAAGATATCATGTGATTTCGATTTCTAGATCAAAAGTTATGATTAATTGATTTCGGGTTGAAAAATTCGTATTTGAAACTGAGATTCTGGAAAAGTTGAGTTTATAATCTGATCATGGCATGATGATATTTGAAATGAGCTTGAAAAATTATTAACTTTTCGTTTAGATATCATATGTTTTTGATTTATAGAAGTTAAGTTATGAACGATTTAAGTTATGTTTTTATAAGTTGTTTATGAACGTTTTTGACATGGTTAATGACTTGTAGCTGCTAATATGAGTTCATAGGGTTGTTGGACTTGAAAAACTACTGATACTAGACTCAAGAATTGGGTCGATTCGAATTTTCTTTAGACTTTTACGCTCGTTCAAAGTTTGGTACATTTTAATAAAAATGCTGTTTGAATTCTGAAAACTGCACGAACCACTGTTAACGTTTTCTGCAACTGGGTCTGATCTGGGTCGAACCGGGTTATGGGAATTTTTCTGTAGATTCTTCACTTAAAAACGCCACATCTCCAATTGGCGGTGACTGATTTGGATTTGCGATGATTTTTCTAAAAATCACAGAAGTTGCTGCTGTAACTACCTTTTTAAACTTGTATTTTTGCAAATGTTTCGGGTTATAAAAATAATGACCAATACTTGAGACTTGAGACTTTTTGTATGAACTTAATACACTTATATTAACTATTTCATATAGTGTGGGGTGTTCTAAAGTGGTAATTTTGTATATATATAAACCATGTAATTTAAATCGCCGGTTTGGACATTTGACCCGTTTAAGCCAAAAAGTGTCAAAATGGGTAACGGGCACCGTGGACACGTCCGATATATTAATTTAAGTAAGTTTGAAGATTGTAATATTTTAAAAATGAGTTTTTCCATGTTTTGGTCAAAATGGGTATTTATGACCCATTTGGGTCATAAGCGCCTACTTTGACCCATATACGAAATTTTGAGAAACAAAGGTATCTAACACGTCTAAAATATCATTTTGGACTTGTGACATGATTTTTACATGCTCAAGTATTATGGTTTAAAATTTGAGGTGTCAATGGAAAAATTTTAGTATTTTAACAAAAGTGTCAAAATGACTCTCGGGCCTACTTTGCGGACTCGTAAGTTGAAATCAGTTAAGTATGGATAAAAACTATTAATTGGTATTGAAAGTATTTACGACAAGCTTTAAAATGATATATTATTAGTATGATTTTGTTGAGTCTAAACAGGTTTAAAACAAACGATAAAATGGACAGTCGTTGCTGATTTTGACACTTAACAGCATTTTAACAGCATTTTACCTTTCGGGAGACTATTTTCGCGAGGTCATAACTTTAAAACCGTAACTCCGTTTTTTTCAAATAAACTGTCTATAGAAAGGTGGGATGACACACTTTCTAATGGTCACGACCTAAGGTATTATATCGAATTTGATGGGACCCAGAATCAGCTGCAAAATACTAAAAAAAATACATATATGTAAATAATATAAATTTTTCTAAGTAAAAATGAATAACTTAAGTTTGACCTATGTTTGACTATTTGACCAACTTGTGTAATTTTATGTGGTTGTTGACTTGTGTTAACCATGTTGACTGTGTTTGACTTGCGTTTGACTTACATTTGACTTACTTTGACTTGCGTTGACTTTTGTTGACTTTTGCTAAATTTTGCTAAATTTATGAGTCGAACTTGAGCAATAGGACTATACTTACCCTATGGACCGACCTAGCTTATTAGACATTTATTGACCAACATATGTTCTCTAGGTTGATGTCTACGGTTACTTGCATTCCGATATTCGGTCACATCTCTGTGATTTATTTCTGAAGTTGTTAAGTGAGTTTCATATGCTCCCTTTTTAATTGCTTTTGCAATCTATATTTTTGGGCTGAGAATAAATGCATTTTATTTTAAAAGCAATGGATACAAGTACATACTAAATTCTACACTGAGTTTGAACCGAAAATCCCTTAGCTTTGGTAACTAGTAACTGCCGGTTATAAGAACTGGTGGGCACGAATAGTTTTATATGGATCCATAGGGCTTGACATCCCCGTCTGTTCCAGGTATAGAAACCCTAGCCTGAACTATAAAACAGACGTATGCTATTTGAGGTTAGTACACGATGGTTTGCGTGTATTGTACATGTTGGTTGCATGTATGTTAAAACAGGGGTACTTATTATATAGACGTTAAAGTTTAGTTACCAGGGTGCTCAATCTTGTAGAATATTTTGATAAACGTTTCTGGATGAAACAACTGAAATCTTGTGATCCACCTTTATATACAGATTATGCGCAATATTAAAACTATGAACTCACCAACCTTTGTGTTGACACTTTTAGCATGTTTATTCTCAGGTCCCTAGAAGTCTTCCGCTGTTTGCTTATACGTTATACAAGCTATGTGCATGGAGTCATACATGCTTTATTAGAGAAAACTTTGCATTCACAAAATCATCACCATGTATCTTATTTTGACTGCATTGTCAACGGATGTATTATTGTAAACTATTATTTACGGTGATTGTCTATATGTAGAAATCATCAGATGTCGAAAGCCTTGGATTTAGATATTTATTTATGGTGTGTCTTTTCAAAAGAATGCAATGTTTACAAAACGTATCATATAGAGGTCAATATCTCGCAATGAAACCGGTGAATAACGTACTGCGTCAATAGCGATTTTGGCGGGTCGTTACAGATATTGCCTTTAGATAGGTTATGTTGAATCTTGAATTAGTTACATCTGCTATTGAGATAAGATATAAGATATGCATGTCCTTGGAAAGTAAGCGAAAAATTAAGAACTTTTTCTTTAGATACCGAATGATTTTAACAGATAGATTAGAAGTTATAGCCGATTGAAGTTTTGTAAAAATGATTATTATTATCGTCGTTATTATCGTCGTTCCAAATTTTATCAAATTATTATTATTAATACCATTTTTCAATAAAAGTATTATCTTTAAAAATTATTATTTTTATTATTATTATAGTTATTATCATTACAGTTATAATTATTATTATTATTATTATCATTAAAAAAATAGTTATTAGTATTATCATTATCATAATTATTAGTATTATTATAATTAGAACTAGTATTAGTAACACTTATTTATTATGATTACTATTATTATTATTATTAAAATAAACGCGATATAAAAGACGATTTAAAAAACTATTAACAAATTGATTAGGAAATAATAAGTATGAGTATCATGATGAAATTAAATTATTGTAAGATAATGATTTAGATAAAATTATCGTTTTTATTATTTTTATCATTTCTATTATTATTAAAAGTATCGTTAGTATTAAAACTATAGTTTTATCAAAATTATCATTTTAATAGAAATGTCATTGTTATTATAAAATTTTATTTATTAATTAATGAATTATGTTATTTACTCTAATAAATCTTTTAAAAAATATTTTAAATATAAAACGACGATGTTCAAACTATATAATAATCATGTATAAATTTTAGAAATCATGTTTGAGTCAAACTGACTTTTGTTGACTTTTGCACATTAATCTAGAGCATTAGGATTGTGGTACACTATGACTTGACCTAATTTGTTAGACAAATATTGACCAACACATAAATATATATAATTAATTTAGGTTCGTGAATCCAAGGCCAACCTTGCACTTGTTCAATGACGTTATATGTATTTTTTACTACGAAATACAGTATGGTGAGTTTCATTTGCTCCCTTTTTTACTCATTACATTTTTGGGCTGAGAATACATGCAAATGCTTTATTAACTGTTTTACAATATTTATATGTGTGAGTTTCATTAATCCCTTTTTAAATGCTTTTGCTATATATATTTTTGGGACTGAGAATACATGCGCTGCTTTTATAAATGCTTTACGAAATAGACACAAGTAATCGAAACTACATTCTATGGTTGGATTATCAAATCGAATATGCCCTTTTTATTAAGTCTGGTAATCTAAGAATTAGGGAACAGACACCCTAATTGACGCGAACTCTAAAGATAGATCTATCGGGCCCAACAAGCCCCATCCAAAGTACCGGATGCTTTAGTACTTCAAAATTTATATCATGTCCGAAGGAGGATCCCGGAATGATGGGGATATTCTTATATACATATTGTGAATGTCGATTACCAGGTGTTCAATCCATATGAATGATATTTTGTCTCTATGCATGGGACGTATATTTATGAGAACTAAAAATTGAAAATCTTGTGGTCTATTAAAATGATGGAAATGATTATTTATATTAAACTAATGAACTCACCAACCTTTTGGTTGACACTTTAAAGCATGTTTATTCTCAGGTGTTAAAGAATTCTTCCGCTGTGCATTTGCTCATTTTAAAGATATTACTTAGAGTCTTTCATAGCATATTTCAAAGAACGTTGCATTCAAGTCATTGAGTTCATCAAAGATTATTATTAAATCAATTTATAGTTGGATAGTGGATATTATGAAATGGTATGCATGCCTATCAATTTTCGATGTAAAGAAAGTTTGTCTTTTAAAAACGAATGCAATGTTTGTAAAATGTATCATATAGAGGTCAAATACCTCGCAATGTAATCAACTATTGTGAATCGTTTATAATGTATATGAACGGGTCCTTTCAGTTGGTATCAGAGCGGTTGTCTTAGCGAACCAGGTCTGCATTAGTGTGTCTAACTGATAAGTCGATAGTATGCATTAGTGAGTCTGGACTTCGACCGTGTCTGCATGTCAAAAGTTTTGCTTATCATTTTGTGTCGAAAATTAACTACTTATCATCCTCAGGAAATTACCTGCTTATCATTTTTAGTCTAAGACATGTCTTGCTGCATTGATTGCATGAATAGTGTATAGACAAAAATTTATATCTTAGCATATCTGCTAAATCATATCTTATCGTATCTGTTACTTTAATCTTTGCCTGACATATCCCGCAAAGTCCACCGTAATCTACAAAATCTTTTGATCTATATATATATATATATATATATATATATATATATATATATATATATATATATATATATATATTCTATGTAATTAGAATACCATCCGTTAGCTAAAATCATTTCAAAAAAAAAAATCCTTTATCCAATCGTACGAAATGGAATTCGTCATCAGTTCAAGTCACTCAGATTCCGAAATGGAATCCCATTCAAGCTCCGAAAGCAGTGTGACCGGAATAGATCAACCAATCAGTCATCACCTATTCTGGATGAATTGGGGATGGGTTCGTAGCCTCCTCAATCATTGGAGACAAGAAGAAGGTGATCCCTTTCATCCACCACATTGCCCTCTTGACGAAGAACCTGAAGCACTTACCGGCGAACCTGTCCAAAACACCATTTTCTCGCTCATTTTCAGAGTATCGCGTCACGATTATATATTACATCAAATTTTAGATTTTATTTATCCGCTCGTCCGAACCGACAATCACCCCGGTGTAATAGAAGAAGTCAACGAGCTTCGCGCTCGGGTAGTGGCTTTGGAGAATATGGTGCAGAGATTACAAACACCAGCAGCAGTATCAGCAGCATAACCAGTACCACCATCATCAACGCCAACAGTACAATTACCACCTCCAACCACAACCGCGTCATAAACCTCAACTTCACAATCTGTCCCACGAGCATCAATGTCATACGCACCATAGATACCAAGGAGTACCAACAACAATAACTGACGAAGTATTAATTCATAACTTCATTGGAGAAACATTCCGCAGCGATTATGTTATCTCTAAAGTCTTAGAGATTATCTAATCTAGCCCTAACCATAAATCAGTTAAGCGAACCAAAATGATAGAAGGAAGAGTAGAAACCCTCACAAAAATGGTGTGTGATTAACATGCTAAACTTTCTTTACCAACAGCATCAACAGTACCGTCAGCGTTACCAGCATCGTCAGTATAGTCAACATCCGAATCAACAACACCGATAACATCACAAACTCCGTCAGTTCAAGAATCACTGTGGACATCATTACGAATCAATAACGTGTATATTGTATCAACGAGTTATGAAGAATTAACTCATTCCCTCTGAAGAAATTATATGTATATTATATATATATATATATATATATATATATATATATATATATATATATATATATATATATATATATATATTTGAAATAAATCTTTCCGTGCTAAGCTACTGTGTGTGAATCTTAACTATTCGGTTAATTCATATTACAAATATGCAATAATGTACGTCCTTCGGCCGCAACTTAATCAGCGTTAACTACAATCTTTGTCGCAATTCAACAAATTCCAATTCATAATAAGTCAAGTATATATTTGATTTTACACTTTCATCATCGATGTACCCGAAACTTTTCAGATAACATCATTCGTACTTTACGAAATTCACAAGAATTCCACGAACCGAACCTCATACATCAATAAATAACGAAGTATTGATTCATAATTTCAATGTCATTAAAGAAATACTGCGTAAAAATTATGTACTTTTTAAAGCCTTTAGGGATTATTCAATTCTAGTTTCAACCGTAAATCAAATGAGTTTAATTTAACATTAACTCATTAAATCTATGTTACTTCTGAAGAAAATATATATATATATATATATATATATATATATATATATATATATATATATATTTTCATAAAGACTGTAATAAAATTCTTTTGTACAAAATATTAATTGTGAAATTTTTTAACGGGTAGGTAATACCCGAGAGATGTATAAATTCACAATTAATATGTTACATTCTTCGAATCTGATTCAGCAAATCATCCATTATACTCCCTACTTTCACAACAATATACATTCTTTTATAGAAATTAAAACAACCATACTCATCTAAAATTTAATTACATATTCTGATTTTGAAATCTCAAAATTCAACTTGAGATATGACCAAAAATCATCACTCTTAGATCCTTACATCTTTCACAAGCTATATTTTGACTTCAAAACTATGTTAGAACATCAAATGTATGTTAACGATTACAATCTGTGTTCAAACCCTTCGAAAATTTCTGAAGACACTTCGAATGATGAGCAATCGAGATGATGATCCAACCACATGTTACCCACAGTTATGTACCCGAAAAACTCTTGAAACCAAAGCACAAGTTTAAACAACGTATCCGCGTCAGATTCTTTAGCATTTATTAGCAAAAATAACTTTGCGACTCCTATTCAAAGTAGCCAGTTTTGTCACAGCTCCAGCAAGTCAACTTTGACTTTTCAGTCAGTCTAACCTTATTATAACCTTGAGATATACACCATCGTTACCACGGAACCTTTTACATTCTACCACATTATTAGCAGATGTACCAACAACTTCATTACCCTTTGACTTTAGCCTCTCTAAAAAGTCATTATAATTATTCACTGAAACCCCATCATTTACTAAATCACATCTAGTAATGAGAATTGCCATATGAATCATTGGGAATTAGCAATCAGTATTTTGAAATCTCGCAGCATGTCTACGCCAGCAGTTATATGTGTATATATAACGTGTATATTCTAGACTTAATTTGAATGTGAAGTTCTGAAAAACACTCCGAACTATGAATTGGTTCTCAAAAAAAAAATGCTGATGAAGCAGCAAAAACTATAAACTACTTTAAACGGTAAAAGCTGGATGATAATGATGAAGTGTGCTGGCAAAGCGCAGAAAAAGAGAAGTTTTGGAACTGAAAAACGGATTGAGCAAAGTAGGAAGGAGGCTGTGGACAAATTACAAAGACTGAACCGGACTTCAAAGGATCCAAATGATTCAGTACCTGCTGAAGTCATTAACGAATACCTTGCTCCTGACTCTAAACCCCTGCGGACTATATTCTTCATCATCCTCTGATATTAGAAATTCTAAAATATCATCATATCTTTCATTATAAATATCCTCCATATTTCTGAAGATATTTTCTTAATTTTTCTTATTTGAAATCATTTACCTCTTTGCGCTATCTGTATTACATCATAAAAGAAACTATTTTAGTTTCTAAATTCTGAAACATTCAAGTTTAAAATAGGAATATTTTGAAGTAGTGTTGGGAACTGAAGCATGAATTAGTATAATATAATGACACTTGATCAATGTGATTATATTACATTAAGTCATGCTGAGTTTCTAAATGGAACGTGATGATTCACAGATCATAACATCATCATGTGCTATGTTATACGACTCTTGTATTCTATTTAACCTCTAAAATATCAAGAAAATATTTCTTGATGATTCGGCCTTTTCCAAGGTATTCTAGTAATTTGACAAGTCAAGATCATGCCATCACAATTTCCTTCCTAGAACATTAACAATGTTCATTCCGAAATTCATATCTGTGAATTCTGGACCATTACAAGCGGTGCTTAATCGCAAGAAGAAGAAACAAAAGGATAAAACTCCGAAATAGAAATTGGGGTATAAATTGCAGCAAATAAAAGAGATCATTAACTGTGGATGACAATGATTATAAAAGACAGAAGCAGGGACTTCGAAATATAAGGGAAGATATAAAACCCAACAACCATCCAGAAACTACAGACCGTGCATATCAAAACGTATTGCAACGTAAAGACACGGGAAAATTAACAACACTATAACCCCAAGATAATAGTAGAAGTAAATAAAATCCTCCGGTGGTAGATGAAAGAGAAGGATGACAGATGTAAAAATTAAGAGTATATCAAGGATCAAAATAGGATAGAGCATATTGATAAATACTTTAAGGTATGAATTGAGGAAGAAAGAATAGAAGATGTGAGTTGTAAGGAAATGGAGAGGGTGGATTTATGGACAGAGTAATCGAAGCAGATTATCGTGTATAACCAAAGAGGATCCTAATCTCCTTAATTACCGACGTATCAAATCTTATTATGAAGATCTTCTTCTAAATTCCTTAAATTCCAGAAATCAATCTTGACTACGCCACCGGTTAAGTCAAACCTGCATTTATTCATTTTCACTTTTAAGTGATAGCTTCATTCGTGCTCTTCGCAAAAACAAATTGTTTTATCTATATTACACAATAATGATAAAACTCTATTTATCAACTCATATTTGTCATGAAAAAGTTCTTATTATTATCCATGACGACCCCTATCAAATTTCGGGGACGAAATTTCTTTAACGGGTAGGTACTGTGATGACCCAGAAATTTCCAACCAAATTTAAACTTTAGTCTTTATATGTATTCGACACGATAAGCAAAATTTGTAATGTTAAGTCTCGAAAGTTTGAAATCTATATTCATGTAATCAAGTAACCATTTGACCATGCCTGACGATTCACAAACATTTATGTGTACATAGATGTGTGTATATAATACTTATTAAGTGAAGGCGTTAACAAGGTATTAGATATATAATAATTTACAAGAATCTATTTTGTTTCAATATAAGTTTATTATGCTTATCGATGGATTTAGATGAAAATATCAAATGATTAATTTATAAGATACATTAAATTAGGATGAAGAGTCTCTGTTATGAGGTCCACTTTGAATTAGGAAACCCTTGCTTTTAACGGTATTCGGAATATTTGGAAAAGTGATTGTATATAAGAACAAAAGTGTTAATTATTGAGGATTAGACAAAAAGTTGGTGGAGGATTGAATTTCATAACCCTTGTTATTTGATTCGATCGATACTAAGTTATTTTATTTAGAAAGTTTAAGGGAACTAAAATAAACGTTAGCGTATAAAGGAATTATAGGTTTAGAGTGTAAACGTTACGTGTTTTATGTTTTTAAAATAGACTTTGAACTATTATTAGTTTGAAAAACTAAATATAATATTATTACGTTAATATTTCCATTATATACGATATATACGAGTTTATTTTTTTTATTAAAATGAAAATATATATATATTTTACGAGATGATGAATTATTATATTATAATTAGTCAACAAACGTTTTGATCTAAACTAATATCATTAAAATTGTTTTGATAAATAACGAGATTATGGTTTATAAAAGTAAATAACCAAATTACTCAAAAGATTAAGTTACACTTTGAGTGGGTTAATTTTTCATTTATTTAAGTCTATATTTTGATAAAGGTACGAGTCATAAAACGTCATGATTTAAAATAATATATTTTGATAAATAACGAGCCACTGATTTATAGAAGTAAATGACCACAACGCTCAATTTTATAAGTTATATTTTTATAAAGGAAATTTATTGATGAGTAAGTCTAATTTTTGTAAAAGGTACACGTCGTGTAACGTAAAAGGCTAGTTTTCTAAACGTACGAAAGTGCGCTCGAAAAACAAAAAGCGGTACATGAGTCGTGAGACCACGACCGTGTCATTTTTGTAAAAATTATAATTTTACCAGGAGCGTAAATATAATATAATATTTAATTAATTCTAAAGATTAAATATATTATATATTAATATATAAAAAAAATGTGTTATGTGTAAAGATATGAATGTCGGCAACGTTTTTTTTCATTTTTTTTGCTAGTGCATATGAGCAAGTTGGGGGAGGCCACAAATCCTTTAAAAAGGCGAACGTACTCCATTCGTGATTCATTTTTTTTTCTTTCTTCTCTGCATCTATCTACTTCTATATCTTACTCCGTATTATATATTTAATTTATATTATTTTCATTATTATTATTAAGATTAATATTAGTAGTTTTATTATTATTATTATGTATTATACATAAAATACTACGACAAGGGATACGCTCGAGCTATTGTAACATGGGTTTTATGAGTGGGATAGGACTAAGGAAATTATGAGTTATACCTATGGAGGTGATGGGTAATGTTTATGGGTATGCTCATGAGGTCAATCTAGTGTTTATCATCTTCGTCGTACCTTTCCTGCAATATTGAATCTCAATATTGATACGTGAGTACTCGTAAATTAAATTTTATATACTAATAGTGTATCCCTGACTGGTGCTCGAGAAAATAGGATTATGCATACTTGTACTTTTGATATTGCCTTTAGATAGGTTATGTTGAATCTTGAATTAGTTACATCTGCGATTGAGATAAGATATAAGATATGCATATCCTTGGAAAGTAAGCGAAAAATTAAGAACTTTTCCTTTAGATACCGAATGATTTTAACAGATAGATTAGAAGTTATAGCCGATTGAAGTTTTGTAAAAATGATTATTATTATCGTCGTTATTATCGTCGTTCCAAATTTTATCAAATTATTATTATTATTAATACCATTTTTCAATAAAAGTATTATCTTTAAAAATTATTATTTTTATTATTATTATAGTTATTATCGTTACAGTTATAATTAGTATTATTATTATTATCATTAAAAAAAATAGTTATTAGTATTATCATTATCATAATTATTAGTATTATTATAATTAGAACTAGTATTAGTAACACTTATTTATTATGATTACTATTATTATTATTAAAAAAAACGCGATATAAAAGATGATTTAAAAAACTATTAACAAATTGATTAGGAAATAATAAGTATGAGTATCATGATGAAATTAAATTTTTGTAAGATAATGATTTAGATAAAATTATCGTTTTTATTATTTTTATCATTTCTATTATTATTAAAAGTATCGTTAGTATTAAAACTATCGTTTTATCAAAATTATCATTTTAATAGAAATGTCATTGTTATTATAAAATTTTATTTATTAATAAATGAATTATGTTATTTACTCTAATAAATCTTTTAAAAAATATTTTAAATATAAAACGACGATGTTCAAACTATATAATAATCATGTATAAATTTTGGAAATCATGTTTGAGTCAAACTGACTTTTGTTGACTTTTGCACATTAATCTCGAGCATTAGGATTGTGGTACACTATGACTTGACCTAATTTGTTAGACAAATATTGACCAACACATAAATATATATAATTAATTTAGGTTCGTGAATCCAAGGCCAACCTTGCACTTGTTCAATGACGTTATATGTATTTTTTACTACGAAATACAGTATGGTGAGTTTCATTTGCTCCCTTTTTTACTCATTACATTTTTGGGCTGAGAATACATGCAAATGCTTTATTAACTGTTTTACAATATTTATATGTGTGAGTTTCATTAATCCCTTTTTAAATGCTTTTGCTATATATATTTTTGGGACTGAGAATACATGCACTGCTTTTATAAATGCTTTACGAAATAGACACAAGTAATCGAAACTACATTCTATGGTTGGATTATCAAATCGAATATGCCCTTTTTATTAAGTCTGGTAATCTAAGAATTAGGGAACAGACACCCTAATTGACGCGAACTCTAAAGATAGATCTATCGGGCCCAACAAGCCCCATCCAAAGTACCGGATGCTTTAATACTTTGAAATTTATATCATGTCCGAAGGAGGATCCCGGAATGATGGGGATATTCTTATATACATATTGTGAATGTCGATTACCAGGTGTTCAATCCATATGAATGATAGTTTGTCTCTATGCATGGGACGTATATTTATGAGAACTGAAAATTGAAAATCTTGTGGTCTATTAAAATGATGGAAATGATTATTTATATTAAACTAATGAACTCACCAACCTTTTGGTTGACACTTTAAAGCATGTTTATTCTCAGGTGTTAAAGAATTCTTCCGCTGTGCATTTGCTCATTTTAAAGATATTACTTGGAGTCTTTCATAGCATATTTCGAAGAACGTTGCATTCAAGTCATTGAGTTCATCAAAGATTATTATTAAATCAATTTATAGTTGGATAGTGGATATTATGAAATGGTATGCATGCCTGTCAATTTTCGATGTAAAGAAAGTTTATCTTTTAAAAACGAATGCAATGTTTGTAAAATGTATCATATAGAGGTCAAATACCTTGCAATGTAATCAACTATTGTGAATCGTTTATAATGTATATGAACGGGTCCTTTCAGTTGGTATCAGAGCGGTGGTCTTAGCGAACCAGGTCTGCATTAGTGTGTCTAACTGATAAGTCGATAGTATGCATTAGTGAGTCTGGACTTCGACCGTGTCTGCATGTCAAAAGTTTTGCTTATCATTTTGTGTCGAAAATTAACTACTTATCATCCTCAGGAAATTACCTGCTTATCATTTTTAGTCTAAGACACGTCTTGCTGCATTGATTGCATGAATAGTGTATAGACAAAAATTCATATCTTAGCATATCTGCTAAATCATATCTTATCGTATCTGTTACTTTAATCTTTGCCTGACATATCCCGCAAAGTCCACCGTAATCTACGAAATCTTTTGATCTATATATATATATATATATATATATATATATATATATATATATATATATATATATATATATATATATATATGTATTCTATGTAATTAGAATACCATCCGTTAGCTAAAATCATTTCAAAAAAAAAATCCTTTATCCAATCGTACGAAATGGAATTCGTCATCAGTTCAAGTCACTCAGATTCCGAAATGGAATCCCATTCAAGCTCCGAAAGCAGTGTGACCGGAATAGATCAACCAATCAGTCATCATCTATTCTGGATGAATTGGGGATGGGTTCGTAGCATCCTCAATCATTGGAGACAAGAAGAAGGTGATCCCTTCCATCCACCACATTGCCCTCTTGACGAAGAACCTGAAGCACTTACCGGCGAACCTGTCCGAAACACCATTTTCTCGCTCATTTTCAGAGTATCGCGTCACGATTATATATTACATCAATTTTTAGATTTTATTTATCCGCTCGTCCGAACCGACAATCACCCCGTTGTAATAGAAGAAGTCAACGAGCTTCGCGCTCGGGTAGTGGCTTTGGAGAATATGGTGCAGAGATTACAAACACCAGCAGCAGTATCAGCAGCATAACCAGTACCACCATCATCAACGCCAACAGTACCATTACCACCTCCAACCACAACCGCGTCATAAACCTCAACTTCACAATCTGTCCCACGAGCATCAACGTCATACGCACCATAGATACCAAGGAGTACCAACAACAATAACTGACGAAGTATTAATTCATAACTTCATTGGAGAAACATTCCGCGGCGATTATGTTATCTCTAAAGTCTTAGAGATTATCTAATCTAGCCCTAACCATAAATCAGTTAAGCGAACCAAAATGATAGAAGGAAGAGTAGAAACCCTCACAAAAATGGTGTGTGATTAACAAGCTAAACTTGCTTTACCAACAGCATCAACAGTACCGTCACCGTTACCAGCATCGTCAGTATAGTCAACATCCGAATCAACAACACCGATAACATCACAAACTCCGTCAGTTCAAGAATCACTGTGGACATCATTACGAATCAATAATGTGTATATTGTATCAACGAGTTATGAAGAATTAACTCATTCCCTCTGAAGAAATTATATGTATATTATATATATATATATATATATATATATATATATATATATATATATATATATATATATATATATATATATATATATATATATGAAATAAATCTTTTCGTGCTAAGCTATTGTGTGTGAATCTTAACTATTCGGTTAATTCATATTACAAATATGCAATAATGTACGTCCTTCGGACGCAACTTAATCAGCGTTAACTACAATCTCTGTCGCAATTCAACAAATTCTAATTCATAATAAGTCAAGTATATATTTGATTTTACACTTTCATCATCGATGTACCCGAAACTTTTCAGATAACATCATTCGTACTTTACGAAATTCACAAGTATTCCACGAACCGAACATCATACATCAACAAATAACGAAGTATTGATTCATAATTTCAATGTCATTAAAGAAATACTGCGTAAAAGTTATGTACTTTTTAAAGCCTTTAGGGATTATTCAATTCTAGTTTCAACCGTAAATCAAATGAGTTTAATTTAACATTAACTCATTAAATCTATGTTACATCTGAAGAAAATATATATATATATATATATATATATATATATATATATATATATATATATATATATATATATATATATATATATATATATATATTTTCATAAAGACTGTAATAAAATTCTTTTGTACAAAATATTAATTGTGAAATTTTTTAACGGGTAGGTAATACCCGAGAGATGTATAAATTCACAATTAATATGTTACATTCTTCGAATCTGATTCAGCAAATCATCCATTATACTCCCTACTTTCACAACAATATACATTCTTTTATAGAAATTAAAACAACCATACTCATTCAAAATTTAATTACATATTCTGATTTTGAAATCTCAAAATTCAACTTGAGATATGACCAAAAATCATCACTCTTAGATCCTTACATCTTTCACAAGCTATATTTTGACTTCAAAACTGTGTTAGAATATCAAATGTATGTTAACGATTACAATCTGTGTTCAAACCCTTCGAAAATTTCTGAAGACACTTCGAATGATGAGCAATCGAGATGATGATCCAACCACATGTTACCCACAGTTATGTACCCGAAAAACTCTTGAAACCAAAGCAAAAGTTTAAACAACGTATCCGCGTCAGATTCTTTAGCATTTATTAGCAAAAATAACTTTGCGACTCCTATTCAAAGTAGCCAGTTTTGTCACAGCTCCAGCAAGTCAACTTTGACTTTTCAGTCAGTCTAACCTTATTATAACCTTAAGATATACACCATCGTTACCACGGAACCTTTTACATTCTACCACATTATTAGCAGATCTACCAACAACTTCATTACCCTTTGACTTTAGCCTCTCTAAAAAGTCATTATAATTATTCACTGAAACCCCATCATTTACTAAATCACATCTTGTAATGAGAATTGCCATATGAATCATTGGGAATTAGCAATCAGTATTTTGAAATCTCGCAGCATGTCTACGCCAACAGTTATATGTGTATATATAACGTGTATCTTCTAGACTTAATTTGAATGTGAAGTTCTGAAAAACACTTCGAACTACGAATTGGTTCTCCAAAAAAAAAATGCTGATGAAGCAGCAAAAACTATAAACGACTTTAAACGGTAAAAGTTGGATGATAATGATGAAGTGTGCTGGCAAAGCGCAGAAAAAGAGAAGTTTTGGACCTGAAAAACGGATTGAGCAAAGTAGGAAGGAGGCTGTGGACAAATTACAAAGACTGAACCTGACTTCAAAGGATCTAAATGATTCAGTACCTGCTGAAGTCATTAACGAATACCTTGCTCCTGACTCTAAACCCCTGCGGACAATATTCTTCTTCATCCTCTGATATTAGAAATTCTAAAATATTATCATATCTTTCATTATAAATATCCTCCATATTTCTGAAGATATTTTCTTAATTTTTCTTATTTGAAATCATTTACCTCTTCGCGCTATCTGTATTACATCATAAAAGAAACTATTTTAGTTTCTAAATTCTGAAATATTCAAGTTTAAAATAGGAATATTTTGAAGTAGTGTTGGGAACTGAAGCATGAATTAGTATAATATAATGACACTTGATCAATGTGATTATATTACATTAAGTCATGCTGAGTTTCTAAATGGAACGTGATGATTCACAGATCATAACATCATCATGTGCCATGTTATACGACTCTTGTATTCTATTTAACCTCTAAAATATCAAGAAAATATTTCTTGATGATTCGGCCTTTTCCAAGGTATTCTAGTAATTTGACAAGTCAAGATCATGCCATCACAATTTCCTTCCTAGAACATTAACAATGTTCATTCTGAAATTCATATCTGTGAATTCTGGACCATTACAAGCGGTGCTTAATCGCAAGAAGAAGAAACAAAAGGATAAAACTCCGAAATAGAAATTGGGGTATAAATTGCAGCAAATAAAAGAGAGCATTAACTGTGGATTACAATGATTATAGAAGACAGAAGCAGGGACTTCGAAATATAAGGGAAGATATAAAACCCAACAACCATCCAGAAACTACAGACTGTGCATATCAATACGTATTGCAACGTAAAGACACGGGAAAATTAACAACACTATAACCCCAAGATAATAGTAGAAGTAAATAAAATCCTCCGGTGGTAGATGAAAGAGAAGGATGAAAGATGTAAAAATTAAGAGTATATCAAGGATCAAAATAGGATAGAGCATATTGATAAATACTTTAAGGTATGAATTGAGGAAGAAAGAATAGAAGATGTGAGTTGTAAGGAAATGGAGAGGGTGGATTTATGGACAGAGTAATCGAAGCAGATTATCGCGTATAACCAAAGAGGATCCTAATCTCCTTAATTACCGACGTATCAAATCTTATTATGAAGATCTTCTTCTAAATTCCTTAAATTCCAGAAATCAATCTTGACTACGCCACCGGTTAAGTCAAACCTGCATTTATTCATTTTCACTTTTAAGTGATAGCTTCATTCGTGCTCTTCGCAAAAATAAATTGTTTTATCTATATTACACAATAATGATAAAACTCTATTTATCAACTCATATTTGTCATGAAAAAGTTCTTATTATTATCCATGACGACCCCTATCAAATTTTGGGGACGAAATTTCTTTAACGGGTAGGTACTGTGATGACCCAGAAATTTCTAACCAAATTTAAACTTTAGTCTTTATATGTATCCGACACGATAAGCAAAATCTGTAATGTTAAGTCTCGAAAGTTTGAAATCTATATTCATGTAATCAAGTTACCATTTGACCATGCCTGACGATTCACAAACATTTATGTGTATATAGATGTGTGTATATAATACTTATTAAGTGAAGGCGTTAACAAGGTATTAGATATATAATAATTTAAAAGAATGTATTTTGTTTCAATATAAGTTTATTATGCTTATCGATGGATTTAGATGAAAATATCAAATGATTAATTTATAAGATACATTAAATTAGGATGAAGAGTCTCTGTTATGAGGTCCACTTTGAATTAGGAAACCCTTGCTTTTAACGGTATTCGGAATATTTGGAAAAGTGATTGTATATAAGAACAAAAGTGTTAATTATTGAGGATTAGACAAAAAGTTGGTGGAGGATTGAATTTCATAACCCTTGTTATTTAGAAAGTTTAAGGGAACTAAAATAAACGTTAGCGTATAAAGGAATTATAGGTTTAGAGTGTAAACGTTACGTGTTTTATGTTTTTAAAATAGACTTTGAACTATTATTAGTTTGAAAAACTAAATATAATATTATTACGTTAATATTTCCATTATATACGATATATACGAGTTTAGTTTTTTATTAAAATGAAAATATATATATATATATATTTTACGAGATGATGAATTATTATATTATAATTAGTCAACAAACGTTTTGATCTAAACTAATATCATTAAAATTGTTTTGATAAATAACGAGATTATGGTTTATAAAAGTAAATAACCAAAATACTCAAAAGATTAAGTTACACTTTGAGTGGGTTAATTTTTTATTTATTTAAGTCTATATTTTGATAAAGGTACGAGTCATAAAACGTCATGATTTAAAATAATATATTTTGATAAACAACGAGTCACTGATTTATAGAAGTAAATGACCACAACGCTCAATTTTATAAGTTATATTTTTATAAAGGAAATTTATTGATGAGTAAGTCTAATTTTTGTAAAAGGTACACGTCGTGTAACGTAAAAGGCTAGTTTTCTAAACGTACGAAAGTGCGCTCGAAAAACAGAAAGCGGTACATGAGTCGTGAGACCACGACCGTGTCATTTTTGTAAAAATTATAATTTTACCAGGAGCGTAAATATAATATAATATTTAATTAATTCTAAAGATTAAATATATTATATATTAATATATATAAAAAACGTGTTATGTGTAAAGATATGAATGTCGGCAACGTTTTTTTTCATTTTTTTTGCTAGTGCATATGAGCAAGTTGGGGGAGGCCACAAATCCTTTAAAAAGGCGAACGTACTCCATTCGTGATTCATTTTTTTTTTCTTTCTTCTCTGCATCTATCTACTTCTATATCTTACTCCGTATTATATATTTAATTTATATTATTTTCATTATTATTATTAAGATTAATATTAGTAGTATTATTATTATTATTATTATGTATTATACATAAAATACTACGACAAGGGATACGCGCGAGCTATTGTAACATGGGTTTTATGAGTGGGATAGGACTAAGGAAATTATGAGTTATAGCTATGGAGGTGATGGGTAATGTTCATGGGTATGCTCATGAGGTCAATCTAGTATTTATCATCTTCGTCGTACCTTTCCTGCAATATTGAATCTCAATATTGATACGTGAGTACTCGTAAATTGAATTTTATATACTAATAGTGTATCCCTGACTAGTGCTCGAGAAAATAGGATTATGCATACTTGTACTTTTGATATTGCCTTTAGATAGGTTATGTTGAATCTTGAATTAGTTACATCTGCGATTGAGATAAGATATAAGATATGCATGTCCTTGGAAAGTAAGCGAAAAATTAAAAACTTTTCCTTTAGATACCGAATGATTTTAACAGATAGATTAGAAGTTATAGCCGATTGAAGTTTTGTAAAAATGATTATTATTATCTTCGTTATTATCGTCGTTCCAAATTTTATCAAATTATTATTATTATTAATACCATTTTTCAATAAAAGTATTATCTTTAAAAATTATTATTTTTATTATTATTATAGTTATTATCATTACAGTTATAATTAGTATTATTATTATTATTATTATTATCATTAAAAAAAATAGTTATTAGTATTATCATTATCATAATTATTAGTATTATTATAATTAGAACTAGTATTAGTAACACTTATTTATTATGATTACTATTATTATTATTAAAATAAACGCGATATAAAAGACGATTTAAAAAACTATTAACAAATTGATTAGGAAATAATAAGTATGAGTATCATGATGAAATTAAATTATTGTAAGATAATGATTTAGATAAAATTATCGTTTTTATTATTTTTATCATTTCTATTATTATTAAAAGTATCGTTAGTATTAAAACTATCGTTTTATCAAAATTATCATTTTAATAGAAATGTCATTGTTATTATAAAATTTTATTTATTAATAAATGAATTATGTTATTTACTCTAATAAATCTTTTAAAAAATATTTTAAATATAAAACGACGATGTTCAAACTATATAATAATCATGTATAAATTTTGGAAATCATGTTTGAGTCAAACTGACTTTTGTTGACTTTTGCACATTAATCTCGAGCATTAGGATTGTGGTACACTATGACTTGACCTAATTTGTTAGACAAATATTGACCAACACATAAATATATATAATTAATTTAGGTTCGTGAATCCAAGGCCAACCTTGCACTTGTTCAATGACGTTATATATATTTTTTACTATGAAATACAGTATGGTAAGTTTCATTTGCTCCCTTTTTTACTCATTAAATTTTTGGGCTGAGAATACATGCAAATGCTTTATTAACTGTTTTACAATATTTATATGTGTGAGTTTCATTAATCCCTTTTTAAATGCTTTTGCTATATATATTTTTGGGACTGAGAATACATGCGCTGCTTTTATAAATGCTTTACGAAATAGACACAAGTAATCGAAACTACATTCTATGGTTGGATTATCAAATCGAATATGCCCTTTTTATTAAGTCTGGTAATCTAAGAATTAGGGAACAGACACCCTAATTGACGCGAACTCTAAAGATAGATCTATCGGGCCCAACAAGCCCCATCCAAAGTACCGGATGCTTTAGTACTTCGAAATTTATATCATGTCCGAAGGAGGATCCCGGAATGATGGGGATATTCTTATATACATATTGTGAATGTCGATTACCAGGTGTTCAATCCATATGAATGATATTTTGTCTCTATGCATGGGACGTATATTTATGAGAACTGAAAATTGAAAATCTTGTGGTCTATTAAAATGATGGAAATGATTATTTATATTAAACTAATGAACTCACCAACCTTTTGGTTGACACTTTAAAGCATGTTTATTCTCAGGTGTTAAAGAATTCTTCCGCTGTGCATTTGCTCATTTTAAAGATATTACTTGGAGTCTTTCATAGCATATATTGAAGAACGTTACATTCAAGTCATTGAGTTCATCAAAGATAATTATTAAATCAATTTATAGTTGGATAGTGGATATTATGAAATGGTATGCATGCCTGTCAATTTTCGATGTAAAGAAAGTTTGTCTTTTAAAAACGAATGCAATGTTTGTAAAATGTATCATATAGAGGTCAAATACCTCACAATGTAATCAACTATTGTGAATCGTTTATAATGTATATGAACGGGTCCTTTCAGAATATCTCCATCATTCCGGGATCCTCCTTCGGACATGATATAAATTTCGAAGTACTAAAGCATCCGGTACTTTGGATGGGGCTTGTTGGGCCCGATAGATCTATCTTTAGGATTCGCGTCAATTAGGTGTCTGTTCCCTAATTCTTAGATTACCAGACTAAATAAAAAGGGGCATATTCGATTTCGATAATTCAACCATAGAATGTAGTTTCACGTACTTATCTATTTTGTAAATCATTTATAAAAATTGCGCATGTATTCTCAGCCCAAAAATATAAAGGGTAAAAAGGCAAATGAAACTCACCTAATGTATTTTGTAGTAAAAATACATATAACGACATTACACAACTGAACAATGCAGGGTTGGCCTCGGATTCACGAACCTATATAATTCATATATGTATTAAAACATATTCTTGTAATCGAACAATATTTATATTATTATTAGTGATAATTTATATATATAGTAGATTAAGAAGTTTCATTATATATATTTTCATTTTATATATAGATATATTAATATAGTTAAGTTATGTGTATTAGATATATTTTATATATATATATATATATATATATATATATATATATATATATATATATATATATATATATATATATATATATATATATATATATATATATATATATATATATATATATATATATATATATATATATATATAAATATATATCATTTGTTTGTTAAAACTAGTAATTATATTGATACTAACATTATATTTTTATTGGTAAAAAATGATTATAGTTCTTAATATTACTAATAAGGGTAATAATATTAATAATTCTATTGATGATTAATATCATGATATTAATGATAATATTTGTAAAAAAATATTAATCTTACTGTTACTAGTAGTTATGATTAATGATTTTAATATTTATATAGTAATACTCATTAATAAAACTACTTATAATGATAATGATAGTAATAATAATATATTTGTAGTACTAATAATGGTAAAAATAATAATAATAATAATATTAGCAAGGCTTATAATACTAATAATAATAATGATAATATTAATAATTACGAATGTGATGATACTACTAATATTAATGATAAATATATTAAATTTCATTATGATAGTAATATTAAAATTAATAATACTTAATATTAATACTTAAGGATAATATCAATAATAATACTAATATATTCTAATGTTAGTATCAATAATAATAATGATAATAATATTGATAATTTTATTACTAATAATGATAACAACATCAATAATAATAATCATGGTAATAATAATAATAATAATAATAATAATAATAATAATAATAATAATAATAATAATAATAATAATAATAATAATAATAATAATAATAATAATAATAATAATAATAATAATAATAATAATAATAATAATTATACCTTAGAATCACCAAAAACAGATAAACTGCCTGGGATAGGAATCGAACCCGTGGCCTCTCGAACAACCACATACCATGATAACCACTCCTCTATCATCTGTTTATCTGATCTTTATCACAGCCTAAAATATATAAACCGTTTTATTCTGTTTCTTCTACTCCTTCAACCCGTTAATCAATCAGAGATCAATATCCTCTCAACACATTTAATTAACTTGTTTTAGATTATTCATTAGGATATATGAATAACCACTGACATGTATTTACCTAAAATGATTTTTTTTTTTAAAATTTAACAGAAGGTACAACTTGCTGTACGAAGGAAGGAAAAAAAAAAATAAAACTCCAAAAATTTGATTTCGCATTTCAGATTGTTTCAGCAAAAGATCATAACATAACTTGTGTGGTAAATGTTTCATATAAACATTATAAATTATCAATTTAACAGAAAACATTGAAACCCATTCGAATTTCGCTATGATCAATTTCTTTGACTTTTCGTTTTTAAACTTTGACTGTCGAATTAATAATCAATCTGAAGATTTACAACTTGAAGACTTACAGAGTGCTTCACTGGATGATTCCTAACAACTCTGTTTCATTAGTTTTTGTAAATCGAATTGAATTCGAATTATAGCAGTAAAGTTATGGCGACAGAGGTAGCGAATTGATTTATGGATTTTCTGTTTTTGGTTCTGCAAATGGCACAACGAATTATGGATGTTGAGTATATTAATCGAATGAATAAAGTGGCCATCAAGGATTTGATCAAGTTTACTCTGTAAGGGTGAAGGGTTCGCTATAGGTTCACGAGCTTAAGGAAGAACCAAAAAGAAAAAAATGGGAAATAATTGAAAGCAGATGTTGATATCCCCTGATTTCGTGTAATTTATGACTTTATAAACTATTTTTAATTAATATTAATTATTAATAATTATATTAATAATAATAATAATAATAATAATAATAATAATAATAATAATAATAATAATAATAATAATAATAATAATAATAATAATAATAATGAAGATGATAAAAATAATAAGAAAATAATAATAGTATTAATTATAGTTTTTAGTCATTCCTAATAATATTTAACATCTTTATTTTTAATAGTTATAACCTTTTTATTATAACTATAACATAACAATAACAATAATAACAATATTAATAATATTATCATTTATATTCACATTAATAGTACATAAAAATAATAATATCATTATCATAATACTTATATCTTAACTTGTAATTGCATATTTTAATATTACAATTTACTGTTTTTGTAATACTTAATAACTATATATTATATATAATAATAAATCTTTAATGTGTATCACAATATACATATAATAAAGATTATGTATATGAATTATATATATATATATATATATATATATATATATATATATATATATATATATTTATTTATTTATTTATTTATTTATGGATAACAGCACTATTATCCTATATACTATTTTACATATTTAATTTTTAATATTTAATTTATATTCTATTACTTCAAATTATTATTATTGTATATATATATATATATATATATATATATATATATATATATATATATATATATATATATATTTACAAACAATCGTTCGTGAATTGTCAGATAAGGTCCAATGGATAGTTAAATGCACGATATTATATAAAATGTCGATTTATTTAACTTGTCGATATTCATCTTCTAAGTTTTCTACTTTTCATAATTTCACCTTTTCATCAAATATCATGAAAGTTAAATAGTTACCTTATCAAAAGACACGAGTAAATTATCGTAAAGCGTGTATTGGAAATCCAACAGGAATCACCATTAACTTTTGTCTAGTTATCATTAATTGACACATTTGTTCTTACTTGTGATCACTTTACCAATTTTTGAATATCGTTAAAAAAAAACAGATTTCTTAAATCATAGTGGACCTCTTAACAGAGACTTATAGTCATACAATGTATCTGATAAATCAATCATTTGATATTATCTTCTAGTTCCACTGATAAACATATTGAAACAAATACTTTCATGTAAAGTATTATACGTTTAACACTTTGTTAATATTCTCAAGTTATAATATATATACATATATATATACATGCATATATTCATATTCAATTATAATGGTTCGTGAATCGTTGGAATCTGGTCGAGGTTATATGAATGTATGAACACAATTTTAAATTTTTTTTGAGACTCAATATTACAGACTTTGCTTATCGTGTCAGAAACATATAAAGATTAAGTTTAAATTTAGTCGGAAATTCCCGGGTCGTCACAAGATGATCGTTATGCTTATTATGATTGTCTAATGCCAAGACTTCATAAGTCATATCTATCAGTACATTACACAACAGATAGACATAAACGTTCAAATCAATCATTACTAATCAAATATATCAATTCTCAGTACAGTAATTTCTTCATCTCCAACAGATTAATCAAAACAAGCTCATTTTCGGATTTTTCAACTTTTTAAGATTTTCTGGTGAGGCATTTTTCACTTTTTAGGTATTTTCTGCTGATAACATATACTCCCCCTAAAATACTAAAATATAAAATCTTTTTGTGTTTTAGCATTTTAACCAAACAGAAAATATCTACAGACTAGCATGCAAACATGAGATAAATCATGCAAAGAAATGCAGACAGAAAGCAAAAATATGCAATACAGATAATCAGAAACTAAAAATCTATATGTCATGCATCCTACATGCAAAGTTTAAAAGTCTTGACTAAACCTCGCACACAACATCTGAAATCACTTTGTCTCGATCAACAATGCCATTCATCTCTAGTAGGAATAAGAACCTAGGTCTATCAGAAGCCTTAGTAAATAAGTCAGCCCTCTGGTCCTTAGTACTTATTTTCTTAACCTCAATAATCTTTTTCTCATGTCAATCCCTAAGAAAATGATATTTAACACCTATATGTTTGGTCTTAGAATGTTGAACATGATTCTTAGTGATCGCTATAGCAGCAATATTATAAATATAAAGAGGAGAGAAAGAGATTCTTAGCCCGTAATCGCGAAGTTGTTGTTGGATCCAAACAACTTGCGAACAACAATTAGCAGCAGCTATATATTCAGCTTCACACGTGGAAAGAGCAACTGCAGTTTGTTTCTTGCACTGCCAGGTCACCAGCCTTTCACCTAAAAATTGACATCCTCCTGATGTAGATTCGTTGTTAATTTTGCAACCTGCATAATCTGAATCGCTGTAAGCTACAAGATCAAACTTCTCATCGTTCGAATACCAGGTGCTGAGATTTGGCGAATGCAACAAATAACGTAGGATTCTATTGGCAGTTGTAAGACGAACTGTATTCGGATTAACTTGTTAACGAGCACACAGACATGTTGCGAACATAATATCCGGCCTATACGCAGTGAGATACATAAGCGACCCGATGATTGCTCGATAATACGTAGGATCAACAGGTTCTCCTTCGCACTCTAGCGAAACACCATGATTCACAGCTAATGGAATTGACACCGGACGTTCTTGAGTCATACCGAAACGTTCCAATATATCATTTACATACTTTGCCTGATGAAGAAAAATTCTATTTTCTGTCTGTTCGACTTGTAAAACAAGAAAGTAGTGTAGAAGACCCAATTTACTCATTTCGAACACGTCCTTCATCACCTGTTCGAACTCATCAACAAGTTCCTGCTTAGTAGCACCGAAGATAATATCGTCAACATAAATCTGGACTAAAATAATTCCATCATCTTGAACTTTTGTGAACAGAGTACAGTCTACCGTGCCCATTTGATATCCTTTTTCGATAAGATAACTCGATAATGGTCCGTACCAAGCTCTAGGAGCTTGATGTAAACCATAAAGTGCTAGTCGTAATCGGTAAACTTTTTCAGGATGAAGATGATCTTCAAAACCCAGAGGTTGATTGACATATACTCGTTCGTTTAGCTTGCCGTAAAGAAATGCACTCTTAACATCCATTTGATAAACTTTGAACTTCATGAAAGAAGCGAAAGTCAAGAAAATGCTAATCGCTTCCAATCTGGCAAACAGGAGCAAAAACTTCATCGTAATCAAAGTCAGGATCTTGCTGATAACCTTTAGCAACTAATCTTGCTTTGTTACGGGTAACATTGCCATCTTCGTCGAATTTGCACTTCCAAACCCATTTGAGGTCGATTATTTTTGCACCTTTCGGCTTAGTAACTAGCTTCCAAATATCTAGACGATTGAATTGCTGAATTTCTTCTTGCATAGCCATGACCCAATCAACATGCTTCAAAGCTTCTTTTGTAGTCTTTGGCTCAATTCTTGAGATATGACATGAGTACTCGTAATATGCAGTAGCAGCTGTCATATGAGCATCAACTTGACTATCAAACTGAACTTGTCTTCTTGTCCTAACGCATGCATTTGGATCTCCAATTATATTTTCTCTAGAATGAGCAGCTGTAGTTCTGGGAACTGGGTGTGCGGGAACAGGTATCTCATGGTGTAGATTCGTGGTATCTCCATCTTTAGGATTATCAGAATTCTTACTTGAAATATTAGATCCACAGATATCGTACACTGATCAACATCTTGATCTGAATCTTGTGCTGGTTCAATGACAGTAGGTAATGGAGTTGGAGTATGTGCATACACTTCTGGTTCATTTTGTAAATCAAACAGCATTTGTAACTCTACTTCATTCTCCGTCTGATCTGGAGCAAGATTAAATGAGTCAATCAGCTCATCATAGTTGTAGATCCAAGGATGACTTTTGGTAGTAGTCTTTGTGTAATTTCGTTGGACATCAACTTCAGACCATTCTTCAACACATCTTGTCTCATTGTTGAAAACTCGCTTGTTAGGAGAACTATACCCTAGAAACACTCCAGTAACCACTTTCGAATCAAACTTACTTCCTGGTTTTCTCTTCAAAATGGTACACGGGGCACCAAATGGTTCTAGATGCTTCAAAGAAGGTTTTATCCAATGCAATAACTCATAGCATGTTTTACCTAGTCGCTTAACGGTTAAAACTCGATTCATAGTGTAACAAGCATTTGCAATAGCTTCACCCCAAAAATGAACATGTAGAGAAGAATCAGCTAGCATAGTTCTAGCAGTCTCAATCAAAACCCTATTCTTTCTTTCAGCAACACCATTCATCTGTGGAGCGTATGCAGAACTAAATTGCATATTGATACCTTTTTCAATACAGAAACCTGCTAGATATTGATTCTTAAATTCTGTACCATTATCGCATCGAATCTTTCTAACTTTCAAATTAAAACCTGTCTCTAATCGATTGATTAGCACTTTCAAATTCTCAAACGTATCAGACTTCTCTTTTAAAAACATAACCCATGAGAATCTTGAATAATCATCAGTTACCACCAGACAATACTTACTACCATTAATACTTTCAAACCGAATTGGACCAAATAGATCCATGTGCAATAACTCAAGCGGAGCAGAGATTGGATTATACTTCACCAACTTGTGTGCTTTCTTGCTCTGCTTACCCTTCTTACAAGGAACACATGTGCCTGGAATCTGAAATGAACAAAGATCAACACCTTCTACGAGATTGTTGTGAACCAGATGGTTCATCTTCCGAAAACTTAAATGACCCATGCGTTTGTGCCATGTAATAGAATCTTGTTCAGTCGCTTTAGAAACAAAAGCTTGATGATGTTCAGCAGTTGAAGTAGCAACATTCATATCTAGCATGTATAAATCAGCTTGTCGAGGAGCCTTCATCAAAATCATTTCAGGAGAAATCACAAAATCTAGTTTCAAGATCTAGCTGAATTTGTCATCAAATGCTACTTTGAAGGATTTTTCACAGATTTGTGAAACCGATAACGAATTATTTGCAAGCTCTTGACAATAGTTCACTTTATCAAAACTGACTTTATCATTTTTCAATAAACCCTGAGCGGAAATATGACCACCCTTATCTCCAGCAAATGCAACATAACCTCCCTTAATTGGGTGTACATCCGAAAGAAGAGATAGATGTCCAGTCATATGTCTCGAAGCGCCGCTATCCACAATCCAGGTTGTAACACCCCGCCAAAATCGCCATTGATGCGGATGTTAACTCTGGTCCCAGTGCTCGGCTTGACTTCTAAGTAACAACAAAGTTCTACAGCGGAAGCAAAGTATCTAAGTACCTGAGACAAAACATGCTTAAAGTGTTAACCAAAATGGTTAAGTGAACAACATAGGTTTAATAATTATAACAAGTTTTAGACCACAAGATTTAAATAAGCGGTTTAATCAGTTCGGTAGTAGTGCTGGTGTATATGATATCGATACTAACCATTAGTTACCCTAAACACATCACGTTCGTGTCGTTCATCGTTATTATGTATCCATTGACCAGCGGTCATCCGGATAGAGACGTCACCCTCAATAGCGCTATCACAATAACTAAGCTTGCCTTTATACGTAGCAATTAACGATATCATGGTAGGGATTAAGCATGAATCAAAGCATGTTAGCAACAGTTTGAACTAATCAAAATAAAGTTTGAGTACTTGTGTCTAATCGTAAAACAGTTTGAAAGCAAGCATGTGTCTCACCCCAAAGTTTAAAATAAGTATATAAAGAAAATTAAAAAAGTGGGGCTATGAAGTTCACCTCAATAGCAGATAGATATTCCACGCAAGTTATATGATCGGAGTGTTGAACACGGAGATCTCAACCTAGAGATATTATGTTCGATTAGTTAATGTCTAATAGACATAACGTTTGTTTATTAATATAGCAAACTATATTAACATTGACCATTTTCGAGAAAAGTTATATTTATATAAGTGATAATATACTTAGTGTACTTAAGTGTTACTATATAGATAAGTGTATAAGTTATACTAATAATAGTATTATTAGTCTTTAATTATTCAATTATTATGTAAACTTTTCATTATATGTTACATATATAATTATACCTATGTGATACATACATATATATACATTCTTTATTATTATTATTATTATTATACATGTATGTGTTGATAACTATATATATATATATATATATATATATATATATATATATATATATATATATATATATATATATATATATATATATATATATATATATATATATATTAGGTGTAGGTGTTACATATACATAAGTGTAAGATGATACATATATATATACTTATTACTTTTTTTATTATATTTACTAACCTTATATAACTTACGTAGTACGCCTTCATACATACATACAGACGTACATATACACACATATATACACATACATATACACGTATGCATATATTCACATATACACACACACATATACCTACAATGTATACATGCACATACGTACGTATGCATGCATGCATGGATGTACACTTACAAACCATACAATCAAAACCTACTTATCATATTCATTAACCTTAACCTTAATAAATACTTAACTCATCTTTATAATCTATATCATAATCATTATTATTTACTAATCAACTATTATTATTAGCTAACTTATTATCAACCCTAATCTTTCATTATAACATCTAACTAATCTCCTACTTATTCACTTACATAAATTCATAATCACTTTAACCTTATTCATACATACATCAAAAAGATATTAAATATTTGAAGAGCTAAATTATATATATCTTGAATATATCCATGGTGCTTTAAAACATGTATATATATGTATTAGTTTTATTATTTTGTGAATTCTAAAAATATCAATGATGGGTTTTTAGACTAACCCAACGAGGTTATATTAAGATTGATCAAATCATCTTCCTCATAATATCAATTTTAAAATCCCATATTATTAAACTTAGTACAACAAGTTATAAATCGATGATAAACAACTAGTTCAAGTTTCAAAAACTTCCACTTTTCAATATCGAAACATTAATTTTAACAGTTGGTTTCGGATTAAATACATGAACACTGGATTATCGATGAACCTTAATAACATATTAATACATGAGTTGGGATAAAGAATACCTTTGAAGTATTCGATCAAGACAATTTGTGTGTGTCGTGTGTATTCCATTCGATTAGCAGAAACCAAACACGAGCAAAAGCAACAACCGAAGAGGCCTCGGTTTCAGCAGAAAAGTGCAAGACACGGCAGCAGAAAACAATGGACAAATAGCAGCAAAACATGATGGTTTGTGGTGGTGTTCGGTGGCGATCGGCTATGAACAAAATCAGTTTCGAAACAGCAGCCAAACGGTGATGAAGAAGACAACAAAGGTGGCGGTTTTGGTAGTGTATTCACAGCGAACAGCAGCAGCAAAAACGCAGCTGCAGTAGCTCGATTTGGGCGGGTTTGTGGGCTGTTTTGGACGTGCAGAAACAGCCGCAAAGCTGCAGAAGAATGGTGGACAGGAGGCTGCAAAAAGACAGCAACCAGTGGCGGTGATGGAGCGGTTTTGAACTGCAGAAAACTGCAGTAAATGGCGGTGTTGGTGGGCGGTTTACAGCTGCAGCAGAAGGCTGCACTTTGGGGTCGAAAACAGTTGAAAAAGGGCTGCTATTGGTGGCGGAAGACAGCATAAAAGGCTGATGTAGCAGCGGAGGTGATGGCTGCGAAAAGGCAGCTGAATGGCGGTTTTGTGAGCTGCAGATGACAGCCTAAAGAAAAGAAAAAAAAACTGTGGTGTAGTGATGTTAGTTGCCGAACAGAAAAGAGAAAGTGAGATGGTTGTGTTTATTTTTTTTTTTTTTTTTGTTATGCAAATTATGATGAGCTAGATGGGTGTTTTTATAGGCCATGCATTTAGAGTTTGAATTCAAATCAATTTGCTTAAAGATGATGGAAAGATTAGGATTAGGATTAGAAGTTGTGATTAAGTTAGGATTATTCATTCCATTTAGATTAGGATTAGTCCTTGTAGGATTAGGATTAGTCCTTTGTATTTTAGCTATCTTATTTTTTTTTTAAAGCTAGCCGACTTTTTTTTCTATTTATATTAATATTTTTTTTCGGCTATATAAACATTTATATATATTTTATGTTTTTTTATATAATAAGTATTATTATTTTCATTTAATTACACCCACAACTTTATTTAATTTAAATTGTTTTCCAAAACTTTATTAGTTTAGGGAAATGTCTCATTTTATTTATTACTTACAGTTTAATATTTATAATATCACATTAATGCATTAACCTTACTTAACAGGAAGTGTCGACTAAAAGTTTACTATTTGGTCAACGTTTTGTTAAAGTAAGTTTACGAGCAAGCAAAAATCCTAAGGGCAATATAGTAAAAGTAGGAATGGAAAAGTGAGGGTTGTTATAGTACCTCCCCGTTAATTTAAACTTCGTCCCGAAGTTTCAGTTAAGAAAAGATGGGGATGTTTCCGCTTCATTTGGTCTTCACGTTTCCAGGTATACTCGGGACCTCTACGCGAATTTCAATGGACTTTAACATTAGGAATATTGCCCTGTACTAAGCGTTTGAATCTTATGATCCATAGCTTATACTGGTTCTTCTATGAAGTGTATTTTATTATCAATGCGGAGGTAATTCAAAGGGATAACATGAGTGTCATCTGACTAGGTTTCCTTAAAAAGGGATTTTGATATTTTAGTCGTACAATCATTTCAGTAAGTTGGATACCTGAAATGTGCAACGAACATTACTAAGTTTATTTGAAACCTTGAGCGCTTATGTCGCCATTAGACAGACAATCAGAGAGGAGTACTTGGAGATCACAACCATGTAGTTTGATGCATGACTTGTGTTTGTTAGAGATGGTACCGACTTCAAATTCCGAAAGGTAACCATAGACATGATACCTTTGGTTTTCAAGATATGTCCTATGTGAATAAACGAAACGAGATTCCAGCTGAGAAGTCACTAATCAGACTTATATGCAAAGCAAACCATGATTACTAAGATTCCCTCAAAATGGTCTTGTGGAAAAGAAGTTGTCCAATATATTACAATACATGTGAACTTATTCTTGGAAGAAATTTTGGAGGCACACTGTCGAATGTAACTTTATGATTATGATTTCCGTTAGGTCAAAACAGAGGTCGAACCCATATCTAGGATAATCATCTAGTTGCAACCAACGAGGAGAGATATTTGGAGTAAACAAATAAATGTCATATACATTTAAGGTATCACCTTTAAAGAAGATAGCGAGGATTATAGATTCCCATTACTAAAAGGAAACCGTACGGGAGGTGTGATCTCTGATCGAGTTAGACGTTCTCGCACCTATGGCGAGTCGATCTATCATTCACTTATGAGTTTAAGTGCAGATGAGGAGAAATGGGAATCGTTGGGTATAAGAATAGTTTTCACTAGGTGAGAAAATCTCCAAAAATAATTTCTTGTACCACAAAATATAGAATTATAGATTTGATGTTCACGAGGGTGTTGTGGTTTAACCGTGAGATATTAGAAGTATAATCCTCTCAACGGTCAACCTCGAAAGGGAAAACTTGATGAGAATAGAGAGTTTTGATTGATGAACTTAATGATAAGTTTCGGAGGGCGAGAGGAATTATGATTGCAAATAATACGAAATTTTTTATATAAACAAGTAATGAAAATTTTATAGAATGTTCGAGTCGTTTAAGGTGACAACGTAGAAAGGAACGAAGTTCTTAGTAAAACTAGAGTTATGTACAACATGGTAAAATATCTTTTGGATAAAAGAATTGATTTGAAAAAGTGAAAGTATAATTTTATACGTACTAGTCAAAATAAGTAAAGGTAAATTTTATTTATTTTATTATATAAACATATACGATTCATAAAATTTGCACGAATGGTAGTAAATAAATTTATTTTATAAAATTTTTGAGAGGATTGTACAGTAAAATAGTGTATGTAAAATTTTGGTAACAGAATTTTTCATATTTCGGAGGTTACGAGTTGGAAACAGATCAATGAAGATCGGGTGAAGGTATTTTGAAAATTTCGAGTTATTTTTAAGCAAAAATATTGCGAGGTAATGAAATCTATTGCATTTAAATACGGTTGTTGACTATTATTAGGACATATGTTCCTGGAATTCAAAATGTTCATGTGTGAAGCTGTTGCTGACAAGTGAGATATGTATGGTAGAGTATGAGAACGTGATAGTGAATGTGGTGTTTATAATATCTTTGTTTGAATTTTCAAATGAAAATCTTGCGAGTGGTTCTAGCTTATCTTCGACAGGTTTCCTAATGGGTTTATGAAAATCTACACTAGGAGCGTAATTGTAGATAACAGGAGGCATGCTTCGAGGAAGTTTCGGGGGTGTCACTTCAGGTCACTTAAGAACATGCATCCTTCCTTCCAGCGGGGATGTGATAATTAAACGTCAAAGAGATAAGTTGTTTAAGAAAGAAAAATGCAAAGCTTTACAATTTTTATGGCATAGGAGAATTTGTTAATCTTCTCATGGGTATGAGATAGATAGTTTGATCGTAACGATCTCTTCGTATATCTATAAATCAGATGATAATTACCCTTCATGTAATAACATTGAGTTGTTTAAGAAATTTTTATTTGATCCACTTTCTATTCCATATGTCATGATATTGGAATTTCTATATGAATTACCGTAATATAATCACGTCGGCCAAGCGTCATTATATTTCACTAATTCATATTTCTATTCCAAGGTCACTCCATAAGGTCAGGACACGTGATCAAACTTAGATAGTTGACGTGGGAATGTCGAGTCATGAATGACATCCCTTCGCGTGAGTCAAGAGTACTTTGAATCACAATGGCAAAGTCAGGTCATAGGATATGTATGGATATGATGACAATCACATACTAGCTGATCCTTCAGAGTTGGGATCATGCAAGATGATAGAGTTTGGCTTGATATCCTTAGGAAAGGATACAGAATATAAAAAGAGGTAAAAGCATGTACTAAGATGAATTGGCATTATAAAGATTAAAGGAAAGCGCTTAAAACTAAGGCAGGAAAGGTTATAGATCTAAAGATTGCTAAGGCACCCACATAAGGCACACATAAAATGCAATCCTGGTTCTCTATAACAAGCCTTGGCTCTCCTAAATTACATAATGAGATAGGTATGGTGGCATTCTATTGTTGGAATACAAGTAAGTCATGGCTCTTACTCTAAGAGTCAGACGTGTAAGTATAGTTCCTATAGCAAAGTGTTTCTAAAGATTTGAATGGTATAGGAGTTCCAGGCATAACAAATATAAGTGAACTTAATGCACATAATCTAGAATGTAATGCAAATAATCAAGGTAAATGAACAACTCGGTTATAGACAAGACTCACTAATGCATCCTAACTATTCATGTTAGTCACACTAATGTAACTTAGTTCGCTATAACCTGGCTCTGATACCAACTGTAACACCCCGCCAAAATCGCCATTGACGCGGATTTTAACTCTGGTCCCAGTGCTCGGCTTGACTTCTAAGTAACAGTAAAGTTCTACAGCGGAAGCAAAGTATCTAAGTACCTGAGACAAAACATGCTTAAAGTGTCAACCAAAATGGTTGAGTGAACAACATAGATTTAAAAATTATAACAAGTTTTAGACCACAAGATTTAAATAAGCGGTTTAATCAGTTCGGTAGTAGTGCTGGTGTATATGATATCGATACTAACCATTAGTTACCCTAAACACATCACGTTCGTGTCGTTCATCGTTATTATGTATCCATTGACCAGCGGTCATCCGGATAGAGACGTCACCCTCAATAGCGCTATCACAATAACTAAGCTTGCCTTTATACGTAGCAATTAACGATATCATGGTAGGGATTAAGCATGAATCAAAGCATGTTAGCAACAGTTTGAACTAATCAAAATAAAGTTTGAGTACTTGTGTCTAATCGTAAAACAGTTTGAAAGCAAGCATGTGTCTCACCCCAAAGTTTAAAATAAGTATATAAAGAAAATTAAAAAGTGGGGCTATGAAGTTCACCTCAATAGCAGATAGATATTCTACGCAAGTTATATGATCGGAGTGTTGAACACGGAGATCTCAACCTAGAGATATTATGTTCGATTAGTTAATGTCTAATAGACATAAAGTTTGTTTATTAATATAGCAAACTATATTAACAGTGACCGTTTTCGAGAAAAGTTATATTTATATAAGTGATAATATACTTAGTGTACTTAAGTGTTACTATATAGATAAGTGTATAAGTTATACTAATAATAGTATTATTAGTCTTTAATTATTCAATTATTATGTAAACTTTTCATTATAGGTTACATATATAATTATACCTATGTGATACATACATATATATACATTCTTTATTATTATTATTATTATTATACATGTATGTGTTCATAACTATATGATATATATATATATATATATATATATATATATATATATATATATATATATATATATATATATATATATATATATATATATATTAAGTGTACGTGTTACATATACATAAGTGTAAGATGATACATATATATATACTTATTACTTTTTTTTATTATATTTACTAACCTTATATAACTTACGTAGTACGCCTTCATACATACATACGGACGTACATATACACACATATATACGCATACATATACACGTATGCATATATTCACATATAGACACACACATATACCTACAGTGTATACATACACATACGTACGTATGCATGCATGCATGGATGTACACTTACAAACCATACAATCAAAACCTACTTATCATATTCATTAACCTTAACCTTAATAAATACTTAACTCATCTTTATAATCTATATCATAATCATTATTATTTACTAATCAACTATTATTATTAGCTAACTTATTATCAACCCTAATCTTTCATTATAACATCTAACTAATCTTCTACTTATTCACTTACATAAATTCATAATCACTTTAACCTTATTCATACATACATCAAAAAGATATTAAATATTTGAAGAGCTAAATTATATATATCTTGAATATATCCATGGTGCTTTAAAACATGTATATATATGTATTAGTTTTATTATTTTGTGAATTCTAAAAATATCAATGATGGGTTTTTAGACTAACCCAACGAGGTTATATTAAGATTGATCAAATCATCTTCCTCATAATATCAATTTTAAAATCCCATATTATTAAACTTAGTACAACAAGTTATAAATCGATGATAAACAACTAGTTCAAGTTTCAAAAACTTCCACTTTTCAATATCGAAACATTAATTTTAACAGTTGGTTTCGGATTAAATACATGAACACTGGATTATCGGTGAACCTTAATAACATATTAATACATGAGTTGGGATAAAGAATACCTTTGAAGTATTCAATCAAAAACAATTTGTGTGTGTCGTGTGTATTCCATTCGATCAGCAGAAACCAAACACGAGCAAAAGCAACAACCGAAGAGGCCTCGGTTTCAGCAGAAAAGTGCAAGACACGGCAGCAGAAAACTATGGACAAATAGCGGCAAAACACGATGGTTTGTGGTGGTGTTCGGTGGCGATCGGCTATGAACAAAAGCAGTTTCGAAACAGTAGCCAAACGGTGACGAAGAAGACAACAAAGGTGGCGGTTTTGGTAGTGTATTCACAGCGAACAGCAGCAGCAAAAATGCAGCTGCAGTAGCTCGATTTGGGCTGGTTTGTGGGCTGTTTTGGACGTGCAGAAACAGCCGCAAAGCTGCAGAAGAATGGTGGACAGGAGGCTGCAAAAAGACAGCAACCAGTGGCGGTGATGGAGCGGTTTTGGACTGCAGAAAACTGCAGTAAATGGCGATGTTGGTGGGCGGTTTACAGCTGCAGCAGAAGGCTGCACTTTGGGGTCTAAAATAGTTGAAAAAGGGTTGCTATTGGTGGCGGAAGACAGCATAAAAGGCTGCTGTAGCAGCGGCGGTGATGGCTGCGAAAAGGCAGCTGAATGGCGGTTTTGTGAGCTGCAGATGACAGCCTAAAGAAAAGAAAAAAAAACTGTGGTGTAGTGATGTTGGTTGCCGAACAGAAAAGAGAAAGTGAGATGGTTGTGTTTATTAATTTTTTTTTTATGCATATTATGATGAGCTAGATGGGTGTTTTTATAGGCCATGCATTTAGAGTTTGAATTCAAATCAATTTGCTTAAAGATGATGGAAAGATTAGGATTAGGATTAGAAATTGTGATTAAGTTAGGATTATTCATTCCATTTAGATTAGGATTAGTCCTTGTAGGATTAGGATTAGTCCTTTGTATTTTAGCTATCTTATTTTTTTTTAAAGCTAGCCGACTTTTTTTTTCTATTTATATTAATATTTTTTTTCGGCTATATAAACATTTATATATATATATATTTTTTATATAATAAGTATTATTATTTTCATTTAATTAGACCCACAACTTTATTTAATTTATATTGTTTTCCAAAACTTTATTAGTTTAGGGAAATGTCTCATTTTATTTATTACTTACAGTTTAATATTTATAATATCACATTAATGCATTAACCTTACTTAACAGGAAGTGTCGACTAAAAGTTTACTATTTGGTCAACGTTTTGTTAAAGCAAGTTTACGAGCAAGCAAAAATCCTAAGGGCAATATAGTAAAAGTAGGAATGGAAAAGTGAGGGTTGTTATACAGGTGTTGTTTGCAGGTAGCCTGGTTCCCTGCATATTACATTAAGAAAAATTAATTGATAATGGGAACCCACGCCCGAACGGCAGTAGGTTGTCCATTAACACCCATAGCTTGAACTTCCATCCATTTCCCGTTTGAGTCCAGAGGAATCTCATCTTTAGAAACCTTAAACTTAGAAAGTTTGGAAGGAGAGGTGTCACGCTCTTGGCGTTTGACATTCCTCTCTGAATCGGAATGATTCATCCGTGGTCTTGTTCTTGAAAAATACTTTCTGTGACTAGCTCTTTGAGATGGAGACCTCAACTTTGGTTCAAAAGGTCTACCTTGCTCATTAGCATTGGCAACATTTGCCTCAAAATTTCTTTTAGGAATTTTTCTCTTCACAGGAGAAACAGATCTATTGAAGTACTTCCTTTTGAAGTCTCCAAAGACAACATTTGTCTTAGATCTTTTATCACGAAGTTCATCATTTACAGGGAAACCTGTTCGATGAACATGAGATGATCTAGAATCATCATTTGATAAGTCAACTTTATGTCTCGGGGATCGGAATCTTCTAGGACAATAAGCAGCAATGTATCCAAAAACAGCACAATTAAAACATTGTCTAAACTCCCTATGTCCTCTGAATTGATACATATTATTAGAGTTTGAAGATGACGGATCTTGTGTTCTTACTAACACAGGAGAATCATTTGATCTCTCTTTCTGAACAGGCTTAGGGGTAACAGGAGGAACTGGTTTGTTAGTAAATCTAGGATTTTTCAAAATCTTAACAGAACCTTTTGGTGTTCTAACTCTACTTGTCTTAGAGTTATCTCCTAACCCAGTTTTCCTATCTTCCTCATGATCTAGAACACCTTCAGCAGTACCATCAGAAGTTGTATTCTTAGTTGAACTACATTTTTTTTTCTTTTCAACATAATCTTCATAACTGGGAGGGATAAAATCTTCTATTCGACCGTCAACTACGTTAGCATTAACAAATGTGTTCTGAAAAGGAGGAGATGCAAAACTATATCCAATACCCTATCCCTTGGTGTCATTAAGTTCCACCATTAATGCATTCCATTGTGACGCACTTGCCCAACATTTCATTTTGATTGAAATTGCCTCTAAATCAGCTTTAACGCATTCATTTTCTTTCTTTAGTTCATTAATTGTGTCAACATGTTTAATTAAAGCTTGATTTATGTCAAAGTTATAACATTTAAGATCGTGAAGTTGTTTTTTATAAACTTTGATTTGCTCTTTCAACTCATTTTCAACCTTAGTGGTCACAGGTTCAGCATGCCATTTTTCTTTCATCTCCGCATATGCCTTTGTTAAATTATCTATTGTTACCTTAGATTCAGCACATTTAACACATTCAATAACAGTAGATGGATCAGAAGATACATGTTGAGCGTTATTTGATGAGGAAGTCTCAGCCATAAATGCAAAGAAATCTGTCTTCTTCCCATCATCGAGCTCATCTTCTGATTCTGACGAGTCTGTAAGAAACTCTGATGTATCAGCATCTTTACCCAAATGAATCTGCTCAAGTCTATCCCATATATCCTTAGCTCTTTTCAAACCAGAAACCTTTTCAAGATCACTTTCTGATAAGCACATCTTCAGTAAATCTACTGCTTGCTTGTTCAATGCTTCAAACTCAGATTGATCTAATCCAGTATGATCAGCTTTATCTTCAGCCTCTAATTCTGACGTCTTGTCCGAATCATCAACATCTGAACTTATACTCTCAAGATCTGAACCTTCACCCATGATAACTAACATTTCCAATTCAGCAGCAAACATTTTACCCCATTTGTCTAGTTCTGTATCAGAATCAACCAATGTCTCTTCACTCTGATTAGCCACTAGACTTTCTTCAAACACAGAGGTATCACCATAGTTATCCTTCCAACTGTTGAAGTAGTAGTCCTCTAACAATGTTGGTGAAATACTTCCAGATTCAGGTGTACGAGGAACTGAATCACGTGCCTTCTTGAATTTATCTTTAACCATCTTTTGAATCTTCTCTTTCTGAATGATTTCGTGATAACTTTTCAGCTCTTTCAGTACGAGCAGTCAGCTTCTCAATTATACTTTGACCGATAACACAGTTTTCTTTTTCTTCAGAAATCTTGGCCATGTTTGCTTTAGTTTGTTGATCATCAACATTCAATTTGATAGACCAGTCATCATCGTCTCCATGAATGACAACTAAAGCTTTGTTCGGACTCTCAGCTGTATCAGCTTCATTTACTTTATCAGTAATGTAAATCTCACACTTTGTATGAGAACTGTAGTTCTGATTCTTGAACGGATTACGATTACCCTGCTTCTTATGTTTTGTAAACTGCCTTGAAAAATGACCTAATTCTCCACAGTTGTAACAAGTAACAGAATTCATATCAAAACCTAGTTTTGTATCTTTGGTCAGACTGATTGGTTTTCCAATTCGCTCTTCGCAATCTCTAGCTCGTCTCACAAGTTTTGCCATACCCCACATAATATCCATTTTTTCTGCTTCATCTTTGTCAAGCTGATGATAATCTTCTGTTGTTAGATGAATGTTACCCACACAACCATCAAGATAACTATCATAAGAATTAACAAGGCTTGACAACAAAGCTATATCTTCACTAATCTTTTCTTTTCCAGCTTTCCTCAAGTTCTCGATCTTAAGAGCAGAAAGAACATCTGATGCAGTCGGTGTAGATGACTCTGTAGTATTGGTAGTAGGCTGTGATTGAGTATTGAGAGAACATGGTGAAAATTGTGGTGGATATGAAGACTGTTGGATAGGTATACTACTGACATTCAAACCATACATATTCTGATTGTTCGTAGCAAAAGCTGTTTGAAATGGTGCATGAGCTGACTTAGGCGGTGTATAACCATTTGGACAATACATTTTCGTGTCTTGAACTTGTTTAGACCTCTTGACTTTGTTTAACAATTCTAACTCTTCTTCTTGAAGTCTTGCAATAAACGAGTTCACTGTAGCAGTAGCAAGTTCTCCACTGGTTTTCATAGTTAAAACGAAACCATTCCATTCCAAAGGTAATGCTCCAGCTAGACAAGTAACTTTATCTTTCTCTTCAATGGTTACATCATGCTTGTGTATTTCAGCTAGCAAATGATGATATCTTTCAACCAATTCTGTAATAGACTCTCCAACTTGCCAGTGAAAATGATCAAACTCAGCTTTCAGTTCTAACCCTTTTCTTGTTCTGTAAGATGAATTCCCTTCATTGAAGGTACGAAGTGCTTCCCATATCTTGAATGAGTTATCATGACACAGAAATTGATGGAAAATCAGACCATCAAGAACACTTGTCAATTTACAGTACATCTTCTTTTCCAAGTTATACTCATCACGTTCTTCCGAAGGCATATTATGTAACGTATACAGTTCATTAACGTGGCCATTGAAATTCGGTTTCAATATACTTCCAAAGTTTCATGTCTTGACCATCAGACAAAATCTTAAACCTCGACTTCCAAGTAGAATAGTTATCCATATTCATTAATCTTGGACATTTCGTACCACTTCCGGATTCACTTTCAGTAAGAAGTAATCGTTGAGTCATATTCGTAATGCTCTGAACTAATGGTGCAGCTAACGCTTAGTCATTTGAATTAAACATCTTGAAAACTTTACCAAAGGTAAACCGTGCGGTTCAGAATATCAATCGTACGTGTGATAGTATCAACCGTACATGTCACAGACTCAATCGTACGTGTCACTACTATCATACGCGTCACAATGGAAACGAATTTTGCACAGAAGGCAATCCCTTCCATCAACGAATTCACCTCTTGACAATGAACCTGAAACGTTTACCGGCGAACCTGTTCGAGACACCATTTTCAGTCTCATTTCCAGGGTAACTCGACAAGATTATATTCTATCCACAATTCTGAACCTTATTCATCCACTCATTCCGACCGACAATCATCCTAGAGTAATAAGTCAACGAATTTTGCGCCCGAGTTGTAACCTTGGAAAATATGGTGCAAAATGTACCAGCTTCATCAACATCAACTGCATCAACTGTACCACCAGCAACAACACAAACCACAACAACATACGCCTCAACATCACAATCGGTACCCCGATCATAATCATCGTTCTACATGACGTTCTGCATCATTTATCTTCGTTCAACATGGCGAATATGTAATCTCTAATGTTTTAGAGATTATATATTCTTGTACTAACGTAAATCAAATGAGTTTAATATCATATTAACTCATTAAATCCATAATTACGTCTGAAGAAAATATATATGTATATATGTTTTCATAAAGATTGTAATTAAAAATTCTTTTGTACAAACTGTTAATGATGAAAATATTTTTAACGGGTAGGTAATACCCGAGGAATATTTAGATTTCATATTAATAAGTTACATTGTACATTCTTTGAATCTGATTCAACAGTCATTTACTATCCTATTTACAACCACCAATATACGAATCCGTTCACCACAGAATAACCATTTTCATCCAATTTCATATTTGGATTTTGATTTATCAGAATTCAATAAGTGGCATAATGAAGAAAACATTTGACAAAATAAAATTTGTTAGAAACAAACAAATTAAATATGAGAAATTTTGTTAAGAATCCACGCTAACTGTTCCTAGCTAACTGATTACATTTTATTTATCGCAATTTAATTATCGTAATTTACATTCTCGCAATTTTATTTATCGTCATTTAATTTCTGTTATTTACTTTACGCACTTTATTTATCGTTATTTAATTTCTGTTATTTATTTTACGCACTTTAAATATAGGGACACGTATACAAGGTTTTGACATATCATATCGACGCATCTATATATATTATTTGGAATCACCATAGACACTCTATATGCAGTAATGATCGAGTTCTCTATACAGGGTTGAGGTTGATTCTACAATAATATATATAGTTTGAGTTGTGATCGACTCTGAGATGAATATGGATCACGATACGTATTAATTAATTCGAATATTATATATTAAACTATATATGAATTATTGAATTGCTAACTGTGGACTATCAACTATGGACTATCAACATTGGACAATTAAAATGAATTAAAATATTGACTATAACATATGAAACTAAACAATTCTTCAAGTTGCCACTTGATTTCATTTTAAACCTCATTTGTATCTTGACGATTCCAAACTGTGTTCAAACATTTCATGACTCTTGAAAACATCTTAATCGATAGGATGAATCAACCGCACTTCATCCACGGAAGGAAAGATTTATACATATAGTTATGCACCTGAGAAACTCTCGGCAACTGAGTAAAAGTTTAACACGTAGCCGCGTCAGATCCTTTAGCATTTATTAGCAAAAATAACTTTGCGATCCCTTTTCAAGGTAGCCAATTTTGTCACAGCTCCAACAAGTCAACTTCAACTTTTCATTCGAAGTAGCCTTACTATAATCCTGATATATACGATTACCCTTTTTATACCGGAGAATTCTTTTATATTCCACCATATTACCAGCAGACATACCAGCAACCTCGTTACTTCTTGGCTTAAATCTCTCTGACAAATCATTATATTTATTCATTGAAACCCTATCATATACTCATCCGCATCTTCTAACGAGAACTGCCATACCAATTACCGGGAATCAGCAATCAGTACTTTGAAAACTCACAGCATATCTACATCAACATTTATATGTATGACATTTATCTCTTAGAATTATGATCTCTCCTTCTGGAATTCTAAAAAGCACTCAGTTACAAATCAATACTCTGAATTTTGAAAAATCTGAATGAAGCAGCAGAAACCATAGATAACCGTAAACGACCATAATCATCGAAAGTTTGATGATAAAGAATAGTATGTTGGAAAAGCTCAGAAAAATTGGAACTAGAAAACGGATTGAGCTAACCACGAAGGAGACCAAGGACAAATATAAGGACCATACCATATATTCAAAGAATCCAGGTAATTCTGGATCCGATGAAACCTTCAACGAATATCTTGCTCTGTACTCATGTTAAAATCTTGCAGAAAATCTTCCTCATCAACCATCGAACTTAGAAATTCCAAAAATATCATCATCAATATCTTCGATATTTCTGAGGATATTTTCATAAATATTCTCGTCCGAAATTATATACCTCTTCGTGCTTCCTGTGTATCATTATATTGCAAACATTCAATAGAAAATTTAGTACCGAAAAGCAGATTATGCGAAACTAAGAAGAAAGCCGTGGACAAATCACAAAGAATAAGTTTGACTTCAAAGAATCCAAATGATTCAATGTCTACTAAAGTCTTTAGTGAATATCTTGCTCCTTACTCTAAACCCTTGCAGATAATAGTTTCTATCATCCTCTGATCTTAGATATTCTGGGATATTATCGTATCTTTCATCATAAATATCCTCCATATTTCTAAAGATATTTTCATAAATATTCTTATCTGAAATCATTAATCTCTTCGTGCTATCAGTGTTACATCATATAGAAACTATTAGTTTCTATATTTTGTAAACTTTCGAGTTTAAAATATGAATGTTATTGAAGTAATGTTGGGAACTGATGCATGAATTAGTATAATATAATGACACTTGATCAACGTGATTATATTACAGTAAGTCATGCTGAGTTTCTAATGGGATGAGATGATTCACAGTTCATAACGTCATCATGTGCCATGTTACATAACTCTTTCATTCTACTTAACTTCTGAACATATCAAGAAAGCATATTTTTGATAGTTCTATTCTTAGTGAATCTGGTAATTTAACAAATCAAATCATGCTATTACGTTTCATCTTATTTAGAACATTAACGATGTTCATTCTGAAATTTATATCTGCGAATTCTAGACCATTACAAGAGATGCCCAACCGCAAGAAGAAGAAACGAAGGGACAAAGCTCCGAGATAGAAATTGGAGTATAAATCGCAGCACATAGGGGGAGTATTAACTGGGAATGACAATGATTATAGAAAAACAGAAGCAAGGACTTCGAAGTATAAGAGAAAATATAAATCCCAATGACAACACCGAAATTTCAAACTGTGGATGTCAGTGCGTATAGCAATATAAAGACACGGGAGGATTATAAATACAATAATCCCTAGAGCATAGTAGAAATAAACAGATTCCCCTGGTGGAAGTTGGAATAGAAGAAGGATTGTTGCGATAGTCAGAATGAGGTTGAGAACCAGAGTTGGATTAAGCATTTTCACAATTTTGTAGATATACGAAACTAAGAAAGAAAGTATAGGAATGGTGAGAATAATGGAACGGAAGAGTTTAATTTATAATGGAAATATCAGACAGAGTAATCGAAGCAGATCAACATATTTAATCCTAGAGATCTTAAATTCCTTACTCGCCGAAGAATCAAATCTTTTAGATTTCGAAGATTTTCTTTAAATCCCTTGAATTCTGAAATTCAACCAAGACAACGTCAAAAGTTAAGATGCACCTTATTTTCTAATTTCCACCGTAACTACGTCAAAAGTTAAATCTCTTTCTCAATCTGTCGTGACAGCTTCATTCGTACACTTCAACTAATCGAATCGTTTTATCTATATTAGTCAATAATGATAAAACATTATTTATCAACTCTTATTTGTCATGAAAACATTTTTATTGTTAGCCATGACCATCCCACTCAAATTTCGGGACGAAATTTCTTTAATGGGTAGGTACTGTGACGACCCGGAAATTTCCGACCAAATTTAAATCTAAACTTATTATGATTCTGACACGATAAGCAAAGTCTGTAATTTTGAAGTCTCAAAAACTTTGAACTGTGTTCTTGTGTACTTTTGACCTTTGACTAATCCCGACGATTCACGAACAATTGTTGTAAATAAATATGTATGTATATATAAAAATATAAGTCTTGGTAATAAATTGAAATTTTATAATATAATTAGAATTAAATATATAAAATAAGATACAAAATAATTAAGGGTAATTTAAAATGAGTTTATATATATGATTTCTATGTATAATTAATATTATATGTAATGTATATAAAAGATATAAATATTATGTGATAAAATTTATAATATCTATTACTATGATGAAACAACATACTATAGTAAATAAATATATATATATATATATATATATATATATATATATATATATATATATATATATATATATATATATATATATATATATATATATATATATATATATATATATATATATATATATATATATATATATATATATATATATATATATATATATATATATATATATATATAACAACATTAATATATTCATGATATAACTAATATGAAAATACAATTATAATAATGTATTGGTAAAATGTATAAAAATTACATATTCAGTATATGTCATTATAAAATATATATTTTATAATTAATAAAATATAAGATTTAGATATTAAAATTATTTACAAGCTGAAATATAGTTTTTGATGGATTTCAATACATAAACAAAGTCACAAACCCATTTTGTTACATATAAATTCGTGTGTATATGTATATATAAAGCGGAAGCAATTTCAAGTTTATGCATGTAAAGTTTAACCCTTTTGAATTTGAAATCCATTAAAGATCTAGTCTTGAAAATACACTTAAATGTAAATAGAGCTAGTTAGATGTTTATACCTACTCCAAAATGGAGGTGAAGAACTAGGATGAAGAAGATGATGTAGATGAAGAAAACTTCTAACTTGAAGCCTCAAATCTTTGATACCCACAAGCAATAATCAACACCCAAGACTTGGTTAGGATTTTAGACACTTAATTACTTGCAAAAATCAACCAAGAATCCCTTGAAGAAGCTCCAAAATTTCGGCCAAAAGGGGAGGAGAAAGGAGAGGAAATTGCAAGTATTATTTTCAAAATGCTAGAGTCAAAGAGTGTGTTGAAAGTTTTCACCAATGCATGTGTATTAGTCATAATTATATGGAGTAATCAAGGAAGGGTGGTTGGCACCTAGGAGCCTTCAAAAAAAATGGCCCCCCACCCCTTCCATTTATTTTATATTTTATTACATATTTATAAAACATACATGCATTTAGTTGTAAGTGTTTTATTTTATAAGCCTTTTATAAAATAAAATGCAACACACATATGTTACATACACTTTATATTATTTATAACCTATATAAATAATATACAACATGTAGTAACTTATAATTATCCAAATAATTATATCTAGCATTTATTTTAGAAAACCAATTTCTAAAATTCAAGTGTCGTGTATTTGCTTTAATGATCCGATTGTCAAAACAAATACATAAAGTGTTGATAGCTTGTTATTGGGTATGACCCGACTTGGATCACAACATGTAAGCCACATTAATTTATTATGTCTCTCGGGCACAAGAAAATCCTTCAATCTCCCACTTGCACGAGAAACATAAGGAATTAATGCAAGTGACAGATACCACCTAACGACCGTCCATCACCCCCAACATGTTATGACTTAGTGCCATTCAATAACATCATCCCTTTCGAGTTTCCATTTCGAATATGATTTAGGTGAATCTTTCAATATATCCTTTTGCCCTAGATGTCATGTTAAATCCAAGAGACATAGAATGATCACTCTCTTATAGATTTAACTTTGTCAGGCCTTAGACATCTGACTCTCAACGAATAAGAGGGACAAATTCCATCTTGACTACATACGTCCTAGACATTACACTTCGTACCATACCTGAAACCTCCCTTATGTACTACCATGTTTCAGAATAGCGAAGGAAAGAATCAAGGCACAATATTCGGTGAATATCTGAACCCAATATGTGTCTCAGGTCAGAGGATATAATGATATTCTCCTTTACTCAAGATTACATGTGATCAACCACAAAGGTTCCATATAGTAATCTTGAGAGCGGGTCTTCCAATATTTGTGTCCCACAAATATCTATGAACCTTGGTTGCAACCTTGCCCTACATTCACCATTTGAATGTTAACCAATCCAAGTTCATAATAGTCTAGACCTCACACTTGTTCCCACAAATGTGATCAACTACGGAATTTAGAATAATAATTTATTCATGGATAAAATATGCTAAATTGGAACATGACTCATAATTTAAATTAATACCATAATTATATTAATGAGTTTGAACTAATTCGTTCCGTTACAATACATAAAGTAGATCAATTCCAATCACTAGAATGTCGAAGCCCTAATGCACAAACATGTCCCTCATGTTTTGGCCCATGTAAAAGCTTCGTGAGTGGATCCGCAACATTTTGATCTGTGTGAACTTTGTGAATACATATCTTTCCCTTTTCAACCTCATCCCTAATGTAGTTGAATCTCCGCTCAATGTGACGAGTCTTTTGATGAGCACGAGGTTCCTTGATTTGAGCAATCGCACCCTCGTTGTCACAAAAGATCTCAAGAGGGTCCTGAATGGAAGGGACCACTCCTAAGTCGTCGATGAATTTCTTCATCCATGCAGCTTCCTGAGCTGCCAATGAGGCGGCAATGTACTCCGACTCTGTAGTGGATAACGCAACAACTTCCTGTTTCGCACTCTTCCAAGAGACCGCACCACCATTTAACATGAATACATAACCGGATTGTGACCGAGAGTCATCTCGATCAGTTTGGAAACTCGCGTCCACGTAACCTTTTACAACGAGTTCCTCCTCACCAGACCCATATATTAGAAACATATTCTTAGTCCTTCTAAGGTATTTCAATATACATTTAACCGCAGTCCAATGACTATTTCCTGGGTTATTCTGGTATCTACTTGTCAAGCTTAGAGCGCATGACACATCCGGTCTAGTACATATCATTGCATACATGATAGACCCAATAGCAGATGCGTATGGGACTTTCTTCATTCTCTCTTGTTCATCTTTCGTGGTAGGACACTGAGATGAACTGAGAACGGTTCCTCTTTGAATAGGTACCAAACCTTTCTTAGAGTTTTCCATCTTGAACCTTTTCAAGACCTTATCAATGTATGTACTTTGACTTAAGCCTATCAATCTCTTGGATCTATTCCTATAGATTCCAATCCCCAATATATATTGTGCTTCTCCAAGATCCTTAATGGAGAAGCAACTTTTTAACCAAGTTTTGACCTCTTGCATTGTGGTTATATCATTCCCAAATAATAATACGTCATCCACATATAGCACAAGGAACATTATGGAGCTCCCACTAGCCTTCTTGTATACACAAGCTTCATCACCATTTTTAATAAAGCCAAATTTCTTTGCCTCTTCATTAAAACGATGATTCCACATTCTCGATGCTTGTTTCAACCCATAGATTGATTTCTTTAACTTGCATACTTTTTTAGGATTTTTCGGATCGACAAAACCTTCGGGCTGTGCCATATAGACATCTTCCTCAAGATATCCATTTAGGAAAGCGGTTTTGACATCCATTTGCCAAATTTCGTAATCATAATGAGCAGCGATGGCAAATAATATCCTAATAGACTTTAGCATTGCCACAGGCGAGAAGGTCTCATCATAGTCAACCCCTTGAGTTTGAGTGAAACCCTTTGCTACAAGTCTAGCTTTGTATGTATCCAAGTTTCCATGTATGTCGGTTTTCATCTTGAAAATCCACTTGCAATCAACTAGCTTAGAGCTAGGAGGTTGCTCAACAAGTTCCCAAACTTGGTTTTCATACATGGATTGCATCTCGGCGTTCATGGCTTCCTGCCATTTATCTTTATCTATCCTTGATAAAGCATCTTTGTAGTTTGTCGGTTCATCCAAATCAACCGTATAGCAACCATCCACGAGAAACCCATATCTCTCGGGAGGATTACTAATCCTACTAGATCTTCGAACGTCTTGTGTACCTTGATCATCCACTTGATCATTTTCAGCATCCTCATGTTGAGTGCTAGTGTCAACCAATTGTGTATCATCGGCTTGATCTTGTACCTCTACAAGATCTATTTTTCTTTCACCATCACCTTCCATAAGGAACTTGGTTTCAAGGAATTCCGCTTTCCGAGCTACAAATACCGTTTGCTCGGATGGATCATAGAAGTAATATCCCATGTCATCTTTGGGATATCCTATGAAGATACACTTTGTGGATCGAGCATGTAGCTTATTTGCTACATAACGCTTAGGATAAGCTTCACATCCCCATACTTTCAAGTATGAAAGAGAAGGAGGTTTTCCAAACCACATCTCATGAGGAGTTCGTTCCACTTTCTTGGTTGGGGCCATATTTAAAATACGAGCCGCGGAGCTTAGACAATAACCCCAAAATGATAGAGGTAACGAGCTTCTAGCCATCATAGATCGAACCATATCCATTAGGGTTCGGTTCCTCCTTTCGGATACTCCATTAAGTTGGGGTGTTCCGGGTGGAGTAAGTTGTGAGATGATCCCACAACTCCTAAGATGATCTTGGAAGGCATCGCTTAGGTATTCACCTCCTCTATCGGTACGAAGTACCTTGATTGTCCTATTGAGTTGATTTTGTACTTCGTTTTGATATTCTTTGAATGCTTTAAACGTTTCGTCCTTGTGTCTTAGTAAATAGACATATCTGAAACGACTAAAGTCATCAATGAAAGTAACAAAGTATCTTTCACCATTCCTAGTTATGGGTTTAAAGGGTCCACATACATCCGAATGTATTAAACCCAATAAATCTTTAGCCCTTTCATGAGTGCCTTTGAAAGGTGCTTTAGTCATCTTGCCTTGTAAACAAGATTCACATACATCAAACGAATCCATTTCATTTGATTTCAAAAGTCCATTCCTTTGAAGTGTATGCATTCGGTTCTTGTTTATATGTCCAAGGCGACAATGCCATAAATAGGAATCACTCAAATCCCTTTTGAGTTTCTTGGTGCTAGTATGGTATATTGAGCTATTAGATGATGCATCATCATGAACCAATTCATAAATTCCATTTGAAGGCGTAGCCTTGAAATAGAATATATCATCTTTAGAAAAATGGATATCATTATCAATAAAATTAACATTGAAACCACATTGTCTTAAGCGAGAAATAGAAATAATGTTTCGACATAAATCCGGTGCATACAAAACATTTTCTAAAATAAGCTCCAATCCACTTGGAAGCTTCAAAACAAATTCTCCTTGAGCTTTAACATGCACCTTTGCACCATTGCCCATATAGAGACTTGATGTTCCCGCTTTATGATCACTTCTTTTGAACCCCTGCAAAGAATTGCAAATATGAGTTCCACATCCCGTGTCTAATACCCATGTATTAGAAGAAGTAATACTAAGCTCTATATATACCATATATATATTACCTGAGGTTTGCCCTGCATCCCTCTTGTCCTTCAACTCTTTAAGATAGACCGGACAGTTTCGTTTCCAATGACCCATCTCACCGCAACCGAAACATGGGTCTTCCTTGGGGTTTGCCTTCTCGGCTACCTTTTGCTTCTTGGCCTTGTTGATGGTTGGGGTAACCATCTTCCCCTTCCCTTTGCCTTGATGGACGGGTCCTTTTCTCTTAGCCACCTTTGGCTTAGAGGTGTTACCTTTAGACCCACCTTGATCGATTGCTAACACGGGTAAAGCTCTTTTACCCATGCTTGTTTCCGCCGTCCTAAGCATACCATGAAGCTCACCTATGCTCTTATCCATCCCATTCATGTTGTAATTAATTACAAATTGATCAAACCTCTTTGATAGGGAGTTAAGGATAAGATCGGTGGCTAACTCATTAGATATGTTAAGGTTGAGACGGTTAGCACGATCGATAAGGCTTTTCATCTTAAGTACATAAGATGAAACCGATTGGGATTCGTCCATACGACAAGCATGAAGCGCCCGAACCATTTCGAAACGCTCAACACGTGCTTGTTGGAGAAACATCTCCTTCAATTGTGTTATCATGTCGTAAGCGCTATGATGCTCGAAATCCTTTTGGAGTTCGGGTATCATAGTCCCAAGCATTAAGCATGAGACTTGAAGGGAGTCGTGGCAATACTTATCGTAAGAGGCCATTGCCTCCACATCACTCTCATCCGGTTGGTCGGGAATGGGGTCCTCAAGCACATACATTTTATCCTCTTGTTTGAGGACAATCCGAAGATTGCGGAACCAATCCATAAAATTTGTATGGTTGAGTTTGTCTTTCTCGAGGAGAGACCGTAACGATAGGTTGTTAAAGTTAAGTGGTGCGTTGTTCATGTTGTTGTTGTTATTAGCGGCCATCTACAAAATTCAACAAAGTTCTTTTAAGTATCGATTTGGATTTAATAAACAATACCCTTTTAATTTGTTTTATTAAATATTAGAATCCAACGGTAAATCAAATTTCGGTTAGGTGACCTTTATCCCGTCATTTGATTTAGCTAGGTAGTCATAATGACAATTGCAATCCTTTTGCAACTTCTAAGTTATGGGATCATGCAATCCTTTTGCATGGCATATTAATCCCATCAACGCCTATTTGTTCCTCATGCTTCGGTGACCCTAAGTTCATGATTCCCAAATCAAGTCGTCCTACTTGTGTAGACATGTAGACTTAACATACAAGTGGTTAGGTGACCTTTATCCCACAAGCATGCAAAGTGTACTTTATTCATATTAGTTCACTCATGACGGTTAGGTGACCTTTATCCCATCATGAGATTCCTAATATGTCTAAGTGTTTCCACAAAAGGATGGCGTTTAACTTGTTTATCTTGTATTAGTAAAGGGATTTTAGGTTTTCTACATTCTAGTTTAGAAAACAAAGTGCTATACACCAACATGCATTTGGTGTGTAGTATGTTTATGAAAAACCCATTTTCATGTGCCTTTTAGTAACCAATTACTAGTTTTAACCATTTCATTACCTTTTTAAATAAACCATTTTATTCAAGTCTAATAACCAATTATTAGTGTCATTTTGTTATGTTTTATTATAACCATTTTATAATGTATTATGCAAGTGTAATCATGTGATGATCTTGTAGCAACCAAACATACAAACATACACAAACATGCATAGCAAAGTGTTCACAATCAAGAGCCATTTTGGTAGACATTTGTTTAGCCAATAAACAAATGTCACCTAAGGGGTTAAACCAAAGTAAGAGATTTTACCAAAATCTCCCACTTAATCTTGTAATCTTCAAAACTTCATCTTGTAATCTTCTTCATGAATCTTCACTTTCATTTTACAAAATCATATCCTAATACAATTTTTCTAGAAAATGAAATAACAACCTATTCTATTTTACAAACCAAAATAGAACAAATTACATACAAAATACAAGATTAATTACAACTTTTACAAACCAAAATTACAAAATAATTACAAGCCATATGAATGAATATTACACCCATGAATAATCACCAAATCAATCAACCAAACAAACACATGGCCTAGGCTCGATTGTGAACAACAACATAACATCAAACATGGCCAAAACTTGAAATCCCAAACCCATTTTTGGGACCAAATATTTCGGCCATCACCATACACCCACCAAAACTCAATATTTTTACATTCTACTTTCATGCATGTTGGTAGATTGTAAAGAAAGTGAGTTTACTAGCCAAAAACAAGAAGCATATTAACAAGACTTTGGCTCTAGATACCATTGATGGATTTCAATACATAAACAAAGTCACAAACCCATTTTGTTACATATAAATTCGTGTGTATATGTATATATAAAGCGGAAGCAATTTCAAGTTTATGCATGTAAAGTTTAACCCTTTTGAATTTGAAATCCATTAAAGATCTAGTCTTGAAAATACACTTAAATGTAAATAGAGCTAGTTAGATGTTTATACCTACTCCAAAATGGAGGTGAAGAACTAGGATGAAGAAGATGATGTAGATGAAGAAAACTTCTAACTTGAAGCCTCAAATCTTTGATACCCACAAGCAATAATCAACACCCAAGACTTGGTTAGGATTTTAGACACTTAATTACTTGCAAAAATCAACCAAGAATCCCTTGAAGAAGCTCCAAAATTTCGGCCAAAAGGGGAGGAGAAAGGAGAGGAAATTGCAAGTATTATTTTCAAAATGCTAGAGTCAAAGAGTGTGTTGAAAGTTTTCACCAATGCATGTGTATTAGTCATAATTATATGGAGTAATCAAGGAAGGGTGGTTGGCACCTAGGAGCCTTCAAAAAAAATGGCCCCCCACCCCTTCCATTTATTTTATATTTTATTACATATTTATAAAACATACATGCATTTAGTTGTAAGTGTTTTATTTTATAAGCCTTTTATAAAATAAAATGCAACACACATATGTTACATACACTTTATATTATTTATAACCTATATAAATAATATACAACATGTAGTAACTTATAATTATCCAAATAATTATATCTAGCATTTATTTTAGAAAACCAATTTCTAAAATTCAAGTGTCGTGTATTTGCTTTAATGATCCGATTGTCAAAACAAATACATAAAGTGTTGATAGCTTGTTATTGGGTATGACCCGACTTGGATCACAACATGTAAGCCACATTAATTTATTATGTCTCTCGGGCACAAGAAAATCCTTCAGTTTTTAAGTAGTTTATTACTTACATTATCATTATTAAAGTAAACATTTAATATTAATATTAATATCAGTATTATTAATACTACTAAATATAATATATACAGATATGAAACTTGATACATGTGGTGTGTTGTACTTATTACCAATATTATTATTACTAATATTATTAATATCATTATTATTATAGTTAATAGTAAAATATAACCTTAGTTATTATTATAATTATTATTAATTTTATTTCTAAAATTTTCATTATCAAGAATTCTTTTATTACTAATATCATTAGTATTAACTAACTTACTATATTTAATAAAATTATCAATATTGATTTATCAATATTATTATATTGTTATTATTATTACTTTTAGTATATTTTTGGTATCTTATCTATAATATTATTATTATTAATATAATTACTATTAATTATATTTATCAATTTTTAATATTAATGATGTAAAAAAAATATAGATATATATATATATATATAAATAGCTGTGCTTTTAATTTTATAAACAAAATAGAGTACGAACCTACTTTAACTTCACAATCAATCTGTTCCTCGAATTTGTTTCTGTCGAGTTGTTACTAGTCTCTTTCAACTCCAATAATCGTTTTCTGTATATTAACACTTGCAATTTAGGTTGAATTAAACAGAAAATTATTGCAAATTACTTTTTATTTCTCTGTTCTTGCACTTTTTACCAATAGCACAATTTCAAAACAAATTTCAAATTCCATTAATGCAGTTCTGTTAGGATTGATACGTTTGAACTATCTGTAAAGGGTCATCTTCCAATTCTTCCTAGGTAATCCGAATTTCGAAGTCAAAGTTCTAGTTGTAAAAGTCAAACCATTTGTTCTTGGTGCAAATTCGGATTTGTTTTGATATCTCCATTTAAATCGATGATTCCAATAGTTTTTATGAATGTTTTGTAAACTATTTTGTGTTAGAATCATGTGCCAAAACAGCCTTAATCTCTAAATCAATAATTTTTTTTACCGTCTCTACAGCAGATTGTTTTATATATATATATATATATATATATATATATATATATATATATATATATATATATATATATATATATATATATATATATATATATATATATATATATATATATATATATATATATATATATATATATATATATATATATATTTTGGTTGTTGAGTCATTTAATTTAGATTCACAATATACCAAACGTCTTCTGTTTCAATTATATGAACTAAATTAATTTAGGTATATAAGCTTTTGAACGATTTGATGTTGTGAAGAAGAAGGAAAATGGGAAACAAGGAAATATAGTTTAACATAATTAAAAATCGGTTATAAAACAGGAAAGAATAGGCAGATCGATGGTTAGGAAGGGTGTTCGGGTAACGAGAGGTCTCGGGTTCGAGACCTGCTGGTGACTTTTCTTTTTAAAGCCCATATATGTGAGGTAGTTCATATTTATTATCTCTTTATTATTATCATCTTTATTATTAGTTATTGTTAATATTATTAATATTATAATTATAATTAATATTATAACTTGTATCACTACCATAGTTATAAGTATTAATCATTATTATTATTATTATATCTACATGTATTATAGGAATTACTATCATTAGTATTATTATTACTATGAATATTACATATGTATTATTGTAATTATAATTATGATCATTATTATTACTATTATCATTATTATGAACATATACAATTTATCATTATAAATATTACTATTAGTATCATTTTATAAATGGATAGTATTATTATTGTTATTATCAAAAAAAAGGTACTAGTACTAAAATCATTACTGACGTTATCATTTATTATTAGTATTATGACTATTGACACAACTATGAATGATATTATTATTATTATGATCATTAACTTATCATTTTAGTGCTATTATTAACATAAGTATTTTCTTAACAATATCGTTATTATTATTAGTAAATCATAATTATCAAAACTATTATTTTTGTTACAGATAATATATTGACCTAACATATATATTATAATTATATTAATAGATTATATACCTATATATAAAACATATTAACATTATTTCCATAAATACTTATATATATATATATATATATATATATATATATATATATATATATATATATATATATATAACAAACCAAAGAATTTTAGATATAATACTAACCATATAAATATATATATAGATATATTAATATAATTAAATATATAGATACTAATTATTTTAAATATATGTACAACATAAATATATAACCATATAAGTAATAATCATTTACAAATATATATATATATATACAAATTAAATAAATAATATATAAAGAGATAGTATATGAAATTGTTCGAGTACGGTTATATGTATTAATGAATATATAAATGATATAGGTTCATGAATCCAAGGCCAACCCTGCATTGTTCAGTTGTTGAATATAGTCATATGTATTTTTACTATAAAATACATTAGGTGGGTTTCATTTGATTCCCTTTTTACTCTTTACATTTTTGGGACTGAGAATACATGCGCTGTTTTTATAAATGTTTTATGAAATACACACAAGTAATCGAAACTATAATATATGGTTGAATGATTGAAATCGAATATGCCCCTTTTTATTAAGTCTGGTAATCTAAGAATTAGGGAACATACACCCTAATTGACGCGAACTCTAAAGATAGATCTATCGGGCCCAACAAGCCCCATCCAAAGTACCGGATGCTTTAGTACTTCGAAATTTATATCATGTCCGAAGGAGGATCCCGGAATGATGGGGATATTCTTATATGCATATTGTGAATATCGGTTACTAGGTGTTCAATCCATATGAATGATATTTTTGTCTCTATGCATGGGACGTATGTTTACGAGAAATGGAAATATGAAATCTTGTGGTCTATTAATATTATGAAATGATTATTTATGTTAAACTAATGAACTCACCAACCTTTTGGTTGACACTTTAAAGCATGTTTATTCTCAGGTACGAAAGAAATCTTCCGCTGTGTAATTGCTCATTTTAAAGATATTACTTGGAGTCATTCATGACATATTTCAAAAGACGTTGCATTCAAGTCGTTGAGTTCATCAAGATTATTATTAAGTTAATTATAGTAAAATATATTACGAAATGGTATGCATGTTGTCAACTTTTGATGTAATGAAAGATTGTCTTTTCAAAAACGAATGCAATGTTTGTAAAATGTATCATATAGAGGTTAAGTACCTCTTGATGAAATCAACTGTTGTGAATCGTTTATAATCGATATGGATTTTGTCCGGATGGATTAGGATGGGTCCTTTCAGTTGGTATCAGAGCAGTGGTCTTAGCGAACCATGTCTGCATTAGTGTGTCTAACTGATAAGTCGTTAGGATGCATTAGTGAGTCTGGACTTCGACCGTGTCTGCATGTCAAAAGTTTTTCTTATCATTTTGTGTCAAAAATTAACTGCTTATCATTCTTTGAGAATCACTTGCTTATCATTCTTAGTCTAGACACGTTTTACTGCATTGACTGCATGAATAGTGTATAGACAAAATTCATATCTTAGCGTATCTGCTACTTCATATCTTAGCGTATCTGTTATTGTAACTTTGCCTGACAATTTCCGTAGATTCCTCCATAACTTATGGAATTTTAGTATTATATATGCATATTTAAATTATGTATTGCAGGGTACTAATCTACATCCTATAATCTATTTCTTATCGAAAAATCCTTCATCTGATCGTACGAGATGAATCCTACAACCAGTTCGAGTCCCTCAGATTCCGATAGTTATTCTGACAGCTATTCTGACATAGATGTTCACCTAAGCTCTGAAAACAGTGTCATCGGCATGAATCAACCAATTAGCCATTATCAATTCATCTGATGGGTTCGTAGTTGACTTAATTAATGGAAACGCACAGAAGGCAATCCCTTCCATCAACCGAATTCACCTCTTGACAATGAACCTGAAGCGTTACCGGCGAACCTGTTCGAGACACCATTTTTAGTCTCATTTCCAGGGTAACTCGACAAGATTATATTCTATCCACAATTCTGAACCTTATTCATCCACTCGTTCCGACCGACAATCATCCTGGAGTAATAAGTCAACGAATTTTGCGCCCGAGTTGTAACCTTGGAAAATATGGTGCAAAATGTACCAGCTTTAGCAACATCAACTGCATCAACTATACCACCAGCAACAACACAAACCACAACAACATACGCCTCAACATCACAATCGGTACCCCGATCATAATCATCGTTCTACATGACGTTCTGCATCATTTATCTTCGTTCAACATGGCGAATATGTAATCTCTATTGTTTTAGAGATTATATATTCTTGTACTAACGTAAATCAAATGAGTTTAATATCATATTAACTCATTAAATCCATAATTACGTCTGAAGAAAATATATATGTATATATGTTTTTATAAAGATTGTAATTAAAAATTCTTTTGTACAAACTGTTAATGATGAAAATATTTTTAACGGGTAGGTAATACCCGAGGAATATTTAGATTTCATATTAATAAGTTACATTGTACATTCTTTGAATCTGATTCAACAGTCATTTACTATCCTATTTACAATCACCGATATACGAATCCGTTCACCACAGAATAACCATTTTCATCCAATTTCATATTTGGATTTTGATTTATCAGAATTCAACAAGTGGCATAACGAAGAAAACATTTGACAAAATAAAATTTGTTAGAAACAAACAAATTAACTATGATAAATTTTGTTAAGAATCCACGCTAACTGTTCCTAGCTAACTGATTACATTTTATTTATCGCAATTTAATTATCGCAATTTACATTCTCGCAATTTTATTTAATGTCATTTAATTTCTGTTATTTACTTTACGCACTTTATTTATCGTTATTTAATTTCTGTTATTTATTTTACGCACTTTAAATATAGGGACACGTATACAAGGTTTTGACATATCATATCGACGCATCTATATATATTATTTGGAATCACCATAGACACTCTATATGCAGTAATGATCGAGTTCTCTATACAGGGTTGAGGTTGATTCTACAATAATATATATAGTTTGAGTTGTGATCGAGTCTGAGATGAATACAGATCACGATACGTATTAATTAATTCGAATATTATATATTAAACTATATATGAATTATTGAATTGCTAACTCTGGACTATCAACTATGGACTATCAACATTGGACAATTAAAATGAATTAAAATATTGACTATAACATATGAAACTAAACATTTCTTCAAGTTGCCACTTGATTTCATTTTAAACCTCATTTGTATCTTGACAATTCCAAACTGTGTTCAAACATTTCATGACTCTTGAAAACACCTCAATCGATAGGATGAATCAACCGCACTTCATCCACGGAAGGAAAGATTTATACATATAGTTATGCACATGAGAAACTCTCAGCAACTGAGTAAAATTTTAACACGTAGCCGCGTCAGATCCTTTGGCATTTATTAGCAAAAATAACTTTGCCATCCCTTTTCAAGATAGCCAATTTTGTCATAGCTCCAATAAGTCAACTTTGACTTTTCATTCGAAGTAACCTTACTATAATCCTGATATATACGATTACCCTTTTTATACCGGAGAATTCTTTTATATTCCACCATATTACCAGCAGACATACCAGCAACCTCGTTACTTCTTGGCTTAAATCTCTCTGACAAATCATTATATTTATTCATTGAAACCCTATCATATACTCATCTGCATCTTCTAACGAGAACTGCCATACCAATTACCGGAAATCAGCAATCAGTACTTTGAAAACTCACAGCATATCTACATCAACAGTTATATGTATGACATTTATCTCTTAGAATTATGATCTCTCCTTCTGTAATTCTGAAAAGCACTCATTCACAAATCAATACTCTGAATGTTGAAAAAGCTGAATAAAGCAGCAAAAACCATAGACAACCGTAAACGACCATAATCATCGAAAGTTTGATGATAAAGAATAGTATGTTGGAAAAGCTCAGAAAAATTGGAACTAGAAAACAGATTGAGCTAACCACGAAGGAGACCAAGGACAAATACAAGGACCATACCATATATTCAAAGAATCCAGGTAAATCTGGATCCGATGAAACCTTCAACGAATATCTTGCTTTGTACTCATGTTAAAATCTTGCGGAAAATCTTCCTCATCAACCATCGAACTTAGAAATTCCAAAAATATCATCATCAATATCTTCAATATTTCTGAGGATATTTTCATAAATATTCTCGTCCAAAATTATATACCTCTTCGTGCTTCCTGTGTATCATTATATTGGAAACATTCAATAGAAAATTTAGTACCGAAAAGCAGATTATGCGAAACTAGGAAGAAAGCCGTGGACAAATCACAAAGAATAAGTTTGACTTCAAAGAATCCAAATGATTCAATGTCTACTAAAGTCTTTAGTGAATATCTTGCTCCTTACTCTAAACCCTTGCAGATAATAGTTTCTATCATCCTCTGATCTTAGATATTCCGGGATATTATCGTATCTTTCATCATAAATATCCTCCATATTTCTGAAGATATTTTCATAACTATTCTTATCTAAAATCATTAATCTCTTCTAGCTATCAGTGTTACATCATATAGAAACTGTTAGTTTCTATATTCTGTAAACTTTCGAGTTTAAAATATGAATGTTATTGAAGTAATGTTGCGAACTGATGCATGAATTAGTATAATATAATGACACTTGATCAACGTGATTATATTACAGTAAGTCATGCTGAGTTTCTAATGGGATGAGATGATTCACAGTTCATAACGTCATCATGTGCCATGTTACATAACTCTTTCATTCTACTTAACTTCTGAACATATAAAGAAAGTATATTTTTGATAGTTCTATTCTCAGTGAATCTGGTAATTTGACAAATCAAATCGTGCTATTACGTTTCATCTTATTTAGAACATTAACGATGTTCATTCTGAAACTTATATCTGCGAATTCTGGACCATTACAAGAGATGCCCAACCGCAAGAAGAAGAAACGAAGGGACAAAGCTCCGAGATAGAAATTGGAGTATAAATCGCAGCAAATAAGGGGAGTATTAACTGGGAATGACAATGATTATAGAAAAACAGAAGCAAGGACTTCGAAGTATAATAGAAAATATAAAGCCCAATGACAACACCAAATTACAAACTGTGGATGTCAGTGCGTATAGCAATATAAAGACACGGGAGGATTATAAATACAATAATCCCTAGAGCATAGTAGAAATAAACAAATTCCCTTAATGGAAGTTGGAATAGAAGAAGGATTGTTGCGATAGTCAGAATGAGGTGGAGAACCAGAGTTGGATTAAGCATTTTCACAATTTGTAGATATACGAAACTAAGAAAGAAAGTATAGGAATAGTGAGAATAATGGAATGGAAGAGTTTAATTTATAATGGAAATATCAGACAGAGTAATCGAGGCAGATCACCATATTTAATCCTAGAGATCTTAATTTCCTTACTCGCCGAAGAATTAAATCTTTTAGATTTCGAAGATTTTCTTTAAATCCCTTGAATTCCGAAATTCAACCAAGACAACGTCAAAAGTTAAGATGCACCTTATTTTCTAATTTCCACCGTGACTACATCAAAAGTTAAATCTCTATCTCAATCTGTCGTGACAGCTTCATTCGTACACTTCAACTAATCGAATCGTTTTATCTATATTAGTCAATAATGATAAAACATTATTTATCAACTCTTATTTGTCATGGAAACATTTTTATTGTTATCCATGACCATCCCACTCAAATTTCGGGACGAAATTTCTTTAACGGGTAGGTACTGTGACGACCCGGGAATTTCCGACCAAATTTAAATCTAAACTTATTATGATTCCGACACGATAAGCAAAGTCTGTAATATTGAAGTCTCAAAAACTTTGAACTGTGTTCATGTGTACTTTTGACCTTTGACTAATCCCGACGATTCACGAACAATTGTTGTAAATAAATATGTATGTATATATAAAAATATAAGTCTTGGTAATAAATTGAAATTTTATAATATAATTAGAATTAAATATATAAAATAAGATACAAAATAATTAAGTGTAATTTAAAATGAGTTTATATATATGATTTCTATGTATAATTAATATTATATGTAATGTATATAAAAGATATAAATATTATGTGATAAAATTTATAATATCTATTACTATGATGAAACAACATACTATAGTAAATAAATAAATATATATTATTATATTGTTATTATTATTACTTTTAGTATATTTTTGGTATCTTATCTATAATATTATTATTATTAATATAATTACCATTAATTATATTTATCGATTTTTAATATTAATGATGTAAAAAAAAATATAGATATATATATTTATAAATAGCTGTGCTTTTAATTTTATAAAAAAATAGAGTACGAACCTACTTTAACTTCACAATCAATCTGTTCCTCGAATTTGTTTCTGTCGAGTTGTTACTAGTCTCTTTCAACCCCAATAATCATTTTCTGTATATTAACACTTGCAATTTAGGTTGAATTAAATAGAAAATTATTGCAAATTACTTTTTATTTCTCTGTTCTTGCACTTTTTACCAATAGCACAATTTCAAAACAAATTTCAAATTCCATTAATGCAGTTCTAATAGGATTGATACGTTTGAACTATCTGCAAAGGGTCATCTTCCAATTCTTCCTAGGTAATCCGAATTTCGAAGTCAAAGTTCTAGTTGTAAAAGTCAAACCATTTGTTCTTGGTGCAAATTTGGATTTGTTTTGATATCTCCATTTAAATCGATGATTCCAATAGTTTTTATGAATGTTTTGTAAACTATTTTGTGTTAGAATCATGTGCCAAAACAGCCTTAATCTCTAAATCAATAATTTTTTTTACCGTCGCTACAGCAGACTATTTTATATATATATTTTTTTCTGTTGTTGAGTCAATTAATTTAGATTCACAATATACCAAACGTCTTTTGTTTCAATTATATGAACTAAATTAATTTAGGTATATAAGCTTTTGAATGATTTGATGCTGTGAAGAAGAAGGAATATGGGAAACAAGGAAATACGGTTTAACATAATTAAAAATCGGTTATAAAACAGGAAAGAATAGGCAGATCGATGGTTAGGAAGGGTGTTCTGGTAACGAGAGGTCTCGGGTTCGAGACCTGCTGGTGAGTTTTCTTTTTAAAGCCCATATATGTGAGGTAGTTCATATTTATTATCTCTTTATTATTATCATCTTTATTATTAGTTATTGTTAATATTATTAATATTATAATTATAATTAATATTATAACTAGTATCACTACCATAGTTGACTTTTCTTTTTAAAGCCCATATATGTGAGGTAGTTCATATATATTATCTCTTTATTATTATCATCTTTATTATTAGTTATTGTTAATATTATTAATATTATAATTATAATTAATATTATAACTAGTATCACTACCATAGTTATAAGTATTAATCATTATTATTATTATTATATCTACATGTATTATAGGAATTATTATCATTAGTATTATTATTACTATGAATATTACATATGTATTATTGTAATTATAATTATGATCATTATTATTACTATTATCATTATTATGAACATATACAATTTATCATTATAAATATTACTATTAGTATCATTTTATAAATGGATAGTATTATTATTATTGTTATTATCAAAAAAAAAGGTATTAGTACTAAAATCATTACTGACGTTATCATTTATTATTAGTATTATGACTATTGACACAACTATGAATGATATTATTATTATTATGATCATTAACTTATCATTTTAGTGCAATTATTAACATAAGTATTTTCTTAACAATATCGTTATTATTATTAGTAAATCATAATTATCAAAACTATTATTTTTGTTACAGATAATATATTGACCTAACATATATATTATAATTATATTAATAGATTATATACCTATATATAAAACATATTAACATTATTTCCATAAATACTTATATATATATATATATATATATATATATATATATATATATATATATATATATATATATATATATATATATATATATATATATATATATATATATATATATATATATATATATATATATAACAAACCAAAGAATTTTAGATATAATACTAACCATATAAATATATATATTGATATATTAATATAATTAAATATATAGATACTAATTATTTTAAATATATGTACAACATAAATATATAACTATATAAGTAATAATCATTTACAAATATATTTATATATACAAATTAAATAAATAATATATAAAGAGATAGTATATGAAATTGTTCGAGTACGGTTATATGTATTAATGAATATATAAATGATATAGGTTCGTGAATCCAAGGCCAACCCTACATTGTTCAGTTGTTGAATATAGTCATATGTATTTTTACTACAAAATACATTAGGTGAGTTTCATTTGATTCCCTTTTTACTCTTTACATTTTTGGGACTGAGAACACATGCGCTGTTTTTATAAATGTTTTACGAAATAGACACAAGTAATTGAAACTACATTATATGGTTGAATGATTGAAATCGAATATGCCCCTTTTTATTAAGTCTGGTAATCTAAGAATTAGGGAACAGACACCCTAATTGACGCGAACTCTAAAGATAGATCTATCGGGCCCAACAAGCCCCATCCAAAGTACCGGATGCTTTAGTAATTCGAAATTTATATCATGTCCGAAGGAGGATCCCGGAATGATGGGGATATTCTTATATGCATATTGTAAATGTCGATTACCAGGTGTTCAATCCATATGAATGATATTTTTGTCTCTATGCATGGAACGTATGTTTACGAGAAATGGAAATATGAAATCTTGTGGTCTATTAATATTATGAAATGATTATTTATGTTAAACTAATGAACTCACCAACCTTTTGGTTGACACTTTAAAGCATGTTTATTCTCAGGTATGAAAGAAATCTTCCGCTGTGTAATTGCTCATTTTAAAGATATTACTTAGAGTCATTCATGACATATTTCAAAAGACGTTGCATTCGAGTCGTTGAGTTCATCAAGATTATTATTAAGTTAATTATAGTAAAATATATTACGAAATGGTATGCATGTTGTCAACTTTCGATGTAATGAAAGATTGTCTTTTCAAAAACGAATGCAATGTTTGTAAAATGTATCATATAGAGGTCAAGTCTCTGGCGATGAAATCAACTGTTGTGAATCGTTTATAATCGATATGGATTTCGTTCGGATAGATTAGGACGGGTCCTTTCATCGTGTGAGCTGCTGTTCACACACAAATCACTCATAAACCCTAGAAATTAAAGCTAAACCTCAATTTCTTCGTTCACAAGCTGGATTAGACTAAACTAACATAAACACACTCTCAAATCACTATTACACACGTAAAAATGATTCCTTTTTGCTAAAAATTACTCTAAACTCAAAAACCCAAACAAATAAACTCTTTAATCACCAAAAATCCCTAGGATGATGTTGAAATCACAACCAATTCTCTGATACCAATGATGAAACATGACTAGGAACTTAGAAATCAACAAATTTAACTCACACAATGGTGGAATAAGTGAATCAAACCCTCTAGTGAATAGATTAAGCTTTTTGGGATTAATTTAGTCAAACCACAACTAAATCAAGTGTGATTAGATCAACACCTAGAGTTATTATTCACCACCTGGGTGATTTGGGCTGAGAGAGAATCGAAAGAGCTCACCAGATCTGAGTGTGTGTAACAAATGAGAGGCTTAACCTAAAATGAAGAACATAAGACTTTATATACCCCTGCTATTGACTCACCCGTACGAGTCATCCATCACACGTACGAGTTGGCTTCATCAGCCGTACGGGTGATCACTCACTCGTGTCTTCTCATTTAGGTTGTAATTGTGACTTAGCTCAGCATCAACCGTGCGTATGAGCCTGTCAACCGTACGGGTGAGGCTTCACTCGTACGTCTGACTAAGTCTAACATAGTTAAACATCCAAATCTCATTCCTGCAGTTCCTGTAACCACATACAAACACAGATAGAATAATAACGAGCGATCATGGTGGCCTGTAAACTGTTGTACCTGCAATGGACGTGGGTAGATGTCTAGGGACTTGCATAAAATGCATCAACATCAACAGTTATATGTATACATATAACATTTATCTCCTAGACTTACGTACTTCAATTGTGAACTTCTGAAAACCACCCCAAACTACGAATTAGTTCTTCGAATTTTTGGAAAATGCTGATGAAGCAGCAAAAACTGTAAACGAACTTAACAGTCGAAAGTTTGATGATAAAGAGTGGTGAGTTGAAAAAGCTCAGAAAATGAGAAAATTTGGTACTGAAAAATGGATAGAGCAAACCATGAAGGTGGCTTTAGACAAATCACAAGGACTAAACGTACCTTCAAAGAATCCAAATGATTCAGTGTCTGCTGAAGTCTTTAGCGAATACCTTGCTCCTTACTCTAAACCCTTGCGGACAATATTCTTCATCATCCTCTGATCTTAGATATTCTAAGATATCATTATATCTTTCATTATAAATATCTTCGGTATTCCTGAATATATCTTCATAACTACTATTATTCGAAATTATTTATCTCTTCGTGCTATCTGTGTTACATCATAAAAGAAACTATTTTAGTTTCTAAATTCTGAAACCTTCGAGTTTAAATTATGAATGTTTTTGAAGTAGTGTTGGGAATTGAAGCATGAGTTAGTATAATATAATGACACTTGATCAACGTGATTATATTACAGTAAGTCATGCTGAGTTTCTAATGGAACGTAATGATTCACAGACCATAATGTCATCGTGTGCCATGTTACACGACTCTTACATTCTACCTAATCTCCAAACATATCGAGAACATATCTTCCTGATAGTTCTATCTTTTCTCTTGACTTCTGGTAATTTAATAAATCAAGATCGTGCTATTACAATCTCTCTTAGAACATTAGTCATGTTCATACGAAACTCCATACCTACGAATTCTGGACCATTACTGGCTGTACTTAATGGCAAGAAGAGAAAACAAAAGTGTGATGACCCGTCCTAATCCATCCGGACGAAGTCCATATCGATTATAAATGATTCACAACAGTTGATTACATCGCGAGGTACTTGACCTCTATATGATACATTTTACAAACATTGCATTCATTTTTGAAAAGACAATCTTTCATTACATAGGAAGTTGACAACATGCATACCATTTCGTGATATATCTTACTATAATTGACTTAATTATTATCTTGATGAACTCAACGACTCGAATGCAACATCTTTTGAAATATGTCATGAATGACTCCAAGAATATCTCTAAGATGAGCAAATGCACAGCGGAAGATTTCTTTCGTACCTGAAAATAAACATCCTTTAAAGTGTCAACAAAAAGGTTGGTGAGTTCATTAGTTTAACATAAATAATCATTTCATAATTTTAATAGACCACAAGATTTCATATTTCCATTTCTCATAAACATACGTCCAATGCATAGAGAGAAAAATATCATTCATATGGATTGAACACCTGGTAACCGACATTCACAATATGCATATAAGAATATCCCCATCATTTCGGGATCCTCCTTCGGACATGATATAAATTTCGAAGTACTAAAGCATCCGGTACTTTGGATGGGGCTTGTTGGGCCCAATAGATCTATCTTTAGAGTTCGCGTCAATTAGGGTGTCTGTTCCCTAATTCTTAGATTACCAGACTTAATAACAAAGGGGCATATTCGATTTCGATCATTCAACCATATAATGTAGTTTCGATTACTTGTGTCTATTTCGTAAAACATTTATAAAAAACAGCGCATGTATTCTCAGTCCCAAAAATATATATTGCGAAAGCATTTAAAAAGGGAATAATGAAACTCACGCATATAAATATTGTAAAACAGTTAATAAAGCATTTGCATGTATTCTCAGCCCAAAAATGTATATAAAAAGGGAATAATGAAACTCACAGTATTGTATTTTGTAGTAAAAATACATATGACGACATCTAACAATGCATGGTTGGCCCTGGATTCACGAACCTATATCATTTGTATATTTATTAATATACGTAATCGTAACCGAGCAAGTTTATATAAATTATTATTAATAATATACTTGTTATATCTTTTGTTATTTAGATAAATTTAATATATTTAGTTTATGTATATAATATAACTAATATTGATCATTCTTTATAATATGTTACAAATATATATATTAGAGTTTATATATGATAACAATATATATTTACGTATTATTTGATACCTTATATATATATATATATATATATATATATATATATATATATATATATATATATATATATATATATATATATATATATATATATATATATATATATATATATATATATATATATATAGTTTAGTAATTATCATTTTAATAACAACAGTATAGTGATATGTAAATTCTAATATTGTAGTATTGTATTTTTATATAAAACTATCCATTTTACAACTAATGATACTAATAATAATAAGTTTAATAATACATTACTAATATTTATATTATTAATAAAGATGATATTATTAGTAGTTATACCCATATCGCTAGTAATAGTAATAAACCTATTAATGATAATAACAATAATAATAATACTTAAGGCTAATACTAACATGATATTAATATTCATAATCAATAATAATAATAACAATAATAATAATAATAATAATAATAATAATTATAATAATAATAATAATAATAATAATAATAATAATAATAATAATAATAATAATAATAATAATAATAATAATAATAATAATAATAATAATAATAATAATAATAATAATAATGATGATGATAATAATAATAATAAATAATGGAATAATCATACTACCTCTAAAGGTCTTCAAAAAGAATAATATGACACAGAGTAGACTCGAACCTGCAACCTTTCTTAAACCCGACAACACCTTCAACCAACGAACCATCTCAACTTTTCTGTTTTAAAAACCAATTAAATTTAATTTAATCCATTTTCTGTTTTGTTCCCTTCTTCTTCCCAAGCACAAATCGACAAGCACTCCAGAATCAAACTGAACCAATTTAATTTCGGTTCTTGACTTCTAGATTAACTCATGGACTAAGACTACTAGTGTGATTAACAGAGACAAACAACAACAAAAAAAAAAATTGAACAGACCCTGCTGGAGTCCGTCGAATGTTAAAAAGAAAAAAAATTGATTTTGATTTTGACCTGAAACGTAAACACCAATTCGAATTTCTTTAAGAACATGATGGTTGACTTTTTATCTTAAAAGTTTGACATTCGAAATTTGATATCAATAGAAAAAATTGGAAATTCAAAATTTACAGATAGTTGGAGTGGATGATTCCTTACAAGACTACATTAATAGATTTTGGAAATTGATTCGAGATTGAATTATGGATTAAATGGGCTGCGAAGGAGAAAAAAAATAAATAAATTCCATTTCTTTATTCCTGATACAACTCCTCAAATAGCAGTGAAGAATAGAATTCGTATAACAATTGATTATGCAGTAATATGATTTGATTGAGAATTTGTATTTTAGGGTGTAGCCATCGACCAAAGTTCACGGGTGTTAGGAACACAAAAAAAAAACACAGATAATGATATAGATACACGAATCTGTTTTTGTATATATAAGTAATGTTTAATAATGTTCATTAATAAACCTATTAAATATAATAATAATTAATAAATTTATTAAACATAATAATATGTTAATATTAATAATCACTATAACTATAACAATAATATATTTTTTTTTTTGATATTAATAAAAAGTGATAATGTTAATAAAAATAGTTTTAATACTAATTATAATTTTAATCATTCTTAATGTTTATATCTTAAATCTTTATTTTAATAACTATAGTCTTTTAATTAACTATAACAATGATAATATTAATAATACTAATATTAATGTTAATACTAATAATAAAAAAATGATGAAATAATAATACTACAATACAAATATATCTTACTTGTAATTAAATTTAATATATTAATATTTCATATTATTGATTATAAACATTTCATAATAACTTATATTGAATTTTATACATTCTATTATATTACAACATAAAATCAACAATTATGTATAGCATCATATATATATTTATATACATATACATATATATATTTTAACTATTATATAAAAATTATGTTTTTAAATATTGAGTAGGTAACTAACTATGTATAAATTAATTCAAAATATACATTTAATACTTTGTTAACGTTGACAAATTATATTCGAAATCAGTTACATTCAATATACTTTTTATAATAAACTAAATAGTTTTTAACATAGCAAGTTTTATGTTATCCTAAGTTATCTTTTATATATCTAAATCACATAGTATTTTAATTTATAATATATAATTATTATTTATATATATATATCTTATATATGATACACTATTACAATAATTACACATAGAAATCATATATATTTAGCTTCATTTTAAATTACCCTTTATTATTTTGTATCTTATTTTACATTTTTAATTCTAATATTTAAATTATATTTTATAATTTCGAATCATTATACATACTTACCTTTATATACATACATATATACTAACAACAATTGTTCGTGAATCGTCGAGCACAGTAAAAGGTACTTGATTGCTTGAATATAATTCCAAAAGTTTTGAGACTTCAATATTATAGACTTTGCTTATCGTGTCGAAATCATGTAAAGATAAATGTTTAAATTTGATCAAAAATTTCCGGGTCGTCACAAAAAGCATGAAGCTTCGAAATAGAAATGGGAGCTAAATCGCAGCAAATAGGAGGGAGCATTAACTGTGGATGTCAATGATTAAAGAAAGACAGAAGCAGAGACTCCGAAATATAAGAGAAGATATAAAGCCGAACAACAACCCAGAAATTACAAACCGTGTATATCGATGCGAATAGCAATATAAAGACACGGGAGAACTAAAAACACTATAAAACCAAGAGTATAAGAGAAGTGAATAAATTCCTCTGGTGGCGGATGAAAAAGAAGAATGACAGATATGAAAGTTAGGAGTATATCAAGAATCAGAACTAATGGAGCATATTGACGAATGCTCTATAATATGAATCGAGGGAGAAAGAATAGAAGGTGTGAGCTGTGGAAATAAGGAAATGAAGGGAGTGGATTTATCAAAATATCTGACAGAGAAATCAAAACAGATTATCGCATTTAACCAAAGAGGATCCTAATTTCCTTAATTACCGAAGAACCAAATCTTATTACTAAGATTTTCTCTAAATCCCTTGAATTCCGGAAATCAACCGTGGCTACGTCACCAGTTAAGGCAAACATGTAATTACTCATCTTCACTCTTTTGTGATAGCTTCACTCGTACTCTTCACAGAATCAAATTTTTTTATCCATATTACTCACTGATAATAAAACCCTTATTTTTAGCTCGTATGCGTCATGAAAACATACTTATTGTCAGCCATGACCATCCCAATCAAATTTCGGGACGAAATTTCTTTAACGGGTAGGTACTGTGACGACCTGGAAATTTCCGACCAAATTTAAACTTGATCTTTATATATTTCCGACATGATAAGCATAGTCTGTAATGTTGAAGTCTCAAAAACATTGAACTGTGTTCACGTATTCAATTGCCCTTCGACTGTTCTCGACGATTCACGAACAATGATGTGTAAATAGATATGTATGTATGTATATATATATATATGTGTGTGTGTGTGTGTGTATTAAATTGAGAAATATTAATAAAATATTAAACGGTTTGATTGATATGAAAATAAATTATGAAATTTATTATATGACTTAAAAATGTTAACAAAGTATTAAACGTATAACGTTATACTTATTCGTTTTAGATAAACATCTACGTAATAAAACGTGTTATGTGAAACGTGTGTGTGTATATATATATATATATATATATATATATATATATATATATATATATATATATATATATATATATATATATATATATATAAGTATATTGAACATATATATAAGCGGTTTCAAATACAATTAATAGATACAGTAACACCTGATTCATATTAAACAAGTTAATACAAACTTATAAGGATTTAAAATAAACATAAGTTCTAGTAATAGATTTTATGATCTAAATATAATTAGTTTTAGAAGAATAAACTTTATAATAATTATTTGATTAAATTTCAAACGTTCGAAAACATTTTCAGTCTAATAGAATTATATTACTAAAACATTTTATAATGTAATTTAAATATGTATATAAAACCTAATTAAAGTTTTATAAATTACAAGTACATATAATTATTGTTTCAAAGATATAAAACGTACTACGATATATTTTGAAAGATTTGTACATTTTAAAACATGTCAAGAAGTAGATTATTAAAGTTATTATCATTATCTTTTATTGTTATAAATTTTAGAAATTATATAAAATGATTTGAGTGTCATGTCTTCTTTAAAAAGGAATATAACTTTATAAATATCTAGAACCACTTTTGACAAATTGTTACCGAGCCATTTTAATACGGATAAAGGTTTTAACGTTATCTTAAAATTTAGAATCTTTCTAGAAACCTTTTGACAAGTTATAAATGATAACGGTCTGTGATTTAATATAAATATATAAATAACTTGCAACGTGTAATTAAAAACGTGTTTATATATATTTCGAATTATTTAATAAATGATATTAGTATTCGATTAGTGACTCGATTGATATTTAAATAAGTAAATTAGAATATTTGAGATGTCAGAGTAAACGCTAGTACATAAATGATTCATATCAAATTATGTTATAATATGAAACGATTTTAAATTATATATAATAAACTCTAAAATATAGTTAGTTTTGAAAAACTAATTATTATATTATTAAATAAATATATATATATATATATATATATATATATATATATATATATATATATATATATATATATATATATATATATATATATATATATATATATATATATATATATATATATATATATATATATGTATATATGTATATATATATGTATATATAGGGGAAGGATCAATGGGGAAGTAACCAATCGAGGGAAGCGCGGGGAAGCAAAATTTGTTTTTTTGGATTTTTTTTGAATTTTTTTTTCCGGCATCAAGATTACACAAAAATATGAACATTTAGAAGAGACACTTCGTGATGAATGTTATTATTTAGGCGGGAAAACGATCGACAAAAATAACATTTAAGATAATATTCTTCTCGAAGAATATGAACGTTTTTTTTCTTCATGTTTTGTGAAGTAAAATTTAGCCCGATTTAGAGTTTAGGGTTTATGGTTTAGGGTTTGGTGTTTTGGTTTTATTCCATAAACCCAAAACACCAAACCCTAAACCCTAAACCCTAAACCCTAAACCCTAAACTCTAAACCGTTCGTGTTAAAAACTCAATCTAAATCCTAAATCTAAACCCTAAATCTAAACCCTAAATCCCAAATTTCTAAACCCTAATATCTAAACGCTAATATCTAAACCCCAATAGCTAAAACCTCAAAATACGCTCGAAAAACACGATAATTGTTATATATTACTTCTTCGAGCGTTTTCCAACCAAAATAAAAATATTTATCACAAAGTGTCTCTACTAAATGTTCATATTTTCATCTCATCTATAATGTTCGTGAACAAAGTTTTTTCAAAAAACGAAAAAAAAAAAATTTGCTTCCCCCCGCTTCCCCCCGATTGGTTACTTCCCTCTTGATCCTACCCCTATATATATATATATATATATATATATATATATATATATATATATATATATATATATATATATAACGAAACGATGATTTAATGAAGCAAATGACCAAAACACTCAAACGTTCAAGTTACACTTTGAGTGATTTAGTTTATTGATGATTAGAGTCTAAATGATTTAATGAAAGGACGTTCGAAAAACCGGAACCGGGACATAAGTCGAGCGTCAACGTACAAGTCATTGGAACTAAAAGTACAAGTCATGTATACTCGAGAATATAATATAATATATATATATATATATATATATATATATATATATATATATATATATATATATATATGTATGTATAATTATAAAGATTAAATATATATTTATATTAATTAAAAGTGTCGGCAGCCTGAATAAGTGCAATGTGAGCTGGAGATGAGCCTCATGCGATCGCATGGGCTCTCCACGCAATCCTCATGCGATCGCATGAGGAGTAGGTGGGCTTAACATCTTTAAATACCGAACGAAATTCAGTCTGGTAACTCATTCTCATCATTCATATTCGCAGAGATATAAGTATATATATTATTTATATTATTATTATTATTATTATTATTATTATTATTATTATTATTATTATTATTATTATTATTATTATTATTATTATTATTATCATTATTATTATTATTAAGATTATTATTATTATTATTATTAATCTTATTATTATTATTATTATTAAATATACATAAATTACTACGACGAGGTCATGTCCAAACGATTTCAAAAATGGTTTTCGAGTGAGTCAAAGCTAAGGAAGTTATGGGTTATAGCTATGGATGTTATGGGTATTGCTCGGGGGTTTTGATCGTGAATCTAGTGTTTATCATTTCCGTTGCATTTACGTACTTTCCTACAATATTGAATCACAATATTGATACGTGAACATTCATATATTATCTTTTATATATTAATAGTGTATCCCTGACTAGTGCTCGAATACATATAATTATGCATGCTTATATGCTTAATTTCGTCGTTAAATAGTTTATGATAAATCACGAATTTGACACATATGCTACTGAGATAAGGTATATGATATACTTGTCGTTGGAAATCTGGCGAAAAATTAATAACTTTTCATTTAGATATCGTATTGTTTCGATGAACGGATCAAAAGATATGGTCAACTGAATTATCATTAATTCTAATATTATTATTATTATTATTACTATCGTCGTTTCTGTTATCGTCATTATTATTATTATCTAATTGTTATTATCTAATAATTATTATTATTATTATCATTATCGTTATCAATATAAGTATTATCATTAAAATCGTTATTGCTATTATTAATACTATCGTTATTATCACTAAAGTTATTAATAATAATAATAATAATAATAATAATAATAATAATAATAATAATAATAATAATAATAATAATAATAATAATATTATTATTATTATTATTATTATTATTATTATTATTATTATTATTATTATTATTATTATTATTATCATTATAATAATTATTAGTATTATCATTAGTATTATTATAATTATTATTATTAGTATCGTTATCATTAAAACTAATATTAGTGTCATCTAATTATTATGATTACTATTATTATCATTATTATGAATGCGATATAGAAGATGACTAAAAGCTATTAAACAAATCGATTAGGAAATAATGAGTATATGTATCATGATGAAATTAAAATATTGTAAGATATTGAATTAGATAAAATATCATTTTCATTATTTTTTTATCATTATTATTATTATTAAAAGTATCAATAATATTAAAACTATCATTTTTATTAAAATTATCATTTTTGATAGAAATATCATTGTTATTATAAAATATCAATATTATTATCATTTTAGTATTATTATTATTAAAAATTATCATTTTGAATAGAATTATTATTTTTATATAATATATTATTATCATTACAGTTAATAATAAAAAATATCGTTATAATTAAAATTATCATGACTAAATTATCATTTTAGTATAATTAATATCATCGTTAGTAAATATAAATACTGTTATTATTATTAGTAGAATAATAATAATTATTATTATTACAAAATAATATAACTTTTACTTATTATTATTATCAATATTATTTTATCAAATAAAAAATGTGATACAAAGATATTTTTACCACACGTAATATAATTACATCAATAATACATACCACTATATTTTTATATATTAAGTGAACTTTATAAATTTTATTACTTGAGATATATAAAAGTATATTTTTATCATATATAAATTTTAATATAAATTTTTTTTAATAAATGACTTGTATTATTTACTTTAATAAAATCTGATAAATATATTTAAATATATAAAACGGCTATATAATAAACATGTATAGATTTTGAAAGTCATTTTTGGATTAGATGACTTTTGTTGACTTTTGCATGATAATCTCGAGCATTAGGATTGTGATACACTATGACCTGACCTAGCTTGTTAGACATTTATTTGACCAATATATACTAATATAGGTTCGTGAATCCGAGGCCAACCCTGCACTTGTTCAGTGCCGTCATTTGCATTATTGCTACAAAATACAGTATCGTGAGTTTCATTTGCTCTTTTTTTAAATGCTTTTGCAATATATATTTTTGGGACTGAGAATGCATGCGATGTTTTATAAATGTTTGACAAAATAGACACAAGTACTCAAAAATTACATTCTATGGTTGGATTATCGAAATCGAATATCGCCCCTTTTAGCTTGGTAGCCTAAGAATTAGTTGGACGTTATAATTGCCTTCTAATTGACGCGAATCCTAAAGATAGATCTATGGACCTTGACAAGTTCCATTCGGGGTACGAATGCTTTAGTACTTCAATCGATATATACTGATTACGACGGCCGGTATATAGCATACTGATTGCGATGAGCCGATATGCGGGGGATATTCTATATGCATCTAGTTAGTTTGGTTATCAAGCGTTCACCATATGAATGATTTTTATGCAGATTGCTATATGATGTATATGAAAAATGGAAATGAGAATCTTGTGGTCTATTAAAATTATGGAAATGATCGATTATGATAAACTAATGAACTCACCAACCTTTTGGTTGACACTTTTAAGCATGTTTATTCTCAGGTATTAAAGAAATCTTTCGCTGTGCATTTGCTCATTTTAAAGATATTACTTGGAGTCATTCATGGCATATTTCAAAAGACGTTGCATTCGAGTCATTGAGTTCAACAAGATTATTATTAAGTCATTTATAGTTTGGATATATTATGAAATGGTATGCATACATATCAACTTTCGTTGTAATGAAAGTTTGTCTTTTAAAAATGAATGCAATGTTTGTAAAACTTATCATATAGAGGTCAAATACCTCGCAATGAAACCAATTATTATGTAACGTTTATAATCGATATGAACGGGGCATTTCTGAAATGTCCCGTTCATATTGATTATAAACGTTCCATATTAATTGATTTCGTCGCGAGGTTTTGACCTCTATATGAGACATTTTTCAAAGACTGCATTTATTTTTAAAACAACCATAACCTTTATTTTATCGATAAAGATTTAAAAAGCATTACGTAGATTATCAAATAATGATAATCTAAAATATACCGTTTATACACGACCATTACATAATGGTTTACAATAAGAATATATTACATCAAAAATAAGTTTCTTGAATGCAGTTTTTACATAATATCTTACAAGCATGGACTTCAAATCTTGTCCTTATTTGAGTATGCAACGGCGGAAGCTCTTAATAATCACCTGAGAATAAACATGCTTAAAAGGTCAACAAAATTGTTGGTGAGTTCTAGGTTTAACCTATATATTATCAAATCATAATAATAGACCACAAGATTTCATATTTCAATATACATCCCATACATAGAGATAAAATTCATTCATATGGTGAACACCTGGTAACCGACATTAACAATATGCATATAAGAATATCCCCTATCATTCCGGGAAATCCTTCGGACATGATATAAACGAATTCGAAGTACTAAAGCATACAAAGTACTGAAATGTCCCGTTCATATTGATTATAAATGTTCTATATTAATTGATTTCGTCGCGAGGTTTTGACCACTATATGAGACATTTTTCAAAGACTGCATTCATTTTTAAAACAACTATAACCTTTATTTTATCGATAAAGGTTTAAAAAGCATTACGTAGATTATCAAATAATGATAATCTAAAATATACCGTTTACACACGACCATTACATAATGGTTTACAATAAGAATATATTACATCAAAAATAAGTTTCTTGAATGCAGTTTTTACATAATATCATACAAGCATGGACTCCAAATCTTGTCCTTATTTTAGTATGCAACAGCGGAAGCTCTTAATAATCACCTGAGAATAATCATGCTTAAAACGTCAATAAAAATGTTGGTGAGTTATAGGTTTAACCTATATATTATCAAATCATAATAATAGACCACAAGATTTCATATTTCAATGTACATCCCATACATAGAGATAAAAATCATTCATATGGTGAACACCTGGTAACCGACATTAACAAGATGCATATAAGAATATCCCCTATCATTCCGGGAAATCCTTCGGACATGATATAAACGAATTCGAAGTACTAAAGTATCCGGTACTTTGGATGGGGTTCGTTAGGCCCAATAGATCTATCTTTAGGATTCGCGTCAATTAGTAGATCGGTTTACTAATTCTTAGGTTACCAAGCAAAAGGGGCATATTCGGCTTCGATCATTCACCCATATAATGTAGTTTCAATTACTTGTGTCTATTTCCTAAAACATTTATAAAACTGCATGTATTCTCATCCCAAAATATTAGATTTTAAAAGTGGGACTATAACTCACTTTCACAGATTTTTACTTCTTCGGGAAGTAAGACTTGGCCACTGGTCGATTCACCAACCTATAACAAATATGTTCATATATATCAAAGTATGTTCAAAATATATTTACACCATTTTTAATACATTTTAATGTTTTAAGTTTATTAAGTCATTGTCCTCGTTAGTAACCTACAACTAGTTGTCCACAATTAGATATACAGAAATAAATTGATATATATTATCTTGAATCAATCCATGACCCAGTGTATACACGTCTATGGCTAGATCACAACTCAAAGTATATATATTTTTAGAATCAACCTCAACCCTGTATAGCTAACTCCAACATTACTGCATATAGAGTGTCTATGGTTGTTCCAAATAATATATATATATATATGGGTCGATATGATATGTTAAAATATTTGCATACGTGTCTATGGTATCCCAAGATTACATTAGAATACATGTATAATACAATATAAGTTATCTAGGATATGATTTGTATAGAATTGTTACAATATTTCCCGTAGCTACAACAATCAAAAAATATCCAATCTTGTTTTACCCATAACTTCTTCGTTTTAAATCCGATTTGAGTGAATCAAATTGCTATGGTTTTATATTGAACTCTATTTTATGAATCTAAACATAAAAAGTATAGGTTTATAGTTGTAAAAAATAAGTTACAAGTCATTTTTGTAAAGGTAGTCATTTCAGTCGAAAGAACGACGTCTAGATGACCAATTTGGAAAACATACTTTCACTTTGAGTTTAACCATGATTTTTGGATATAGTTTTATGTTCATAAGAAAAATCATTTTCCCAGAATAACAACTTTTAAATCAAAGTTTATCATAGTTTTTAATTAACTAACCCAAAACAGCCCGCGGTGTTACTACGACGGCGTATATCCGGTTTTACGGTGTTTTTCGTGTTTTCCGGTTTTAAATCATTAAGTTAGAATATCATATAGATATAGAACATGTGTTTAGTTGATTTTAAAAGTCAAGTTAGAAGGATTAACTTTTATTTGCGAACAAGTTTAGAATTAACTAAACTATGTTCTAGTGATTACATGTTCAAATCTTCGAATAAGATAGTTTTATATGTATGAATCGAATGATGTTATGAACATCATTACTACCTCAAGTTTAGTAGGTAAACCTACTGGAAGTGACAAGAAATGATCTACCTTCAAAGGATCTTGGATGGCTTTAAAGTTCTTGAAGTAGAATCATGGCACGAAAACAAGTTCAAGTAAGATTATCACTCGAATTAAGATTATTATAGTTATAGAAATTGAATCAAAGTTTGAATATGAGTATTACCTTGTATTAGAAAGATATCTTACTGTAAATAAGAAAGATTTCTTGAAGTTGGATGATCACTTTACAAGATTGGAAGTAAGCTAGCAAACTTGGAAGTATTCTTGATTTTATGAAACTATAACTTATAGAATTTATGAAGAACACTTAGAACTTGAAGATAGAACTTAAGAGAGATCACTTAGATGAAGAAAATTTAAGAATGAAAGTGTTTGTAGGTGTTTTTGGTCGTTGGTATATGGATTAGATATAAAGGATGTGTAATTTTGTTTTCATGTAAATAAGTCATGAATGATTACTAATATTTTTGTAATTTTATGAGATATTTCATGCTAGTTGCCAAATTATGGTTCCCACATATGTTAGGTGACTCACATGGATTGCTAAGAGCTGATCATTGGAGTGTATATACCAATAGTACATACATCTAAAAGCTGTGTATTGTACGAGTACGAATACGGGTGCATACGAGTAGAATTGTTGATGAAACTGAATGAGGATGTAATTGTAAGCATTTTTGTTAAGTAGAAGTATTTTGATAAGTGTATTGAAGTCTTTCAAAAGTGTATGAATACATATTAAAACACTACATGTATATACATTTTAACTGAGTCGTTAAGTCATCGTTAGTCATTACATGTAAATGTTGATTTGAAACCTTTAAGTTAACGATTTTGTTAAATGTTGTTAACCCAATGTTTATTATATCTAATAAGATGTTAAATTATTATATTATAATGATATTATGATATATTAATATATCTTAATATGATATATATATATATATATATATATACATTTAAATGTCGTTACAACGATAATCGTTACATATATGTCTCGTTTCGAAATCCTTAAGTTAGTAGTCTTGTTTTTACATATGTAGTTCATTGTTAATATACATAATGACATGTTAACTTATCATTTATCATGATTAAACATAGTGTAACAATATCTTAATATGATTCATATGTAATTAGTAAGACGTTGTTATAACGATAATCATTATATATATCGTTTCGAGTTTCTTAATTCAATAAACACAGTTTTATGTATATAACTCATTGTTAAAATACCTAATGAGATACTTACTTATCATAATATCATGTTAACTATATATATAATCATATATATATATATCATCATATAGTTTTTACAAGTTTTAACGTTCGTGAATCACCGGTCAACTTGGGTGGTCAATTGTCTATATGAAACCTATTTCAATTAATCAAGTCTTAACAAGTTTGATTGCTTAACATGTTGGAAATACTTAATTATGTAAATATCAATTTCATTTAATATATATAAACATGGAAAAGTTTGGGTCACTACAATTTCAGTAACCCTACCTATAATTACAATATCGAATTTGAAAAGGAAATATAATGAGTATGAAAAGAAAAGAGACGCACAACCGACTCTATGATCAAAACTACCTATTCCTATATATTTTTATTAGGACTATGTCATTTCTAAGTGTTTTATTGTTTTATTTGTTTAATTATGAATGTAAGAGCAATATAGCTCCTAAGTGTTTAAATGTTTAAAGTGATGAAAAGTTATTAATAAAATATTATGTTTGTGTTATACTTTGCATTATTTAATATTCTGTCAAGTTATTTATATTCAATTTAAAAGAAGTCTGCAAAAGTGCTCCGCAAATCATTCTATAATCCTACAATCAAGTAACATCACTTTTTCCTTTATTTTCAATTATGTCCTTTATTTATTACATTCTTTTATTATAAATGCAATGAGGACATTGCATAATCTAAGTGTGGGGAGGGAAGTGATTAATCACTTAAAAGATTAAAAAGATACTATCAATTTTCCCGAAAAAATTGAAAAATGGGTATAATTTTAAATTTTTCAAAAGTATAAATTCTTAGTCAAATTTATGTCTTTTTACTAACTTAAATCTTAATCTTAATAATAGAACTACTCTCAATTTCGAGATCGGATTACTTGTTTAAGATAAGAAGTTAAAAACCAAAAATTGTGAAACGAGTGCAAACTTATAGCCACTACCATATGACATAATAAGCATGGACCACTGAGGCAACAAAAGAGTTCAAATAAGGGCCAATTTAGAAAAATTGCCAAATGTGAAGCTAAAAGCCACGCATGAAAGTAAAATAAATGAAAAGAAAAAAGAGCCCAATGAAGGCCAACAAAAGAAAAGAGTTCCAATGAGAACCATACATTTTTTAAATTATAGTTAGAAAACAAAAGAGTCCAATGATGACTAAATTGTATAAATTTGACTTAATAAACATTAGGACTACTTGTAATCCTTGGTCTGGTTCAGACTAGTTCTTGCAAATAATAAAAACTAACTTCTTATTAAGACATATTTTTGACTTTGCAATTTTACTTTAATACCCATTATATAATTTATAAGGTTTACTTTGAAATGTCCCGTTCTTATTGATTAAAAACGTTCCATATTAATTGATTTCATTGCGAGGTTTTGACCTCTATATGAGACGTTTTTCAAAGACTGCATTCATTTTTAAAACAAACCATAACCTTTATTTCATAAATAAAGGTTTAAAAAAAACTTTACGTAGATTATCAAATAATGATAATCTAAAATATCCTGTTTACACACGACCATTACATAATGGTTTACAATACAAATATGTTACATCGAAATCAGTTTCTTGAATGCAGTTTTTACACAATATCATACAAACATGGACTCCAAATCTTGTCCTTATTTTAGTATGCAACAGCGGAAGCTCTTATTATTCACCTGAGAATAAACATGCTTTAAACGTCAACAAAAATGTTGGTGAGTTATAGGTTTAACCTATATATATCAAATCGTAACAATAGACCACAAGATTTCATATTTCAATACACATCCCATACATAGAGATAAAAATCATTCATATGGTGAACACCTGGTAACCGACATTAACAAGATGCATATATAAGAATATCCCCATCATTCCGGGACACCCTTCGGATATGATATAAATTTCGAAGTACTAAAGCATCCGGTACTTTGGATGGGGTTTGTTAAGCCCAATAGATCTATCTTTAGGATTCGCGTCAATTAGGGTGTCTGTTCCCTAATTCTTAGATTACCAGACTTAATAAAAAAGGGCATATTCGATTTCGATAATTCAACCATAGAATGTAGTTTCACGTACTTGTGTCTATTTTGTAAATCATTTATAAAACCTGCATGTATTCTCATCCCAAAAATATTAGATTTTAAAAGTGGGACTATAACTCACTTTCACAGATTTTTACTTCGTCGGGAAGTAAGACTTGGCCACTGGTTGATTCACGAACCTATAACAATATATACATATATATCAAAGTATGTTCGAAATATATTTACAACACTTTTAATATATTTTGATGTTTTAAATTTATTAAGTCAGCTGTCCTCGTTAGTAACCTACAACTAGTTGTCCACAGTTAGATGTACAGAAATAAATCGATAAATATTATCTTGAATCAATCCACGACCCAGTGTATACGTATCTCAGTATTGATCACAACTCAAACTATATATATTTTGGAATCAACCTCAACCCTGTATAGCTAACTACAACATTCACATATAGAGTGTCTATGGTTGTTCCGAAATATATATAGATGTGTCGACATGATAGGTCGAAACATTGTATACGTGTCTATGGTATCTCAAGATTACATAATATACAATACAAGTTGATTAAGTTATGGTTGGAATAGATTTGTTACCAATTTTCACGTAGCTAAAATGAGAAAAATTATCCAATCTTGTTTTACCCATAACTTCTTCATTTTAAATCCGTTTTGAGTGAATCAAATTGCTATGGTTTCATATTGAACTCTATTTTATGAATCTAAACAGAAAAAGTATAGGTTTATAGTCGGAAAAATAAGTTACAAGTCGTTTTTGTAAAGGTAGTCATTGCAGTCGAAAGAACGACGTCTAGATGACCATTTTAGAAAACATACTTCCACTTTGAGTTTAACCATAATTTTTGGATATAGTTTCATGTTCATAATAAAAATCATTTTCTCAGAATAACAACTTTTAAATCAAAGTTTATCATAGTTTTTAATTAACTAACCCAAAACAGCCCGCGGTGTTACTACGACGGCGTAAATCCGGTTTTACGGTGTTTTTCGTGTTTCCAGGTTTTAAATCATTAAGTTAGCATATCATATAGATATAGAACATGTGTTTAGTTGATTTTAAAAGTCAAGTTAGAAGGATTAACTTTTGTTTGCGAACAAGTTTAGAATTAACTAAACTATGTTCTAGTGATTACAAGTTTAAACCTTCGAATAAGATAGCTTTATATGTATGAATCGAATGATGTTATGAACATCATTACTACCTTAAGTTCCTTGGATAAACCTACTGGAAAAGAGAAAAATGGATCTAGCTTCAATGGATCCTTGGATGGCTCGAAGTTCTTGAAGCAGAATCATGACACGAAAACAAGTTCAAGTAAGATCATCACTTGAAATAAGATTGTTATAGTTATAGAAATTGAACCAAAGTTTAAATATGATTATTACCTTGTATTAGAATGATAACCTACTGTAAGAAACAAAGATTTCTTGAGGTTGGATGATCACCTTACAAGATTGGAAGTGAGCTAGCAAACTTGAAAGTATTCTTGATTTTATGAAACTAGAACTTTTGGAATTTATGAAGAACACTTAGAACTTGAAGATAGAACTTGAGAGAGATCAATTAGATGAATAAAATTAAATAATGAAAGTGTTTGTAGGTGTTTTTGGTCGTTGGTGTATGGATTAGATATAAAGGATATGTAATTTTGTTTTCATGTAAATAAGTCATGAATGATTACTCATATTTTTGTAATTTTATGAGATATTTCATGCTAGTTGCCAAATGATGGTTCTCACATGTGTTAGGTGACTCACATGGGCTGCTAGGAGCTAATCATTGGAGTGTATATACCAATAGTACATACATCTAAAAGCTGTGTATTGTACGAGTACGAATACGGGTGCATACGAGTAGAATTGTTGATGAAACTGAACGAGGATGTAATTATAAGCATTTTTGTTAAGTAGAAGTATTTTGATAAGTGTATTGAAGTCTTTAAAAAGTTTATAAATACATATTAAAACACTACATGTATATACATTTTAACTGAGTCGTTAAGTCATCGTTAGTCGTTACATGTAAGTGTTGTTTTGAAACCTTTAGGTTAACGATCTTGTTAAATGTTGTTAACCCAATGTTTATAATATCAAATGAGATTTTAATTTATTATATTATCATGATATTATCATGTATGAATATCTCTTAATATGATATATATACATTAAATGTCTTTACAACGATAATCGTTACATATATGTCTCGTTTAAAAATCATTAAGTTAGTAGTCTTGTTTTTACATATGTAGTTCATTGTTAATATACTTAATGATATGTTTACTTATCATAGTATCATGTTAACTATATATATATCCATATATATGTCATCATATAGTTTTTACAAGTTTTAACGTTCGTGAATCACCGCTCAACTTGGGTGGTCAATTGTCTATATGAAACATATTTCAATTAATCAAGTCTTAACAAGTTTGATTGCTTAACATGTTGGAAACATTTAATCATGTAAATATCAATCTCAATTAATATATATAAACATGGAAAAGTTCGGGTCACTACAGTACCTACCCGTTAAATAAATTTCGTCCCGAAATTTTAAGCTGTTGAAGGTGTTGACGAATCTTCTGGAAATAGATGCAGGTATTTCTTCTTCATCTGATCTTCACGCTCCCAGGTGAACTCGGGTCCTCTACGAGCATTCCATCGAACCTTAACAATTGGTATCTTGTTTTGCTTAAGTCTTTTAACCTCACGATCCATTATTTCGACGGGTTCTTCGATGAATTGAAGTTTTTCGTTGATTTGGATTTCATCTAACGGAATAGTGAGATCTTCTTTAGCAAAACATTTCTTCAAATTCGAGAAGTGGAAAGTGTTATGTACAGCCGCGAGTTGTTGAGGTAACTCTAGTCGGTAAGCTACTGGTCCGACACGATCAATAATCTTGAATGGTCCAATATACCTTGGATTTAATTTCTCTCGTTTACCAAATCGAACAACGCCTTTCCAAGGTGCAACTTTAAGCATGACCATCTCTCCAATTTCAAATTCTATATCTTTTCTTTTAATGTCAGCGTAGCTCTTTTGTCGACTTTGGGCGGTTTTCAATCGTTGTTGAATTTGGATGATCTTCTCGGTAGTTTCTTGTATAATCTCCGGACCCATAATCTGTCTATCCCCCACTTCACTCCAACAAATCGGAGACCTGCACTTTCTACCATAAAGTGCTTCAAACGGTGCCATCTCAATGCTTGAATGGTAGCTGTTGTTGTAGGAAAATTCTGCTAACGGTAGATGTCGATCCCAACTATTTCCGAAATCAATAACACATGCTCGTAGCATGTCTTCAAGCGTTTGTATCGTCCTTTCGCTCTGCCCATCAGTTTGTGGATGATAGGTAGTACTCATGTCTAGACGAGTTCCTAATGCTTGCTGTAATGTCTGCCAGAATCTTGAAATAAATCTGCCATCCCTATCAGAGATAATAGAGATTGGTATTCCATGTCTGGAGATAACTTCCTTCAAATACAGTCGTGCTAACTTCTCCATCTTGTCATCTTCTCTTATTGGCAGGAAGTGTGCTGATTTGGTGAGACGATCAACTATTACCCAAATAGTATCAAAACCACTTGCAGTCCTTGGCAATTTAGCGATGAAATCCATGGTAATGTTTTCCCATTTCCATTCCGGGATTTCGGGTTGTTGAAGTAGACCTGATGGTTTCTGATGCTCAGCTTTGACCTTAGAACACGTCAAACATTCTCCTACGTATTTAGCAACATCGGCTTTCATACCCGGCCACCAAAAATGTTTCTTGAGATCCTTGTACATCTTCCCCGTTCCAGGATGTATTGAGTATCTGGTTTTATGAGCTTCTCTAAGTACCATTTCTCTCATATCTCCAAATTTTGGTACCCAAATCCTTTCAGCCCTATACCGGGTTCCGTCTTCCCGAATATTAAGATGCTTCTCCGATCATTTGGGTATTTCATCCTTTAAATTTCCCTCTTTTAAAACTCCTTGTTGCGCCTCCTTTATTTGAGTAGTAATGTTATTATGAATCATTATATTCATAGATTTTACTCGAATGGGTTCTCTGTCCTTCCTGCTCAAGGCATCGGCTACCACATTTGCCTTCCCCGGGTGGTAACGAATCTCAAAGTCGTAATCATTCAATAATTCAATCCACCTATGCTGCCTCATATTCAGTTGTTTCTGATTAAATATGTGTTGAAGAGTTTTGTGGTCGGTATATATAATACTTTTGACCCCATATAAGTAGTGCCTCCAAGTCTTTAATGCAAAAACAACCGCGCCTAATTCCAAATCATGCGTCGTATAATTTTGTTCGTGAATCTTCAATTGTCTAGACGCATAAGCAATCACCTTCGTTCGTTGCATTAATACACAACCGAGACCTTGCTTTGATGCGTCACAATAAATCACAAAATCATCATTCCCTTCAGGCAATGACAATATAGGTGAAATGTCCCGTTCTTATTGATTAAAAACGTTCCATATTAATTGATTTCGTTGCGAGGTTTTGACCTCTATATGAGATGTTTTTCAAAGACTGCATTCATTTTTAAAACAAACCATAACCTTTATTTCATCAATAAAGGTTTAAAAAGCTTTACGTAGATTATCAAATAATGATAATCTAAAATATCCTGTTTACACACGACCATTACATAATGGTTTACAATACAAATATGTTACATCGAAATCAGTTTCTTGAATGCAGTTTTTACACAATATGATACAAACATGGACTACAAATCTTGTCCTTATTTTAGTATGCAACAGCGGAAGCTCTTAATATTCACCTGAGAATAAACATGCTTTAAACGTCAACAAAAATGTTGGTGAGTTATAGGTTTAACCTATATATATCAAATCGTAACAATAGACCACAAGATTTCATATTTCAATACACATCCCATACATAGAGATAAAAATCATTCATATGGTGAACACCTGGTAACCGACAATAACAAGATGCATATATAAGAATATCCCCATCATTCCGGGACACCCTTCGGATATGATATAAATTTCGAAGTACTAAAGCATCCAGTACTTTGGATGGGGTTTGTTAGGCCCAATAGATCTATCTTTAGGATTCGCGTCAATTAGGGTGTCTGTTCCCTAATTCTTAGATTACCAGACTTAATAAAAAGGGGCATATTCGATTTCGATAATTCAACCATAGAATGTAGTTTCACGTACTTGTGTCTATTTTGTAAATCATTTATAAAACCTGCATGTATTCTCATCCCAAAAATATTAGATTTTAAAAGTGGGACTATAACTCACTTTCACAGATTTTTACTTCGTCGGGAAGTAAGACTTGGCCACTGGTTGATTCACGAACCTATAACAATATATACATATATATCAAAGTATGTTCAAAATATATTTACAACACTTTTAATATATTTTGATGTTTTAAGTTTATTAAGTCAGCTGTCCTCGTTAGTAACCTACAACTAGTTGTCCACAGTTAGATGTACAGAAATAAATCGATAAATATTATCTTGAATCAATCCACGACCCAGTGTATACGTATCTCAGTATTGATCACAACTCAAACTATATATATTTTGGAATCAACCTCAACCCTGTATAGCTAACTCCAACATTCACATATAGAGTGTCTATGGTTGTTCCGAAATATATATAGATGTGTCGACATGATAGGTCGAAACATTGTATACGTGTCTATGGTATCTCAAGATTACATAATATACAATACAAGTTGATTAAGTTATGGTTGGAATAGATTTGTTACCAATTTTCACGTAGCTAAAATGAAAAAAATTATCCAATCTTGTTTTACCCATAACTTCTTCATTTTAAATCCGTTTTGAGTGAATCAAATTGCTATGGTTTCATATTGAACTCTATTTTATGAATCTAAACAGAAAAAGTATAGGTTTATAGTCGGAAAAATAACTTACAAGTTATTTTTGTAAAGGTAGTCATTTCAGTCGAAAGAACGACGTCTAGATGACCATTTTAGAAAATATATTTTCACTTTGAGTTTAACCATAATTTTTGGATATAGTTTCATGTTCATAATAAAAATCATTTTCTCAGAATAACAACTTTTAAATCAAAGTTTATCATAGTTTTTAATTAACTAACCCAAAACAGCCCGCGGTGTTACTACGACGGCGTAAATCCAGTTTTACGGTGTTTTTCGTGTTTCCAGGTTTTAAATCATTAAGTTAGCATATCATATAGATATAGAACATGTGTTTAGTTGATTTTAAAAGTCAAGTTAGAAGGATTAACTTTTGTTTGCGAACAAGTTTAGAATTAACTAAACTATGTTCTAGTGATTACAAGTTTAAACCTTCGAATAAGATAGCTTTATATGTATGAATCGAATGATGTTATGAACATCATTACTACCTTAATTTCCTTGGATAAACCTACTGGAAAAGAGAAAAATGGATCTAGCTTCAATGGATCCTTGGATGGCTCGAAGTTCTTGAAGCAGAATCATGACACGAAAACAAGTTCAAGTAAGATCATCACTTGAAATAAGATTGTTATAGTTATAGAAATTGAACCAAAGTTTGAATATGATTATTACCTTGTATTAGAATGATAACCTACAGTAAGAAACAAAGATTTCTTGAGGTTGGATGATCACCTTACAAGATTGGAAGTGAGCTAGCAAACTTGAAAGTATTCTTGATTTTATGAAACTAGAACTTTTGGAATTTATGAAGAACACTTAGAACTTGAAGATAGAACTTGAGAGAGATCAATTAGATGAAGAAAATTGAAGAATGAAAGTGTTTGTAGGTGTTTTTGGTCGTTGGTGTATGGATTAGATATAAAGGATATGTAATTTTGTTTTCATGTAAATAAGTCATGAATGATTACTCATATTTTTGTAATTTTATGAGATATTTCATGCTAGTTGCCAAATGATGGTTCCCACATGTGTTAGGTGACTCACATGGGCTGCTAAGAGCTGATCATTGGAGTGTATATATCAATAGTACATACATCTAAAAGCTGTGTATTGTACGAGTACGAATACGGGTGTATACGAGTAGAATTGTTGATGAAACTGAACGAGGATGTAATTGTAAGCATTTTTGTTAAGTAGAAGTATTTTGATAAGTGTATTGAAGTCTTTCAAAAGTGTATAAATACATATTAAAACACTACATGTATATACATTTTAACTGAGTCGTTAAGTCATCGTTAGTCGTTACATGTAAGTGTTATTTTGAAACCTTTAGGTTAACGATCTTGTTAAATGTTGTTAACCCAATGTTTATAATATCAAATGACATTTTAAATTATTATATTATCATGATATTATCATGTATGAATATCTCTTAATATGATATATATCCATTAAATGTCTTTACAACGATAATCGTTACATATATGTCTCGTTTAAAAATCATTAAGTTAGTAGTCTTGTTTTTACATATGTAGTTCATTGTTAATATACTTAATGATATGTTTACTTATCATAGTATCATTTTAAATATATATATATATCCATATATATGTCATCATATAGTTTTTACAAGTTTTAACGTTCGTGAATCACCGGTCAACTTGGGTGGTCAATTGTCTATATGAAACATATTTCAATTAATCTAGTCTTAACAAGTTTGATTGCTTAACATGTTGGAAACATTTAATCATGTAAATATCAATCTCAATTAATATATATAAACATGGAAAAGTTCGGGTCACTACAGTACCTACCCGTTAAATAAATTTCGTCCCGAAATTTTAAGTTGTTGAAGGTGTTGACGAATCTTCTGGAAATAGATGCGGGTATTTCTTCTTCATCTGATCTTCACGCTCCCAGGTGAACTTGGGTCCTCTACGAGCATTCCATCGAACCTTAACAATTGGTATCTTGTTTTGCTTAAGTCTTTTAACCTCACGATCCATTATTTCGACGGGTTCTTCGATGAATTGAAGTTTTTCGTTGATTTGGATTTCATCTAACGGAAAAGTGAGATCTTCTTTAGCAAAACATTTCTTCAAATTCGAGACGTGGAAAGTGTTATGTACAGCCGCGAGTTGTTGAGGTAACTCAAGTTGGTAAGCTATTGGTCCGACACGATCAATAATCTTGAATGGTCCAATATACCTTGGATTTAATTTCCCTCATTTACCAAATCGAACAACGCCTTTCCAAGGTGCAACTTTAAGCATGACCATCTCTCCAATTTCAAATTCTATATCTTTTCTTTTAATGTCAGCGTAGCTCTTTTGTCGACTTTGGGCGGTTTTCAACCGTTGTTGAATTTGGATGATCTTCTCGGTAGTTTCTTGTATAATCTCCGGACCCGTAATCTGTCTATCCCCCACTTCACTCCAACAAATCGGAGACCTGCACTTTCTACCATAAAGTGCTTCAAACGGCGCCATCTCAATGCTTGAATGGTAGCTGTTGTTGTAGGAAAATTCTGCTAACGGTAGATGTCGATCCCAACTGTTTCCGAAATCAATAACACATGCTCGTAGCATGTCTTCAAGCGTTTGTATCGTCCTTTCGCTCTGCCCATCAGTTTGTGGATGATAGGCAGTACTCATATCTAGACGAGTTCCTAATGCTTGCTGTAATGTCTGCCAGAATCTTGAAATAAATCTGCCATCCCTATCAGAGATAATAGAGATTGGTATTCCATGTCTGGAGACGACTTCCTTCAAATACAGTCGTGCTAACTTCTCCATCTTGTCATCTTCTCTTATTGGCAGGAAGTGTGCTGATTTGGTGAGACGATCAACTATTACCCAAATAGTATCAAAACCACTTGCAGTCCTTGGCAATTTAGTGATGAAATCCATGGTAATGTTTTCCCATTTCCATTCTGGGATTTCGGGTTGTTGAAGTAGACCTGATGGTTTCTGATGCTCAGCTTTGACCTTAGAACACGTCAAACATTCTCCTACGTATTTAGCAACATCGGCTTTCATACCCGGCCACCAAAAATGTTTCTTGAGATCCTTGTACATCTTCCCCGTTCCAGGATGTATTGAGTATCTGGTTTTATGAGCTTCTCTAAGTACCATTTCTCTCATATCTCCAAATTTTGGTACCCAAATCCTTTCAGCCCTATACCGGGTTCCGTCTTCCCGAATATTAAGATGTTTCTCCGATCCTTTGGGTATTTCATCCTTTAAATTTCCCTCTTTTAAAACTCCTTGTTGTGCCTCTTTTATTTGAGTAGTAAGATTATTATGAATCATTATATTCATAGATTTTACTCGAATGGGTTCTCTGTCCTTCCTGCTCAAGGCATCAGCTACCACATTTGCCTTCCCCGGGTGGTAACGAATCTCAAAGTCGTAATCATTCAGTAATTCAATCCACCTACGCTGCCTCATATTCAGTTGTTTCTGATTAAATATGTGTTGAAGACTTTTGTGGTCGGTATATATAATACTTTTGACCCCATATAAGTAATGCCTCCAAGTCTTTAATGCAAAAACAACCGCGCCTAATTCCAGATCATGCGTCGTATAATTTTGTTCGTGAATCTTCAATTGTCTAGACGCATAAGCAATCACCTTCGTTCGTTGCATTAATACACAACCGAGACCTTGCTTTGATGCGTCACAATAAATCACAAAATCATCATTCCCTTCAGGCAATGACAATATAGGTGCCGTAGTTAGCTTTTTCTTCAATAACTGAAACGCTTTCTCTTGTTCATCATTCCATTCAAATTTCTTCCCTTTATGCGTTAATGCAGTCAAGGGTTTTGCTATTCTGGAAAAGTCTTGGATGAACCTTCTGTAGTAACCAGATAGTCCTAAAAACTGGTGTATGTGTTTCGGAGTTTTCGGGGTTTCCCACTTTTCAACAGTTTCTATCTTTGCCGGATCCACCTTAATACCTTCTTTGTTCACTATGTGACCGAGGAATTGAACTTCTTCCAACCAAAATGCACACTTTGAAAACTTAGCGTACAATTCTTCCTTCCTCAATACTTCTAACACCTTTCTCAAATGTTCACCGTGTTCTTGGTCTTTTTTGAGTAAATAAGTATGTCATCAATGAAAACAATGACAAACTTGTCAAGGTATGGTCCACACACTCGGTTCATAAGATCCATGAACACAGCTGGTGCATTAGTTAAACCAAACGGCATGACCATAAACTCGTAATGACCGTAACGTGTTCTGAAAGCAGTCTTTGGAATATCATCTTCTTTCACCCGCATTTGATGATACCCGGAACGTAAGTCAATCTTTGAATAAACAGACGAGCCTTGTAGTTGATCAAATAAGTCGTTGATTCTCGGTAGTGGGTAGCGGTTCTTGATGGTAAGTTTGTTCAACTCTCGGTAGTCGATACACAACCTGAATGTACCATCTTTCTTCTTGACAAACAAAACAGGAGCTCCCCACGGTGATGTGCTTGGTCGAATGAAACCACGCTCTAAAAGTTCTTGTAATTGGCTTTGCAGTTCTTTCATCTCGCTGGGTGCGAGTCTGTAAGGAGCACGAGCTATTGGTGCAGCTCCTGGTACAAGATCTATTTGAAATTCAACGGATCGATGTGGGGGTAATCCCAGTAATTCTTTCGGAAATACATCGGGAAATTCTTTTGCAATGGGAACATCATTGATGCTCTTTTCTTCAGTTTGTACTTTCTCGACGTGTGCTAGAACAGCATAGCAACCTTTTCTTATTAGTTTTTGTGCCTTCAAATTACTAATAAGATGTAGCTTCGTGTTGCCCTTTTCTCCGTACACCATTAAGGGTTTTCCTTTTTCTCGTATAATGCGAATTGCATTTTTATAACAAACGATCTCCGCTTTCACTTCTTTCAACCAGTCCATACCGATTATCACATCAAAACTCCCTAACTCTACTGGTATCAAATCAATCTTAAATGTTTCGCTAACCAGTTTAATTTCTCGATTCCGACATATATTATCTGCTGAAATTAATTTACTATCCAAAGGCGTCAATGGACAACTTAATTTAGCACAAAAATCTCTACTCATATAGCTTCTATCCGCACCCGAATCAAATAAAACGTAAGCAGATTTATTGTCAATAAGAAACGTACCCGTAACAAGCTCCGGGTCTTCCTGTGCCTCTACCGCATTAATATTGAAAACTCTTCCACGGCCTTGTCCATTCATGTTCTCCTGGTTCGGGCAATTTCTAATAATGTGGCCTGGTTTTCCACATTTATAACAAACTACATTGGCATAACTTGCTCCGACACTACTTGCTCCGCCATTACTCGTTCCGACACCATTTGTTCCTTTCGTTCTATTAACCCCTGGTCCGTAGACCTCACACTTCGCCGCGCTATGACCATTTCTTTTACACTTGTTGCAAAATTTGGTGCAGAACCCCGAGTGATTCTTTTCACACCTTTGGCATAGCTGCTTCTGATTGTTGTTGTTGTTGTTGCGGTTATTATTATTGTTGGGATGATTGTTGTAGTTGTTGTTGTTGTTGTTGTTGTTGTTGTTGTTGTTGGGCCGTTTGTTGTAGTTGCGATTGATGTTGCGATTGTTGCGATTATTGTTGTAATTGCTGTTGTTGTTGTATTGGTGATTCTTATCACCGTTTTCCTCCCACTTTCTTTTGACTTGCTTCACATTGGCCTCTTCAGCAGTCTGTTCTTTAATTCTTTCTTCAATCTGGTTCACTAGTTTGTGAGCCATTCTACATGCCTGTTGTATGGAGGCGGGCTCGTGTGAACTTATATCTTCTTGGATTCTTTCCGGTAATCCTTTCACAAACGCGTCGATCTTCTCTTCCTCATCTTCGAATGCTCCCGGACACAATAGGCACAATTCTGTGAATCGTCTTTCGTACGTGGTAATATCAAATCCTTGGGTTTGTAACCCTCTAAGTTCTGTCTTGAGCTTATTGACCTCGGTTCTGGGACGGTACTTCTCGTTCATCAAGTGCTTGAATGCTGACCACGGTATTGCGTACGCATCATCTTGTCCCACTTGCTCGAGATAGGTATTCCACCATGTTAACGCAGAACCTGTGAAGGTATGCGTAGCGTACTTCACTTTGTCCTCTTCAGTACACTTACTTATGGCAAACACCGATTCAACCTTCTCGGTCCACCGTTTCAATCCGATCGGTCCTTCGGTTCCATCAAATTCCAAAGGTTTGCAGGCAGTGAATTCTTTGTAGGTGCATCCTACACGATTTCCTGTACTGCTAGATCCAAGGTTATTGTTGGTATGTAGCGCAGCCTGTACTGCGGCTATGTTTGAAGCTAGAAAAGTACGGAATTCCTCTTCATTCATATTCACGGTGTGTCGAGTAGTCGGTGCCATTTCCTTCAAAATAGTTAAATGGAACAAGTTAATCATACAGAATATTAAGAGTAGTTAATAGTATTTTGTAGCATAATATGAACTCATTTATAAAAGCTTTTTCTTCATATTAGCATTTTATAAATTTAAATTCGGGTAGCACCTACCCGTTAAGTTCATACTTAGTAGCTATTATACAATTCAACTACTACAATTCTATATGAAAAACTGATTATAATAATATTTCGCGTTCAAACTTTTATACAATATTTTACAAACTTACAATACCGCTTATTTTACATAAAGCATAAAATATAGCACACAATAACTTTGATACAAGATAGTTGTGAAGATAATTCTAGCTAATACACAAGTCGTTCAGCAAAGGCAATAAAGACACGTAATTCATACGTCCAGAAACAAGTCATGCATTCTGGTTTTACTAGGACTACTTCCCATCCTTGGTCTTGTGGAACATAACCGTTATGGCTGTTGATAAGACAGCGTGTTGTAACGTCGTCAAAGGGACGAGGGTTACGTAATGTCCAACAGTCCCGTAACAATCTAAAAACCTCATTTCTTACCCCAATTACCGACTCCGTCACTTGTGGGAACGTTTTGTTTAATAGTTGTAGGCCGATGTTCTTGTTCTCACTTTGGTGAGAAGCGAACATTACTAATCCGTAAGCATAACATGCTTCTTTATGTTGCATGTTAGCCGCTTTTTCTAAATCACGAAGTCCAATATTCGGATATATTGAGTCAAAATAATTTCTTAACCCATTGCGTAAAATAGCATTTGGGTTCCCCGCAATATATGCGTCAAAGTAAACACATCGTAACTTATGGATTTCCCAATGTGATATCCCCCATCTTTCGAACGAAAGCCTTTTATAAACCAAGGCATTCTTGGAACGGTCTTCGAATGTCTTACAAACTGATCTCGCCTTAAATAGTTGTGCCGAAGAATTCTGACCGACTCTAGACAAGATTTCATCAATCATGTCTCCGGGTAGGTCTCTTAAAATATTGGGTTGTCTATCCATTTTGTGTTTTTATACTGTAAAATAGACAAGAGTTAGATTCATAAAAAAAATACTTATTAATACAAGCAATTTTTACATATATCATAAAGCATAAGCACACTATATTACATATATTACACCACACGAATACAACTATCTTATTCCGACTCGCTTGTTTCTTCTTCTTCGGTTTTGGTTCGTTTTGCCAAGTTTCTAGGGATATATGATGTTCCCCTAATACGAGCCATAATTTTCCACATTGGTTTAGAAAAACCTGGTGGTTTAGAGGTTCCCGGGTCATTGTTACAACTTAAGGACTTCGGGGGTTGACGATACATATAAAGTTCATCGGGGTTGGAATTAGATTTCTCTATTTTTATGCCCTTTCCCTTATTATTTTCTTTTGCCTTTTTAAATTCAGTTGGGGTAATTTCTATAACATCATCGGAATTCTCGTCGGAATCCGATTCATCGGAGAATTGGTAATCCTCCCAATATTTTGCTTCCTTGGCGGAAACACCATTGACCATAATTAACCTTGGTCGGTTGGTTGAGGATTTTCTTTTACTTAACCGTTTTATTATTTCCCCCACCGGTTCTATTTCTTCATCCGGTTCCGATTCTTCTTCCGGTTCCGATTCTTCTTCTGGTTCCGACTCTTCTTCCGGTTCCTCTTCGGGAACTTGTGAATCAGTCCACGAATCATTCCAATTTACATTTGACTCTTCATTATTATTAGGTGAGTCAATGGGACTTGTTCTAGAGGTAGACATCTATCACATAATATCAAACGCGTTAAGAGATTAATATATCACATAATATTCACATGTTAAAAATATATAGTTTCCAACAAAATTTGTTGAGCAATCATTTTTCAAGTAAACACGGTCGAAGTCCAGACTCACTAATGCATCCTAACAAACTCGATAAGACACACTAATGCAAAATTCTGGTTCTCTAAGACCAACGCTCGGATACCAACTGAAATGTCCCGTTCTTATTGATTAAAAACGTTCCATATTAATTGATTTCGTTGCGAGGTTTTGACCTCTATATGAGACGTTTTTCAAAGACTGCATTCATTTTTAAAACAAACCATAACCTTTATTTCATCAATAAAGGTTTAAAAAGCTTTACGTAGATTATCAAATAATGATAATCTAAAATATCCTGTTTACACACGACCATTACATAATGGTTTACAATACAAATATGTTACATCGAAATCAGTTTCTTGAATGCAGTTTTTACACAATATGATACAAACATGGACTCCAAATCTTGTCCTTATTTTAGTATGCAACAGCGGAAGCTCTTAATATTCACCTGAGAATAAACATGCTTTAAACGTCAACAAAAATGTTGGTGAGTTATAGGTTTAACCTATATATATCAAATCGTAACAATAGACCACAAGATTTCATATTTCAATACACATCCCATACATAGAGATAAAAATCATTCATATGGTGAACACCTGGTAACCGACAATAACAAGAAGCATATATAAGAATATCCCCATCATTCCGGGACACCCTTCGGATATGATATAAATTTCGAAGTACTAAAGCATCCGGTACTTTGGATGGGGTTTGTTAGGCCCAATAGATCTATCTTTAGGATTCGCGTCAATTAGGGTGTCTGTTCCCTAATTCTTAGATTACCAGACTTAATAAAAAGGGGCATATTCGATTTCGATAATTCAACCATAGAATGTAGTTTCACGTACTTGTGTCTATTTTGTAAATCATTTATAAAACCTGCATGTATTCTCATCCCAAAAATATTAGATTTTAAAAGTGGGACTATAACTCACTTTCACAGATTTTTACTTCGTCGGGAAGTAAGACTTGGCCACTGGTTGATTCACGAACCTATAACAATATATACATATATATCAAAGTATGTTCAAAATATATTTACAACACTTTTAATATATTTTGATGTTTTAAGTTTATTAAGTCAGCTGTCCTCGTTAGTAACCTACAACTAGTTGTCCACAGTTAGATGTACAGAAATAAATCGATAAATATTATCTTGAATCAATCCACGACCCAGTGTATACGTATCTCAGTATTGATCACAACTCAAACTATATATATTTTGGAATCAACCTCAACCCTGTATAGCTAACTCCAACATTCACATATAGAGTGTCTATGGTTGTTCCGAAATATATATAGATGTGTCGACATGATAGGTCGAAACATTGTATACGTGTCTATGGTATCTCAAGATTACATAATATACAATACAAGTTGATTAAGTTATGGTTGGAATAGATTTGTTACCAATTTTCACGTAGCTAAAATGAAAAAAATTATCCAATCTTGTTTTACCCATAACTTCTTCATTTTAAATCCGTTTTGAGTGAATCAAATTGCTATGGTTTCATATTGAACTCTATTTTATGAATCTAAACAGAAAAAGTATAGGTTTATAGTCGGAAAAATAACTTACAAGTCATTTTTGTAAAGGTAGTCATTTCAGTCGAAAGAACGACGTCTAGATGACCATTTTAGAAAATATATTTCCACTTTGAGTTTAACCATAATTTTTGGATATAGTTTCATGTTCATAATAAAAATCATTTTCTCAGAATAACAACTTTTAAATCAAAGTTTATCATAGTTTTTAATTAACTAACCCAAAACAGCCCGCGGTGTTACTACGACGGCGTAAATCCAGTTTTACGGTGTTTTTCGTGTTTCCAGGTTTTAAATCATTAAGTTAGCATATCATATAGATATAGAACATGTGTTTAGTTGATTTTAAAAGTAAAGTTAGAAGGATTAACTTTTGTTTGCGAACAAGTTTAGAATTAACTAAACTATGTTCTAGTGATTACAAGTTTAAACCTTCGAATAAGATAGCTTTATATGTATGAATCGAATGATGTTATGAACATCATTACTACCTTAATTTCCTTGGATAAACCTACTGGAAAAGAGAAAAATGGATCTAGCTTCAATGGATCCTTGGATGGCTCGAAGTTCTTGAAGCAGAATCATGACACGAAAACAAGTTCAAGTAAGATCATCACTTGAAATAAGATTGTTATAGTTATAGAAATTGAACCAAAGTTTGAATATGATTATTACCTTGTATTAGAATGATAACCTACTGTAAGAAACAAAGATTTCTTGAGGTTGGATGATCACCTTACAAGATTGGAAGTGAGCTAGCAAACTTGAAAGTATTCTTGATTTTATGAAACTAGAACTTTTGGAATTTATGAAGAACACTTAGAACTTGAAGATAGAACTTGAGAGAGATCAATTAGATGAAGAAAATTGAAGAATTAAAGTGTTTTTAGGTGTTTTTGGTCGTTGGTGTATGGATTAGATATAAAGGATATGTAATTTTGTTTTCATGTAAATAAGTCATGAATGATTACTCATATTTTTGTAATTTTATGAGATATTTCATGCTAGTTGCCAAATGATGGTTCCCACATGTGTTAGGTGACTCACATGGGCTGCTAAGAGCTGATCATTGGAGTGTATATACCAATAGTACATACATCTAAAAGCTGTGTATTGTACGAGTACGAATACGGGTGCATACGAGTAGAATTGTTGATGAAACTGAACGAGGATGTAATTGTAAGCATTTTTGTTAAGTAGAAGTATTTTGATAAGTGTATTGAAGTCTTTCAAAAGTGTATAAATACATATTAAAACACTACATGTATATACATTTTAACTGAGTCGTTAAGTCATCGTTAGTCGTTACATGTAAGTGTTATTTTGAAACCTTTAGGTTAACGATCTTGTTAAATGTTGTTAACCCAATGTTTATAATATCAAATGACATTTTAAATTATTATATTATCATGATATTATCATGTATGAATATCTCTTAATATGATATATATCCATTAAATGTCTTTACAACGATAATCGTTACATATATGTCTCGTTTAAAAATCATTAAGTTAGTAGTCTTGTTTTTACATATGTAGTTCATTGTTAATATACTTAATGATATGTTTACTTATCATAGTATCATTTTAAATATATATATATCCATATATATGTCATCATATAGTTTTTACAAGTTTTAACGTTCGTGAATCACCGGTCAACTTGGGTGGTCAATTGTCTATATGAAACATATTTCAATTAATCTAGTCTTAACAAGTTTGATTGCTTAACATGTTGGAAACATTTAATCATGTAAACATCAATCTCAATTAATATATATAAACATGGAAAAGTTCGGGTCACTACAATAGGTGCCGTAGTTAGCTTTTTCTTCAATAACTGAAACGCTTTCTCTTGTTCATCATTCCATTCAAATTTCTTCCCTTTATGCGTTAATGCAGTCAAGGGTTTTGCTATTCTGGAAAAGTCTTGGATGAACCTTCTGTAGTAACCAGCTAGTCCTAAAAACTGGCGTATGTGTTTCGGAGTTTTCGGGGTTTCCCACTTTTCAACAGTTTCTATCTTTGCCGGATCCACCTTAATACCTTCTTTGTTCACTATGTGACCGAGGAATTGAACTTCTTCCAACCAAAATGCACACTTTGAAAACTTAGCGTACAATTCTTCCTTCCTCAATACTTCTAACACCGTTCTCAAATGTTCACCGTGTTCTTGGTCATTCTTTGAGTAAATAAGTATGTCATCAATGAAAACAATGACAAACTTGTCAAGGTATGGTCCACACACTCGGTTCATAAGGTCCATGAACACAGCTTGTGCATTAGTTAAACCAAACGGCATGACCATAAACTCGTAATGACCGTACGTGTTCTGAAAGCAGTCTTTGGAATATCATCTTCTTTCACCCGCATTTGATGATACCCGGAACGTAAGTCAATCTTTGAATAAACAGACGAGCCTTGTAGTTGATCAAATAAGTCGTCGATTCTCGGTAGTGGGTAGCGGTTCTTGATGGTAAGTTTGTTCAACTCTCGGTAGTCGATACACAACCTGAATGTACCATCTTTCTTCTTGACAAACAAAACAGGAGCTCCCCACGGTGATGTGCTTGGTCGAATGAAACCACGCTCTAAAAGTTCTTGTAATTGGCTTTGCAGTTCTTTCATCTCGCTAGGTGCGAGTCTGTAAGGAGTACGAGCTATTGGTGCAGCTCCTGGTACAAGATCTATTTGAAATTCAACGGATCGATGTGGGGGTAATCCCGGTAATTCTTTCGGAAATACATCGGGAAATTCTTTTGCAATGGGAACATCATTGATGCTCTTTTCTTCAGTTTGTACTTTCTCGACGTGTGCTAGAACAGCATAGCAACCTTTTCTTATTAGTTTTTGTGCCTTAAAATTACTAATAAGATGTAGCTTCGTGTTGCCCTTTTCTCCGTACACCATTAAGGGTTTTCCTTTTTCTCGTATAATGCGAATTGCATTTTTGTAACAAACGATCTCTGCTTTCACTTCTTTCAACCAGTCCATACCGATTATCACATCAAAACTCCCTAACTCTACTGGTATCAAGTCAATCTTAAATGTTTCACTAACCAGTTTAATTTCTCGATTCCGACATATATTATCTGCTGAAATTAATTTACCATTTGCTAATTCGAGTAAAAATTTACTATCCAAAGGCGTCAATGGACAACTTAATTTAGCACAAAAATCTCTACTCATATAGCTTCTATCCGCACCCGAATCAAATAAAACGTAAGCAGATTTATTGTCAATAAGAAACGTACCCGTAACAAGCTCCGGGTCTTCCTGTGCCTCTGCCGCATTAATATTGAAAACTCTTCCGCAGCCTTGTCCATTCGTGTTCTCCTGGTTCGGGCAATTTCTAATAATGTGGCCCGGTTTTCCACATTTATAACAAACTACATTGGCATAACTTGCTCCGACACTACTTGCTCCGCCATTACTCGTTCCGACACCATTTGTTCCTTTCGTTCTATTAACCCCTGGTCCGTAGACCTCACACTTCGCCGCGCTATGACCATTTCTTTTACACTTGTTGCAAAATTTGGTGCAGAACCCCGAGTGATACTTTTCACACCTTTGGCATAGCTGCTTCTGATTGTTGTTGTTGTTGCGGTTATTATTGTTGTTGGGATGATTGTTGTAGTTGCTGTTGTTGTTATTGTTGTTGTTGTTGTTGTTGTTGGGCCATTTGTTGTAGTTGCGATTGATGTTGCGACTGTTGGAATAATTATTGCGATTATTACTGTTGTTGTTGTATTGGTGATTCTTATCACCGTTTTCCTCCCACTTTCTTTTGACTTGCTTCACATTGGCCTCTTCAGCAGTCTGTTCTTTAATTCTTTCTTCAATCTGGTTCACTAGTTTGTGAGCCATTCTACATGCCTGTTGTATGGAGGCGGGCTCGTGTGAACTTATATCTTCTTGGATTCTTTCCGGTAATCCTTTCACAAACGCGTCGATCTTCTCTTCCTCATCTTCGAATGCTCCCGGACACAATAGGCACAATTCTGTGAATCGTCTTTCGTACGTGGTAATATCAAATCCTTGGGTTCGTAACCCTCTAAGTTCTGTCTTGAGCTTATTGACCTCGGTTCTGGGACGGTACTTCTCGTTCATCAAGTGCTTGAATGCTGACCACGGTAGTGCGTACGCATCGTCTTGTCCCACTTGCTCTAGATAGGTATTCCACCATGTTAACGCAGAACCTGTGAAGGTATGCGTAGCGTACTTTACTTTGTCCTCTTCAGTACACTTACTTATGGCAAACACCGATTCGACCTTCTCGGTCCACCGTTTCAATCCGATCGGTCCTTCGGTTCCATCAAATTCCAAAGGTTTGCAGGCAGTGAATTCTTTGTAGGTGCATCCTACACGATTTCCTATACTGCTAGATCCAAGGTTATTATTGGTATGTAGCGCAGCCTGTACTGCGGCTATGTTTGAAGCTAGAAAAGTACGGAATTCCTCTTCATTCATATTCACGGTGTGTCGAGTAGTCGGTGCCATTTCCTTCAAAATAGTCAAATGGAACAAGTTAATCATACAGAATATTAAGAGTAGTTAATAGTATTTCGTAGCATAATATGAACTCATTTATAAAAGCTTTTTCTTCATATTAGCGTTTTATAAATTTAAATTCGGGTAGCACCTACCCGTTAAGTTCATACTTAGTAGCTAATATACAATTCAACTACTACAATTCTATATGAAAAACTGATTATAATAATATTTCGCGTTCAAACTTTTATACAATATTTTACAAACTTACAATACCGCTTATTTTACATAAAGCATGAAATATAGCACACAATAACTTTGATACAAGATAGTTGTGAAGATAATTCTAGCTAATACACAAGTCGTTCAGCAAAGGCAATAAAGACACGTAATTCATACGTCCAGAAACAAGTCATGCATTCTGGTTTTACTAGGACTACTTCCCATCCTTGGTCTTGTGGAACATAACCGTTATGGCCGTTGATAAGACAGCGTGTTGTAACGTCGTCAAAGGGACGAGGGTTACGTAATGTCCAACAGTCCCGTAACAATCTAAAAACCTTATTTCTTACCCCAATTACCGACTCCGTCACTTGTGGGAACGTTTTGTTTAATAGTTGTAGGCCGATGTTCTTGTTCTCACTTTGGTGAGAAGCGAACATTACTAATCCGTAAGCATAACATGCTTCTTTATGTTGCATTTTAGCTGCTTTTTCTAAATCACGAAGTCCAATATTCGGATATATTGAGTCAAAATAATTTCTTAACCCATTGCGTAAAATAGCATTTGGGTTCCCCGCAATATATGCGTCAAAGTAAACACATCGTAACTTATGGATTTCCCAATGTGATATCCCCCATCTTTCGAACGAAAGCCTTTTATAAACCAAATCATTCTTGGAACGTTCTTCAAATGTCTTACAAACTGATCTCGCCTTAAATAGTTGTGCCGAGGAATTCTGACCGACTCTAGACAAGATTTCATCAATCATGTCTCCGGGTAGGTCTCTTAAAATATTGGGTTGTCTATCTATTTTGTGTTTTTATACTGTAAAATAGACAAGAGTTAGATTCATAAAAAAATACTTATTAATACAAGCAATTTTTTACATATATCATAAAGCATAAGCACACTATATTACATATATTACACCACACGAATACAACTATCTTATTCCGACTCGCTTGTTTCTTCTTCTTCGGTTTTGGTTCGTTTTGCCAAGTTTCTAGAGATATATGATGTTCCCCTAATACGAGCCGTCGTGATCCACATTGGTTTAGAAAAACCTGGTGGTTTAGAGGTTCCCGGGTCATTGTTACAACTTAAGGACTTCGGGGGTTGACGATACATATAAAGTTCATCGGGGTTGGAATTAGATTTCTCTATTTTTATGCCCTTTCCCTTATTATTTTCTTTTGCCTTTTTAAATTCAGTTGGGGTAATTTCTATAACATCATCGGAATTCTCGTCGGAATCCGATTCATCGGAGAATTGGTAATCCTCCCAATATTTTGCTTCCTTGGCGGAAACACCATTGACCATAATTAACCTTGGTCGGTTGGTTGAGGATTTTCTTTTACTTAACCGTTTTATTATTTCCCCCACCGGTTCTATTTCTTCATCCGGTTCCGATTCTTCTTCCGGTTCCGATTCTTCTTCCGGTTCCGACTCTTCTTCCGGTTCCTCTTCGGGAACTTGTGAATCAGTCCACGAATCATTCCAATTTACATTTGACTCTTCATTATTATTAGGTGAGTCAATGGGACTTGTTCTAGAGGTAGACATCTATCACATAATATCAAACGCGTTAAGAGATTAATATATCACATAATATTCACATGTTAAAAATATATAGTTTCCAACAAAATTTGTTAAGCAATCATTTTTCAAGTAAACACGGTCGAAGTCCAGACTCACTAATGCATCCTAACAAACTAGATAAGACACACTAATGCAAAATTCTGGTTCTCTAAGACCAACGCTCGGATACCAACTGAAATGTCCCGTTCTTATTGATTAAAAACGTTCCATATTAATTGATTTCGTTGCGAAGTTTTGACCTCTATATGAGACGTTTTTCAAAGACTGCATTCATTTTTAAAACAAACCATAACCTTTATTTCATAAATAAAGGTTTAAAAAAAACTTTACGTAGATTATCAAATAATGATAATCTAAAATATCCTGTTTACACACGACCATTACATAATGGTTTACAATACAAATATGTTACATCGAAATCAGTTTCTTGAATGCAGTTTTTACACAATATCATACAAACATGGACTCCAAATCTTGTCCTTATTTTAGTATGCAACAGCGGAAGCTCTTAATATTCACCTGAGAATAAACATGCTTTAAACGTCAACAAAAATGTTGGTGAGTTATAGGTTTAACCTATATATATCAAATCGTAATAATAGACCACAAGATTTCATATTTCAATACACATCCCATACATAGAGATAAAAATAATTCATATGGTGAACACCTGGTAACCGACATTAACAAGATGCATATATAAGAATATCCCCATCATTCCGGGACACCCTTCGGATATGATATAAATTTCGAAGTACTAAAGCATCTGGTACTTTGGATGGGGTTTGTTAAGCCCAATAGATCTATCTTTAGGATTCGCGTCAATTAGGGTGTCTGTTCCCTAATTCTTAGATTACCAGACTTAATAAAAAAGGGCATATTCGATTTCGATAATTCAACCATAGAATGTAGTTTCACGTACTTGTGTCTATTTTGTAAATCATTTATAAAACCTGCATGTATTCTCATCCCAAAAATATTAGATTTTAAAAGTGGGACTATAACTCACTTTCACAGATTTTTACTTCGTCGGGAAGTAAGACTTGGCCACTGGTTGATTCACGAACCTATAACAATATATACATATATATCAAAGTATGTTCGAAATATATTTACAACACTTTTAATATATTTTGATGTTTTAAATTTATTAAGTCAGCTGTCCTCGTTAGTAACCTACAACTAGTTGTCCACAGTTAGATGTACAGAAATAAATCGATAAATATTATCTTGAATCAATCCACGACCCAGTGTATACGTATCTCAGTATTGATCACAACTCAAACTATATATATTTTGGAATCAACCTCAACCCTGTATAGCTAACTCCAACATTCACATATAGAGTGTCTATGGTTGTTCCGAAATATATATAGATGTGTCGACATGATAGGTCGAAACATTGTATACGTGTCTATGGTATCTCAAGATTACATAATATACAATACAAGTTGATTAAGTTATGGTTGGAATAGATTTGTTACCAATTTTCACGTAGCTAAAATGAGAAAAATTATCCAATCTTGTTTTACCCATAACTTCTTCATTTTAAATCCGTTTTGAGTGAATCAAATTGCTATGGTTTCATATTGAACTCTATTTTATGAATCTAAACAGAAAAAGTATAGGTTTATAGTCGGAAAAATAAGTTACAAGTCGTTTTTGTAAAGGTAGTCATTTCAGTCGAAAGAACGACGTCTAGATGACCATTTTAGAAAACATACTTCCACTTTGAGTTTAACCATAATTTTTGGATATAGTTTCATGTTCATAATAAAAATCATTTTCTCAGAATAACAACTTTTAAATCAAAGTTTATCATAGTTTTTAATTAACTAACCCAAAACAGCCCGCGGTGTTACTACGACGGCGTAAATCCGGTTTTACGGTGTTTTTCGTGTTTCCAGGTTTTAAATCATTAAGTTAGCATATCATATAGATATAGAACATGTGTTTAGTTGATTTTAAAAGTCAAGTTAGAAGGATTAACTTTTGTTTGCGAACAAGTTTAGAATTAACTAAACTATGTTCTAGTGATTACAAGTTTAAACCTTCGAATAAGATAGCTTTATATGTATGAATCGAATGATGTTATGAACATCATTACTACCTTAAGTTCCTTGGATAAACCTACTGGAAAAGAGAAAAATGGATCTAGCTTCAATGGATCCTTGGATGGCTCGAAGTTCTTGAAGCAGAATCATGACACGAAAACAAGTTCAAGTAAGATCATCACTTGAAATAAGATTGTTATAGTTATAGAAATTGAACCAAAGTTTAAATATGATTATTACCTTGTATTAGAATGATAACCTACTGTAAGAAACAAAGATTTCTTGAGGTTGGATGATCACCTTACAAGATTGGAAGTGAGCTAGCAAACTTGAAAGTATTCTTGATTTTATGAAACTAGAACTTTTGGAATTTATGAAGAACACTTAGAACTTGAAGATAGAACTTGAGAGAGATCAATTAGATGAAGAAAATTAAATAATGAAAGTGTTTGTAGGTGTTTTTGGTCATTGGTGTATGGATTAGATATAAAGGATATGTAATTTTGTTTTCATGTAAATAAGTCATGAATGATTACTCATATTTTTGTAATTTTATGAGATATTTCATGCTAGTTGCCAAATGATGGTTCCCACATGTGTTAGGTGACTCACATGGGCTGCTAGGAGCTGATCATTGGAGTGTATATACCAATAGTACATACATCTAAAAGCTGTGTATTGTACGAGTACGAATACGGGTGCATACGAGTAGAATTGTTGATGAAACTGAACGAGGATGTAATTATAAGCATTTTTGTTAAGTAGAAGTATTTTGATAAGTGTATTGAAGTCTTTCAAAAGTGTATAAATACATATTAAAACACTACATGTATATACATTTTAACTGAGTCGTTAAGTCATCGTTAGTCGTTACATGTAAGTGTTGTTTTGAAACCTTTAGGTTAACGATCTTGTTAAATGTTGTTAACCCAATGTTTATAATATCAAATGAGATTTTAATTTATTATATTATCATGATATTATCATGTATGAATATCTCTTAATATGATATATATACATTAAATGTCTTTACAACGATAATCGTTACATATATGTCTCGTTTAAAAATCATTAAGTTAGTAGTCTTGTTTTTACATATGTAGTTCATTGTTAATATACTTAATGATATGTTTACTTATCATAGTATCATGTTAACTATATATATATCCATATATATGTCATCATATAGTTTTTACAAGTTTTAACGTTCGTGAATCACCGGTCAACTTGGGTGGTCAATTGTCTATATGAAACATATTTCAATTAATCAAGTCTTAACAAGTTTGATTGCTTAACATGTTGGAAACATTTAATCATGTAAATATCAATCTCAATTAATATATATAAACATGGAAAAGTTCGGGTCACTACATACTTGAGGACAAGTAAAGGTTTAAGTGTGGGGAATTTGATAACACCTAAATTATACAGTTTTTTGATAACATTTTGAGGAGTTATCTTAGTATTTTAGAGTCATTTTAATACCAAAACACACTAAAATGGGTAAAAATGGGAAAAAGGTATTTTTAATGATTGTATCAAAGTTATGTATCAAACATGATCAAAAATAAAGAAAATTGCAGAACGGCTAAATGAAGCCACCGGCATGGGTATTATGAAGCCGCCGGCTTGGAGTTAAATATGTCAGAATGTTCCAGAATCTTCGTAAAATTGAAAGAACTTGTTGATCAAGCAAAAGGCAAAGGAAGCCGCCGGCTTCATCCTGAAGCCACCGGCCTATTTAACACGGTTTCTCAACTTGTCGACCAAGTTCAAGTAAAAATTGAAACAAAATTAAAAAGATTTGGCGGAATCTCTGAAGCGGCCGGCCTTCCCTGAAGCCGCCGACTTAATTATGACGGTTAAAGATTTTAGCTTGCGGATTAAGTTAAACTTGCAAAAGGAGTCACCGACCCAAGGCAAGCCGTCGGCTGCCCACTGAAGCCTTCGGCTTGGCCACCGTCTCAGAATATTATAAATACAAGCCTCTGGTCTCACTTTTCATATGTATTAGTTTTCAGAATTCAATAATTCTGGTTAGGTTTTTTTTTTTAGGATTTTCTCTTAACCCTTAGGTTAGATTTATTCATTGTAATCAAGATTCAAGTTTTTAATTCAAGTTCTTTTACATCTACCTTCTTTTTAAGGTGTGATCATATCCTTATCAACAATATTTTACTTATTTTATTTACTGTATTCGTTTTTGTTCGTCTTCTGCTATGAACTAAATGTTCATAGTAGTTACGTGGATGAAAACTGAACTTCATCTGGGAATCAGATGAAGCCACCTGCCTCACCTCTCAAGCTGCCGGCTTGGTTGGAAGGAAGCCGCCGGCTTCGTGTTCTTCATCTGTACAGTTCCTGGTTCTTTTCCAGATCTGTATGGTTGAGTTTCTGTAATGATATTTGAATTGTTTCGAATCTGGTTTGCTTAAGTACACTTGTTTGCCATGCTTAATGATTAAATAACATGATTTTAGGATTGATTAGTACTTGATTCGATGATCTATTATTCATGCTACTTGTTTAGATCTAGTCCATCAAACTTGTTAAATTGAATTGCATGCAACTAAGTTAAAAAGCTTAATAGTGATAAACTTATTTAATTTGAATTACGCTTATATAATAGAATTTGATATTTTTAGGCTTAATCAAAGAACCTTTGTTTGGATTTGTTTAATTAATGATTGCATGAGAACTTAGTAGTAATTGACTTTCAGCTAGTAACTTGAGTTGATCTACTTGGTGTTTAATAGGTTATATAATTTGTCAGTCTATTTGCATATTGATCCTCATCACAAGATTAATGTGTATCATGTAATTGAATTGAACATGAAGAATTAAGATGTTAGTTATGTGATCACATATCTAGCATATGCTTTAAGTCCTACCTATTGAGTGATATGCAACACTTAGTTTAACCTATTAAGGGATAATAATTGGTCTATGATTGTTATTCTACTTTGTGTTAATATAAGTTATGAAACTTGCCTAATATGATTCCCGTATGAGTTGGTTGTCCATGTAATTGCTTTTACTTTTATCTGTTTATTTTGAATCTTCAATTCCTTGTCTTACTTTATTGTTCTGATTATCTTTAAAAGCATCTATTTTCTAAGAGACAAGAATCTATCCTATAAAAGACATAAAAAAAATATATCTTTAATTCTTTAATAAGAATTAATTAATAAGACAACTCTTATCCGCATCTACGCTCTCTTGGGACGATAACCTAAATTACTACATCTGATCGGGTTTTGTTGCTCGTTAGGGTGTTAAAGTATAATAATAAAGGTTTTATAAATTTAAAAGTTGAAGAATAAGCTAAGCACTACTGCACACACTTTCAACACATCAATATGTGACTATTGGTCCACAATCAACGACCTTGAACGTTTATATAAGATTAATTGAACAGAATAAAAACTAGGTTATAAAGTACGAAATCAATTGAGCTTTTTCAAATAAATTAACACAAAGAGAATGAAACAATAGAGATGAAAATTGTTATTGAATTGACAAATTGGAATGAATTACATGTTCCCTATTTATAGATTTGAGAAACAAGCTTCTCAAATCTTATCGAATCAATTCCTAAACAACCATTACAAAATATAAGGAAACAATATAATTCAAATATATTCAATTATCTTCTCCTAGAAATCAGAGATATTTGCTTTGATGTAATCTCGTCAATCTTATCTTCATTTGTTTCACATGTATTTGATTTGATCTTGATCTCTGTTCAGCACTGATAGAATCTGTATTTCCTGTTGAGCAGAGTCTGAGTTCTTCAATGTTCTAGACTCTAAATATTACAAGCTCTAAATTTACAGATTCAAATAATACAGAATCAAAATCTTTGACTCATCAGATTTACAAAATTCCTAACAATCTCCCCCTATCTGATGATGTCAAAAAATATAAACAAAAATAAAAGCTTAACTAATCTATGAATACATAAACAAACTTACAGACTCAAAAGCTTAAAACCATACAATTTTTCTTTTCTTTCCTCCACCCTTTCTTTGACTTGAAGATTCACTTGGTGCTTTTTTCTTTTGTAGTTTTGCATGCTCATCCTTAATAACATCACTCATAAACCTCAGACTTGAATTACTTTCAATCTCAGTCAAATTCAGAAACAGAAAGTCCACTAATTTTCTTCTGAATGGTAAACTCTGTTCAGATTCACACTTCTTAAGAAGTGCAATCAGATGACTTAGCTGTGTATCCTTGAACTTATCAACTTTCATGAAACATTCTATGTTCCTTCTGTCTTTATACATTAACCCTTCAGAATCAGGCAAATAAGCATTATCTTCAAACTTCACATGGCTTGGAACCTGAAACATTGGATGCTTCTCATCTTCAAAAATCAAATTTACCCCATCAGTTTTAGTCCTTTCTTCTTCTGAGTGAACTTTGCAGTATCCTTTATATTCTTCTTCTGCTATCATACCCAGTTCATATGAAACATGAACTAACATATGAATTTGTCTAAGAACTACTGGTTTCAAATCCCATTTGTGCACCTTTCTAATACACCTTGCAATCGCTTTCCACTCAAAGAAACCTAAAATGAACACCTGATCCAAATTTATTATTCTTTTGCTTTTATCATCTAGGATCAACTCAATACTAACAACTCCATCATCATTCCTTCTTAAAATACAATCAACAATTGTATTATCTTCAAACCCTCTATAAGATAATCTATCATTTACTTTTTCAGCCATTTCTCTTTCTTCCTCTAGCCTTTTTAAAACAAACTTCTCAGCTTTAGACCTTGACTCTTGTGCTTCTATCATCTGCAAATAATCTTCAACATACATTCCTTCTGCAGCAGCAGTTTTTTTGATTAAATTATCAACAGCTTCTTCTGCAGAACTCATCTTTCTCTTACCAGCAGCCTTCTCTCTTCTTTGTACATTTGAATCTGAGCTCTGTTTCATAGATTCTTTCTCTCTTTTCTACTCTAGCCCTTCTCCTTTCTACCTTGTTCATAGCCAAAACAGATATCATATCATTGTCATTATCATCACTATCACTATCTTCACCAGATTCAATGCTGATAACACTTGATTTACACCCTTCAGTCTTCTTTTTTATTTTTGGAATAACTTTCTTTCTTGTGTACAACTTTGTGATTTCTGGTTTAGATTGTTACTGCTGTTGCTGAGTTTTATCCTCTCCCTCAACCTTTGATTCACCTTAACCTTCAGCATTTGACTTCTCTGTAGTCTTAGGCTCCCACTTAGCCTTAGACTCCCCCTCAACCTTTGAATTCTTATCAACCCTTGTGAAACCTCCAAGTCTTACTATCCAAGGAATCCAGTCACCTGCACCATCATTAAAAAATTTAACCCTTTTACATGGATGCTTTGAAATAAAAGCATCAATTTCATCCATTTTCCTCTTGTTCTCCCCCTTTTTGACATCATCCAGATCTTCATCAGACATTGGTGGAGGATCAATGTGAGTAATATGATCATACACCTTTTCTGACAAATCTTTAATAGTACCAATCACTGTAGATAGACCAGCAACTTCTGATCTATGACTGTCCACCTCACTAAAAGATATCTCTATTGAATCTAACCTTCTGTTGATAGTTTGTAAAATAACATTGTTAAAACATGAAGTAGTTGCCTGATCTTTTTGTACTTGCATCACCACACCTGCCAGGTTCCCAACCAACCTCCTTACCTCTGCCAGCTCATTTCTGGTTGCCAAAGTATTATTCAAGTTGTTAAACCCATCCTGCACATCCTGCAGCTTGCCATCAAACTGTGTAGTCCACTTAGTTAAAGTATTAAACATACTAACCAAGTCAACTTATGTCTCAGGTTAGGGTGGAACATCAGCATTGGGTGATTGTGTTGTTTGTGTGTTCTCACCTTCCTCCTATTGAGAAGGACTGGGTTCATGAAACAGAGAAGGTTTTGGAGCCTGTACCTCATCCTGTGACATGAGATTAGCATTGGAAGCTCATGCTAGAATGTGTAAGGAGTCATTTGTGAGAGATGAGTGAGTCAGATTTGCATCTGAGGTAGTAATGGGCTTAGGTGAATTTGGTGGAGTAGTGAATTTGTTTGTTGAGTTCAGGATTGGGATCTCTATAGTTTGAGCATCCGAGGAGGTTTTCTCAGTGTCAGTAATGTGAGAATCTAGGTTAACTATTCTAACAGGTGAAGGCTGGGTTTGACCAATAACTTCATCATTCCCTAGTAGAGATGAAGAAGCATTGATCTTAGTATCTAACCTAGTAGACAGATATGGTTGTGAGTCTACAGATGCTTGCTCATCTATGGTTTCAAATATGGTGGTATTCTCTGTATGACCTGGTTAAGTCATAAGGTTGTGTGAGGAAATATTTAATTCTTCGGTAGCAGTGGGTGAGGATGGGTTAGAGTTTGGTGGTTGTACCTTATTCATATCCTCAGTCTGCAAGTTAGTATCCATACTTGAAGGTGTTGTAGAAGAAACAACTTGATCACCTGTAATGGAGGGTGCTGTCGAATCTGCATCATTGGTTGAGTGTTCAACTTCTGGTACAGATGAATGAGCCCTTTGACTAAGACTGGGAGAGGACCCAGAGTCTGTGAACAGGTCAGAGTCTGATAAATTAGAGTCTAAACTTTCATCCTCCCTAGATTCAGGTTGCCAATCCTCTGAGGAAGATGACCCAACATTATCTGCTGGTTGATTGTTGACTCCGACCCACACCAACATAGCTAGTGTTAAATCAACCTCAAGAGGGTTAATGGGTAAGTGAAACATTTTACTGCTGCACTCTGGTACTGCCATGAAGTCAAACTCATGATTTAGCCCTGCATACATAGGTGGAGATAGGGCATCCTCAAACATTACACTCATGAATCTAATGAATGGGACATTGTGATCCCTAGTGCTCCTTTCAATAAGCATTAAAAGTTCACTGAAAAATAGATTTGCAAAATCTACATCTCTCCCTGTCACAAAAGCATTAAAAATTTGGATTTCCATCTCATTCATCTCACTTAAACTTCCACTTTTATAACTTAGGCTTCTTAAAATATTTGCAATTATAAAACTCCATCTTGAAGAAAACATATTCATTCTAATGGTGCAGGTAGTCATAGGTTGACCCACCATTGAAAAACTTTGCTTTACCTCAGATTTTGAGGCAAAGGCAACAAAATTATCTCTAGCTGACATATTTAAAACACGTCTTAAAGATGCTTCAGATATAGTCAAAGTATTTGCACCATCACCATATGTACCAGTGATGGTTCTAGCTTTAGAGTCACCTGTACATGTAAACTAAAATTCTGCAAGTATAGCTGGATACATGTAATCAGGGGTTTTGAAAAATCCTTCTCTGAGAGGATGATTTTGTAAAAACAAAATAAGCTGTTCATATCCCTGGTTTTGAAATTTAGAAGGTATATCAATACAAGCCACCCGATTGTTTACAGGCACTTGTACATCCTTACATCTTTTAATAGGGCGAGCCCTATTCATATTAGCATTAGGGATAAGAAAATAGGGGATGTATTTCACCATTGTGAATAGAAGAATTAAAGATTAGTAAGCAGATGAACAGTAATTGAATAACAGTGTAGTGACCCGAACTTTTTCATGATTATATATTATATGAGATTAATATTTACATGAATAAATGTTTTCAACATGTTAAGCAATCAAACTTGTTAAGACTTGATTAATTGAAATGAGTTTATGTAGACAATTGACCACCTCATTTGCCTAATAATTCACGAACGTCATAACTTGTGATAATTATATAATCGTTTTATTTTTTTATGATATAAGTTTCTATTTTATATATATATATATATATATATATATATATATATATATATATATATATATATATGTATATATATATATATATATATATATATATATATATAAGAAGAAATACAATTAAATCAAAGATGTACAACTAAAACACTATTTGCTACAGTAAAACACTATTTGCTACAGTAAATTTTCGCTTTGCTACAGTAAAACACTATTTGCTATAGTAAAATACTATTTGCTACATTAAAAACCTATTTACTACAGTAAACACTATTTACTACAGTAATACTATTTACTCGCATTCAATCCGTATTCGTACTCGTACAATACACAACTTCTAAAATGTATATACTATTGGTATATACACTTCATTGATTAGCTCTTAGCAGCCTTAATGAGTCACCTAAATATGTGGGAACCATCATTTGGCAACTAGCATGAAATATCTAACAAAACTACAAACTAATGGAACCTTATATTCAAGGGTAGGATCACGTTTTTCTTCAACAACCATAAACACATTTTCATTCCAACTTTTATGCATCAAATTACTCTCTCTCAATTACTCTCTTATTGTTCTAAGTGTTCTTCATCATTTTCTCCATAATCTAGCTCAATCTAGTTAACCTAGATCAACATACAAAACAACTCCTCAAGAACACTTCATAAACACTCTAAAGTTTATAAGTTTACTTCCAAGCTTTCTAATCCAATCCAAGTAATCATCTAAGATCAAGAAACCTCTGTTATTTACAGTAGGTTATCATTCTAATTCAAGGTATAATTCATATTCAAACTTTGATTCAATTTCTATAACTATAACAATCTTAATTCGAGTAGAAATCTTACTTGAACTTGTTTTCATGTCATGATTCTACTTCAAGAACTTTCAAGCCATCCAAGATCCTTTGAAGCTAGATCATTTTTTGTCACTTCCAGTAGGTTTACCTACTAAACTTGAGGTAGTAATGATGTTCATAACATCATTCGATTCATATATATAAAACTATCTTATTCGAAGATTATAACTTGTAATCACTAGAACATAGTTTAGTTAATTCTAAAGTTGTTCGCAAACAAAGTTAATCCTTATAACTTGACTTTTAAAATCAACTAAACACATGTTCTATATCTATATGATATGCTAACTTAATGATTTAAAACCTGGAAACACGAATAACACCGTAAAATCGGACATACGCCGTCGTAGTGAAACCGGGGGCTGTTTTGGGTTAGATAATTAAAAACTATGATAAACTTTGATTTAAAAGTTTTTCTTCTGGGAAAATGATTTTTCTTATGAACATGAAACTATATCCAAAAATCATGGTTAAACTGAAAGTGGAAGTATGTTTTTCAAAATGGTCATCAAGACGTCATTCTTTCTACTGAAATGACTACCTCTTACAAAAATGACATGTAACTTATATTTTTGACTATAAACTTATACTTTTTCTGTTTAGATTCATAAATTTCAGTTCAATATGAAACCATAGCAACTTGAATCACTCAAAACGGATTTAAAACGAAGAAGTTATGGGTAAAACAAAATTGGATATTTTTACTTGTTGTAGCTACGTGAAATTTGTAACAAATCTATATAAATCATAACTTAACTAACTTATATTGTATTATACATGTATTCTAACATATATTATGTAATTTTGGGATACCATAGACACGTATACAATGTTTTGACATATCATATCGACCCATCTATATATATTATTTAGGAACAACCATAGACACTCTATATGCAGTAATGTTCGAGTTAGCTATACAGGGTTGAGGTTGATTCCAAAATAATATATATACTTTGAGTTGTGATCTAGCCTGAGACTTGTATACACTGGGTCGTGGATTGATTCGAGATAATATATATATTGATTTAATTCTGTACATCTAACTGTGGACAACTAGTTGTAGATTACTAACGTTGGACTGCTAACTTAACAAACTTAAATCGTTAAAACGTAATAAAACATATTGTGAATATATTTCGATCATACTTTGATATATATGTATATATTTGTTATAGGTTCGTGAATCGATCAGCGGCCAAGTATAATTCTTAATGAATTAAGAATCTGTGAAAGTGAGTTATAGTCCCATTTTTAAAATCTAATATTTTGGGATGAGAATACATGTAGTTTTATAAATGTTTTACAAAATAGACACAAGTATGCGAAACTATATTCTATGGTTGAATTATTATTACCGAATATCACCCTTTTTAGTCTGGTAATCTAAGAATTAGGGAACAGAAACCCTAATTGACGTGAATCCTAAAGATAGATCTATTGGGCCTAACAAACCCATTCAGGTTACGGATGCTTTAGTACTTCAATTTTATCATGTCCGATGAGAGTCCTGGAATGATGGGGATATTATAGACACGTTCTGTTAATGTCGGTTACCAGGTGTTCACCATATGAATGATTTCCATCTCTATGCAGTTTATATGAAATGCCTGATATGAGATGGATGTTTATGAAAAATGAAATCTTGTGGTCTATTATTACAATTTGATATATATAGGTTAAACCTATAACTCACCAACATTTTTGTTGACATTTTTAAGTATGTTTATTCTCAGGTGATTATTAAGAGCTTCCGCTGTTGCATGCTAATTAAGGACAAGAATTGGAGTCAGCATGCTTGTAATATATTGTTTAAAAACTGCATTCGGAGATTTAAATCGATGTGTAATATTATTGTAAACCATTATGTAATGCTCATGTGAAAAATTTTATCTTTTAGATTATCATTACTGGATAATCTACGTTATGATTTTAAAACCTTTAACGATAAAATAAAGGTTATGGTTTGTTTTAAAAACAAATGCAGTCTTTGAAAAACGTCTCATATAGAGGTCAATACCTCGCAAGGAAATCAATTAATTTGAAACGTTTATAATCGATATGAACGGGACATTTCAGTTGGTATCTGAGCGTTGGTCTTAGAGAACCAGAAATTTGCATTAATGTGTCTAACCGAGTTTGTTAGGATGCATTAGTGAGTCTGGACTTCGACCGTGTTTACTTGAAAAACGATTGCTTAACATTTTTTTGTTGAAAACTATATATTATTAACATGTAAATATTATGTGATATATTAATCTCTTAATGTGTTTGATATTGAGTGATAGACGTCTACCTCTAGTACAAATCCCATTGACTCACCTAATAATAATGAAGAGTCGAATATATATTGGGAAGACTCACAAATTTCTGAAGAGGAACCGGAAGAAGAGGAACCAGAAGAAGAGGAATCGGAAGAAGAGGAACCGGAAGAAGAAGAGGTTACGGAGGAGGAAATATTAGAAACCACTGAAAGAAAACCCTCAACCAATGGACCAAAATTAATAATGGTCAATGGTGTTTCCGCCGAGGAAGTAAAATATTGGGAAGACTACCAATTTTCCAATTAATCGGATCCCGATGAGGATTCCGATGATGTTATAGAAATTACCCCGACCCAATTTGAAAAGGCAAAAGAAAATAATAAGGGAAAAGGCATCAAAATAGAGAAACCTAATTCCAACCCCGATGACCTCTATGTTAACATGAAATATCCCGATGGGAAATACCGTCAACACCCGTATTTCTTAAGTTTTATCTATAACCCGGGAACATCTAAGCCACCAGGTTTTTCTAGACCATTTGTGAAAAGAACGGTTCGTATTAGGGGAGCACCATATATCCCTAGGAAATTAGCGAAACAAACTAAGTCCGAAAAAGAAGAAACAAGTGAGTCGGAATAAAGAGTTGTAATCATGCGATGTAATATATGTAATATAGTGTGCTTGTGCTTTTATGATATATGTAAAAATTGCTTTTATTATTTGTTAAGTATCTTTTATGAATCTAACCCTCGTCTATTTTTACAGTATAAAAACACAAAATGGATGTTAAGGATAGACAACCAAAAATTTTAGAAGACCTACCCGGGGATATGATTGATGAAATCTTGTCTAGAGTCGGTCAGAATTCGTCGGCACAATTATTTACGGCAAATTAGTTTGTAGAACATTTGAAGAATGTTTTAGGCATGCCTTAGTTTATAAAAGGCTTTCTTTTGAAAGATGGGGTATATCACATTGGGGAGACCTTAAGTTACGCCGTGTTTTCTTTAAAGCGTTAAATGCGGGGAACCCAGTGCAATTTAACGCTATGGGTTAAGAACCTATTTTGACTCAACATATCCTAACATAGGACTCTGTGCTTTAGAAAGATCTTCTAACATGCAACATAAAGAAGTATGTTATGCTTACGGGTTAGTGATGTTCACTTCTCACCAAAGTGAGAAAAAGAACATCGGATTACAACTTTTAAATAAAACCTTCCCACAAGTGACGGATTCGGTAGTTGGGGTGAGAAACAAGGTTTTTAGATTGTTACGGGGCTGTTGGGCATTACGAAACCCTCGTCCTTTTGACGACGTTACAACATGCTGCCTAGCCAACGGTCACAATGGTTATCTTCCACATAACCAAGGATGAGAAATAATATTAGTACAACTAGAATGCATGACTTGTTTCTGGACCTATGAATTACATATCTTTATTGCTTTAGCGGAACGACTTGCGTTAAACTAGAATTGTCTTCACAATTGCCTTGTATCAATGTTATTGTGTGATATATTTCATGCTATATGTAAAATAGAGGTATTGTAAGTTTGTAAAATATTGTATAAAAGTTTGAACGTGAAATATTATTGTAATCAGTTTCTCATATAGAATTGTAGTAGTTGAATTGTATTTTAGCTATTAATTATGAACTTAACGGGTAGGTACTACCCGAATTAAAACTTATAAAACGCTAATATGAAGAAAGAGCTTTTATAAATAAGTTCATATTATGCTACGAAATACTATTGACTACTCTTAATATTCTATATGATTAACTCATTTCTTTTGGCTATTTTTGAAAGAAATGGCACCGACTACTCGACACAACATGAATATGAATGAAGAAGAATTCCGTACCTTTCTTGCTGCAAACATAGCTGCAGTGCAGGCCGTAATTCTAAATAATAATAATAACTCTGGTTCTAGAAGTGGAACTAATTTTACAAGAAATCGTGTAGGATGCTCCTACAAAGAATTCACTGCCTGTAAACCTCTAGAATTCGATGGAACCGAAGGACCAATCGGATTGAAACGGTGGACCGAGAAGGTCGAATCGGTGTTTGCCATAAGTAAGTGCACTGAAGAAGACAAAGTAAAGTACGCTACGAATACCTTCACAGGTACTGCGTTAACATGGTGGAACACCTATCTCGAGCAGGTGGGACAAGATGCTACTTACGCACTACCGTGGTCAACATTCAAACACTTAATGAACAAGCAGTACCGTCCCAGAAACGAGGTCAATAAGCTCAAGGTAGAGCTTAGAGAGTTACGAAAACAAGGGTTTGATATTACCACGTACGAACGACGATTCACAGAATTGTGCCTATTATGTCCGGGAGCGTTCGAAGATGAAGAAGAGAAGATCGACGCATTTGTAAAAGGGTTACCAGAAAGAATTCAAGAAGATGACACGAGCCCACCTCCATACAAAAGGCAAGTCGAATGGCTCATAAACTCATAAATCAAATTGAGGGAAGAATTAAAGAGCAGGCGGCCGAAGAAGCCAACACGAAACAAGTCAAGAGGAAGTGGGAAGAAAACAGTGACAAAAGTCACCAACACAACAACAGTAACTATCGCTTCAACAATCACAACTACAATCACACCAATTTTTGCAACAACAAACGCAACAACAATAATCCCAACAACAACAACCACAACAACCACCGTCCCAACAATAATAACAATCGCAACAACAACCATCTCAATAACAACAATGGCAACAAAAACCAGAAAATTCTGTGCAAAAGGTGTGAAGGGTACCATCCGAATATTTATTGTTATGTAACATGTACCAAGTGTAATAGAATGGGGCATAGTGTGGAAAAGTGTGAAGTTTATGGACCAGGGAATAAAGGAACAGAAAATGCCAACATTATTTGTTTCGGATGCGGAAAGAAGGGCCACTACAAAACTAGGTGCCCAAATCAGGAAAATAAAAATGGTCAAGGACGAGGAAGAGTCTTCAACATTAATGCGATAGAAGCGCAAGAAGACTCGGAGCTTGTTACGGGTACGTTTCTTATTGACGATAAACCTGCTTATGTTTTATTTGATTCGGGTGCGGATAGAAGCTATATGAGTAGAGATTTTTGTGCCAAATTAAGTTGTCCATTAATGAATTTGGATAATAAGTTTTTACTCGAATTAACAAACAGTAAGTTTATTACGGCGGATAAAATATGTCAAAACCGAGAAATTAAACTGGTTGGCGAAACATTTAAGATTAATTCGATACCAGTAGAGTTAGGAAGTTTTGATGTGATAATTGGCATGGACTGGTTGAAAAAGGAGAGAGTAGAGGCTGTATGTTACAAAAATGTGATTTGCATTGTACGCGAAAAAGGAAAACCTTTAATGGTGTACGGATAAAAGAGCAACGCGAAGTTAAATCTTATTAGTAGTTTGAAGGCGCAAAAACTAATAAGAAAGGGTTTCTATATCATTCTAGCACACATCGAGGAAGTCAAACCCGAAGAAAAGAACATCAGTGATGTTCCCGTTGCAAAAGAATTTCTCAATGTATTTCCGAAAGAATTACCGGGACTACCTCCACATCGATCCGTTGAATTCCAAATAGATCTTGTACCCGGGGCTCCACCGATAGCTCGTGCGCCATATAGACTCGTACCCAGTGAAATGAAGGAACTCCAGAGCCAATTACAAGAACTTTTAGAGAGTGGTTTCATTCGACCAAGTACATCACCGTGGGGAGCTCCTGTTTTGTTTGTCAAAAAGAAGGATGGTACATTCAGGTTGTGTATCGACTACAGAGAGTTGAACAAACTTACCATCAAAAACTGTTATCTACTACTGAGAATCGACGAATTATTTGATCAACTACAAGGCTCTTCGGTTTACTCGAAGATCGATTTACATTCCGGGTATCATCAAATGCGGGTGAAGGAAGATGATATTCCAAAGACTGTTTTAGGACGCGTTACGGTCATTATGAGTTTATGGTTATGTCGTTTGGATTGACTAACGCACCAGCTGTGTTCATGGATCTCATGAACTGAGTGTGTGGGCCATATCTTGACAAGTTTGTTATTGTTTTCATCGATGACATCCTTATCTACTCAAAGAATGAGCAAGAGCACGAAGAACATTTAAGAAAAGTGATAGAATTGTTGAGGAATGAGAAACTGTATGCTAAATTTTCAAAGTGTGCATTTTGGTTGAAAGAAGTTCAATTCCTCAATCACATAGTGAGCAAAGAAGGTATTCAAGTTGATCCGGCAAAGATTGAAACTGTTGAGAAATGGGAAACCTCAAAAACTCCGACGCATATACGTCAATTTTTAGGATTGGCTGGTTACTACAAAAGGTTCATCCAAGATTTTTCCAAAATAGCAAAACCCTTTACTGCATTAACGCATAAAGGAAAGAAATTTGAATGGAAGGATGAGCAGGAGAAAGCGTTTTAATTGGTGAAGAAAAAGTTAACTACGGCACCTATATTGTCATTGCCTGAAGGGAATGATGATTTTGTGATATATTGTGACGCCTCAAAACAAGGCCTTGGTTGTGTATTAATGCAACGAATGAAAGTAATTGCTTATGCGTCCAGATAATTGAAGATTCAAGAACAGAATTATACGATACATGATTTGGAATTAGGCGCGATTGTTTTTGCATTAAAGACTTGGAGACATTACTTATGTGGGGTCAAAAGTATCATATATACCGACCACAAAAGTCTCCAACATATATTTGATCAGAAACAGCTGAACATGAGGCAACGTAGGTAGATTGAACTATTGAACGATTATGACTTTGAGATTCGATACCACCCAGGGAAGGCGAATGTGGTAGCCGATGCTTTGAGTAGGAAGGATGTAGAACCTATGCAGGTAAAAGCTATGAATATAATTATTCGTACTAACCTTACTACTCAAATAAAAGAGGCGCAGCAGAGAGTTTTAAAAGAAGGAAATTTGAAGAATGAAATACCCAAAGGATCGGAGAAACATCTTAATATTCGGGAAGACGGAACCCGATATAGGGCTGAAAGAATTTGGGTTCCAAAGTTTGGAGATGTGAGAGAAATGGTACTTAAGGAAGCACATAAGACCAGATATTCAATACATCTCGGAGCGGGGAAGATGTATAAAGATCTCAAGAAACACTTTTGGTAGCCGGGTATGAAAGCTGATATTGCTAAATACGTAGGAGAATGTTTGACGTGTTCTAAGGTCAAAGCTGAACATTAGAAACCATCAGGCCTACTTCAACAACCTGAAATCCCAGAATGGAAATGGGAAAACATTACCATGGATTTCATTACTAAATTGCCAAGGACTGCAAGTGGTTATGATACTATTTGGGTAATAGTCGATCGTCTCACCAAGTCAGCACACTTTCTGCCAATGAGAGAAGATGATAAAAAGGAGAAGTTAGAATGACTATACTTGAAGGAAGTTGTCTCCAGACATGGAATACCAATCTCTATTTTCTCTGATAGGGATGGCAGATTTGTCTCAAGGTTTTGGCAAATGTTACAATAAGCATTGGGGACTCGTCTAGACATGAGTACTCCCTATCATCCACAAACTGATGGGTAAAGTGAAAGGACGATATAGACCCTTGAAGACATGCTACGAGCATGTGTTTTTGATTTTGGAAACAGTTGGGATCGACATCTACCGTTAGCAGAATTTTCCTACAACAACAGTTATCACTCGAGTATTGAGATGGCACCGTTTGAGGCACTTTATGGCAGAAAGTGCAGGTCTCCGATTTGTTGGAGTGAAGTGGGGGGTAGACAAATTACGGGTCCAGAAATTATCCAAGAAACTACCGAGAAAATCATTCAAATTCAACAACGGTTGAAAACCGCCCAAAGTCGACAAATGAGCTACGCGGACAGTAAAAGAAAAGATATAGAATTTGAAATTGGTGGTATGGTCATGCTTAAGGTATCACCTTGGAAAGGTGTTGTTCAATTTGGTAAACAGGGCAAACTGAATCCAAGGTACATTGGACCATTCAAAATTATAGATCGTGTCGGACCAGTAGCTTACCAACTTGAATTACCTCAACAACTCGCCGGCGTACACGATACTTTTCACATTTCGAATCTGAAGAAATGCTTAGCCAAAGAAGATCTCACTATTCCTTTAGACGAAATTCAAATCAATGAAAAACTTCAATTCATTGAAGAACCAGTCGAAATAATGGATCGTGAGGTTAAAGGACTTAAGCAAAACAAAATACCAATCATTAAGGTTCGATGGAATGCTCGTAGAGGACTCGAGTTCACCTGGGAGCGTGAAGATTAGATGAAGAAGAAATACCCGCACTTATTTCCGGAAGATGTGTCAACACCTCCAACTGCTTAAAATTTCGGGACGAAATTTATTTAACGGGTAGGTACTGTAGTGACCCGAACTTTTCAATGATTATATATTATATGTGATTAATATTTACATGAATAAATGTTTCCAACATGTTAAGCAATCAAACTTGTTAAGACTTGATTAATTGAAATGAGTTTATGTAGACAATTAACCACCCCGTTTGCCTGATGATTCACGAACGTCATAACTTGTAATAATTATATAATCGTTTTATTTTTTTATAATATAAGTTTTTATTTTATATATATATATATATATATATATATATATATATATATATATATATATATATATATATATAAGAAGAAATACAATTAAATCAAAAATGTACAATTAAAACACTATTTGCTACAGTAAAACACTATTTGCTATAGTAAAACACTATTTGCTACAGTACAACAATATTTGCTACAGTAAAACACTATTTGCTACAGTAAAATACTATTTCTTACAGTAAACACTATTTTCTACAGTAAACACTATTTACTCGTATTCAATCCGTATTCGTACTCGTACAATACACAACTTCTAAATGTATACACTATTAGTATATACACTTCAATGATCAGCTCTTAGCAGCCTTAATGAGTCACCTAAACATGTGGGAACCATCATTTGGCAACTAGCATGAAATATTTAACAAAAATACAAACTAATGCTACCTTATATTCAAGGGTAGGATCTCGTTTTTCTTCACTAACCATAAACACATTTTCATTCCAACTTTTATGCATCAAATTACTCTCTCTCAATTCCTCTCTTATTGTTCTCAGTGTTCTTCATCATTTTCTTTATAATCTAGCTCAATCTAGCTCAATCTAGTTAACTTAGATCAACATACAAAACAACTACTCAAGAACACTTCATAAACACTTTAAAGTTTACAAGTTTACTTCCAAGCTTTCTAATCCATTTCAAGTAATCATCTAAGATCAAGAAACCTCTGTTATTTATAGTAGGTTATCATTCTAAGTCAAGGTATAATTCATATTCAAACTTTGATTCAATTTCTATAACTATAACAATCTTAATTCGAATAGAAATCTTACTTGAACTTGTTTGCGTGTCATGATTCTACTTCAAGAACTTTTAAGCCATCCAAGATCCTTTGAAGCTAGATCATTTCTTGTCACTTCCAGTAGGTTTACCTACTAAACTTGAGGTAGTAATGATGTTCATAACATCATTCGATTCATATATATAAAACTATCTTATTAAAAGATTATAACTTATAATCACTAGAACATAGTTTAGTTAATTCTAAACTTGTTTTCAAACAAAGTTAATCCTTCTAACTTGACTTTTAAAATCAACTAAACACATGTTCTATATCTATATGATATACTAACTTAATGATTTAAAACCTGGAAACACGAATAACACCGTAAAACTGGACATGCGCCGTCGTAGTGAAACCGGGGGCTGTTTTGGGTTAGATAATTAAAAACTATGATAAACTTTTATTTAAAAGTTTTTCTTATGGGAAAATGATTTTTCTTATGAACATGAAACTATATCCAAAAATCATGGTTAAACTCATAGTGGAAGTATGTTTTTCGAAATGGTCATCAAGACGTCGTTCTTTCAACTGAAATAACTACTTCTCAAAAAAACGAATTGTAACTTAAACTTCTGACTATAAACTTATACTTTTTCTATTTAGATTCATAAATTTTAGTTCAATATGAAACCATAGCAACTTGAATCACTCAAAACAGATTAAAAACGAAGAAGTTATGTGTAAAACAAAATTGGATATTTTTACTTGTTGTAGCTACGTGAAATTTGTAACAAATCTATACAAATCATAACTTAAATAACTTATATTGTATTATACATGTATTCTAAGATGTATTATGTAATCTTGGGATACCACAGACACGTATACAATGTTTTGACATATCATATCGACCCATCTATATATATTTTGGGGAACAACCATAGATACTCTATATGCAGTAATGTTCGAGTTAGCTATACAGGGTTGAGGTTGATTCCAAAATAATATATATACTTTGAGTTGTGATCTAGCCTGAGACTTGTATACACTGGGTCGTGGATTGATTCGAGATAATATATATATTGATTTAATTCTGTACATCTAACTGTGGACAACTAGTTGTAGATTACTAACGTTGGACTGCTAACTTAACAAACTTAAATCGTTAAAACGTAATAAAACATATTGTAAATATATTTCAATCATACTTTGATATATATGTATATATTTGTTATAGGTTCGTGAATCGATCAGTGGCCAAGTCTAATTCTCAACGAATTAAGAATCTGTGAAAGTGAGTTATAGTCCCACTTTTAAAATCTAATATTTTGGGATGAGAATACATGCAGTTTTATAAATGTTTTACAAAATAGACACACGTATGCGAAACTACATTCTATGGTTGAATTATTATTACCGAATATCACCCTTTTTAGTCTGGTAATCTAAGAATTAGGGAACAGAAACCCTAATTGACGTGAATCCTAAAGATATATCTATTGGGCCTAACAAACCCCATTCGGGTTACGGATGCTTTAGTACTTCGATTTTATCATGTCCGATGAGAGTCCCGGAATGATGGGATTATTCTAGACGCGTTATGTTAATGTCGGTTACCAGGTGTTCACCATATGAATGATTTTTATCTCTATGCAGTTTATGCGAAATGCCTAATATGAGATGGATGTTTATGAAAAATGAAATCTTGTGGTCTATTATTACAATTTGATATATATAGATTAAACCTATAACTCACCAACATTTTTGTTGACGTTTTTAAGCATATTTATTCTCAGGTGATTATTAAGAGCTTCCGCTATTGCATCCTAATTAAGGACAAGAATTGGAGTCAGCATGCATGTAATATATTGTTTAAAAACTGCATTCGGAGATTTAAATTGATGTGTAATATTATTGTAAACCATTATGTAATGGTCGTGTGAAAAATGTTATCTTTTAGATTATCATTACTGGATAATCTACGTTATGATTTTAAAACCTTTAACGATAAAATAATTTGAAAAACGTCTCATATAGAGGTCAATACCTCGCAAGGAAATCAATTAATATGAAATGTTTATAATCGATAAAATAGGAGTCTTTGACAAAATCACATCATAATCAGCCAATTGATGTTGCATCCATAACAATTGAGCACAACATCCACCTGCAGCAACATACTCAGCCTCTGCAGTTGAAGTAGCAATAGAATTTTGCTTTTTACTTGATCAACTAACCAATTTTCCACCCAATAATTGACAACCACCTGAAGTGCTCTTTCTATCCAACTTACATCCTGCATAGTCAGCATCTGTATACCCAATGAGATCAAAACCAAAACCTTTGAGGTACCACAGACCTAAATTTGGAGTCCCTTTTAAATACCTGAAAATTCTTTTAACAGCCTTATAATGTGAGTCTTTTGGGTCTGCCTGATATCTTGCACATAAACATGTTGCAAACATGATATCAGGTCTGCTAGTAGTTAGGTATAATAATGATCCAATCATTCCCCTGTAAGTCTTTTCACACACAGATTTTCCAGATTCATCTTTGCTCAATTTTTCAGACACACTCATGGGAGTTTTCCAAGTGGAATAGTTTCTAAAACCATATTTTTCAATTAAGTTTAAAACATAAGTGCTCTGGTTTATGAAAATTCCCTCAGGACTTTGTTTGACTTGCAAACCCAAAAAGTGATTTAACTTACACAAGTTACTCATTTTGTATTGCTTAGACATTGTATCAGAAAACCATTTACCCAAATGTGGATTTGTAGAACCAAAAATGATATCATCCACATATATCTGAACAAGCAAGACATCACCTGTATCCTTTTTAATGAATAAGGTTTTGTCTATTGATCCTCTGACAAATTTCTTTGACAGAAGAAAAGATGTCAAAGTATCATACCAAGCCCTTGGTGCTTGTTTTAAACCATACAATGCTTTATCAAGCCTGTAAGCATAATCAGGAAATTTTTTACTTACAAAACCTGGAGGTTGTTTGACATACACCTCCTCCTATAGTTTCCCATTCAAAAATGCACTTTTTACATCCATTTGTGACACTTCAAAATCCATGTGTGATGCATAAGATAAGAAGAGTCTGATTGCCTCTATTCTTGCCACAGGAGCAAAAGTCTCATCATAATCAATACCCTCTTGTTATCTGTAACCTTGAGCAACAAGCCTAGCTTTATTCCTTACAACAATACCATCTTTATCAACCTTATTCCTGTACACCCATCTAGTTCCAATAGCAGTCTTTCCAGCAGGCTTGGGTACCAAAGTCCACACTTCATTTTTTTAAATTCCATTAATTCTTCAGTCATAGCTTCAACCCAGTCATCATCCTTTAAACCATCATCAACGTTTTTAGGCTCTATGAGAGACGGAAAACTTGTATACAAACAGAAATTAGCAATTGCATCATCAGACATAGGAGTCTGTGAAGTAGAACCTCCTTTTGGTAGCCCTTTTGTGTTGACAACATAATCCTCAAGATATCTTGGAGGATTAATAGATCTTGAAGATCTTCTGGTACTCTCAGACAGCATTTACTTCTCCTTCATCAGTGTTTGTTTGAGTGGAAACATCAGTAACTTCTTCTTCTTCTTCTTCTTCTTCTTCTTCAGTAGAGAGAATTTCATTTGAAGTATTCAAGGAGTCATTAACTTTTTCACAAATATCCTCATCTTCAGATTCATGTTCTGAAAAGTAAGTCCGTAAGCGAGACTCGTCATATTTAGGAGAGAGTTCAAACAGAATATTGGAATTTGTATTAGCAAAAATATCTGTAACAACAGAATTCTCATCAAAAATGATGTGAATAGATTCCTCAATCTTCTTTCTCCTAGAGTTTAAAGCTCTATAAGCTTTAGAAACAGATGAATATCCCATGCCTTCATCAGACTTAGGTTCTATTTTACCTTGCAAATCTCTTTGATTGAGAATGTAACATTTACAACCAAAAATTTAAAAATAGTGAAAAGTAAGAACTTTCTTGTGATAAAGCTCATAAGGTGTCTTTCCATGCTTCTTGACAATAATAGATTTATTTTGAGTATAACAAGCAGTATTTACTGCTTCTGTCCAAAATCTGATAGCAACATTTGCATGGCACAACATGGTCCTTGCAGCTTCAATAAGAGTCTTATTTCTCCTTTCAGCAACACCATTTTGTTGTGGTGTCCTAACAGAAGAGAAATTTTGACCAATACCAACACTTTCACAAAAATCAACAGGAGTGACATTCTTGAACTCTGTTCCATGATCACTTCTTAATTGTTTGACCATCTTGCCTTTTTTTACCTGCTCCTTCTTAATCAAGTTAATGATTTCTTCAGGTGCATCACTTTTAGCATACAAGAAAATTACCCATATGAACCTGGAGTATTCATCAACAATCACCAAAGTATACTTCTTTCCACTTAGACTTCCAATGTTCATAGGTCCAAAGAGGTCCATATGAAGAATATGAAGTGGTTCATCAATTGTAGCTAGAGTCTTGGAGTGAAAATGAGCTTTGGTTTGTTTACCCTTAACAGAAGCAGAGCAGACTTTATCCTTCTTGTAGGAGAGCTGTGGCAGCTGTAACGACCCTACTTTTTTCGTTATCTTACTGTTAATTATTTAACGACCGTTAATTGTTACTCGTGCCACGTCATTTCTATGATCTATATTATTATTTTTGTAATAATACATTAATTATTATGTGTTATATGAATATTTGTATTCATATTTTATGTTATTCGTTTCTACGTGTCGCGGATTTCTATCCGGCGAATTTTTTGGGTTTTCAAACCAACGGTCGAGCTTTTGGGATTTTTAAGTCCTAATTATTTTAAATATGATATTTTAATGTCATATGAATATATATAGTGTTTATATATATTTTTCGTCGCGTATATGTTATCTCTCCGAATAATCAATCGCTTAGTAGCGTTTTCGCGTTTCGGGCTTCGTTCGGGCATTTGGGCCCCAAGTAATTCATCAAATAACAAAAGTGGGCCATGAGGGGCCCACCCCTCTCAAATATTCGGCCAAAGCCTCCCCATGTCCCATATTCATTTTTTTTCTTCAATTTAGCTTTTCATTTTATTTCTCATTTTATTCTAAACCTAATTCTCTCATTTAACAAAATGGAAAAGCTCTCCTCCCTCCCCTATATTTTATGCCATCGCCACCCATCACCTTAATCATCATCACCTTCTTCAATCAAGAGCTTGGATCAAAGGGTTTTTAACATCAACGGATTTCTCTCGTTCTCCTCTACGCGTCCATATAAATCATTTCTTGATTAGGGTATAAACCCTAACCCTAGATTTTTCAATTTTTATTATTTTTACTTATTTTTATATGTATGATGATGTTATAGTACTTGTGTGTTGTTGTATTGATGATTTGATGCGTAGAAATACTCGATTTGTTATGTTTTTGGTTTGATTAATTTTGGACAGCAGCTTGTTGGTTAAAATCAGTAAACTTAAAATTGATTTTTGATTAATTAAAGTTTATGAATGAGTTCCTCTCATTTAGTACATAATTTTAGGCTTTTGATTCACCTCTTTTCGATTTACGGATCAAAATCTACGCGTAAAACAAGTTTTTATTGGAATTAAGATGAAATCAGGTTTTGCCTCGAAGTTTGAGTCATAATCTGATATTTTTGAGTGATCCATTGGATTGGGATTGATTATTAGACGATTTATATGTTTGGATCATCGAAATACGAGTTACGGATCACCCGGAATGATTGAAACGAATTGTAAATCGAATTAACTTGTTGGCTGATTTTGATGGCTGATTATCACGAATTTAGAACTGATTTGTGGTGTTCTTGAGCATCCTAAGATGTCGGGAAGGTTGTTGGGGCGAGGATATATATACGACTCATCAAAAACCGACACCCGAGGCTCAAGTTACGACCCGAACAATTTTAATGAAACTTATGGTTATAAAATTTAACTTATGTTATGAAATAATGATTTTACATTATTATTAAAAGACTTAGGTTATGAAAATAATTATAACAAATAAATAATTATGATATATATAATTATTATATCATTATAAGTTAATTTGTGATTAATTATTCCTATAATTAAAACTTATGATTTAATAATACATTTAATATTATTAAGAGACTTATGTTATGTATAAAACTTATGGTATAAGATTATTATATCAATACATATGATAAAGATTGATTAATTAATTATTTGATATGAGGATTAATTATTAAATTACTTATGACATAAAATAATCATTAAAGACTTATGGTTTAGTAATTATATTAAAATACTTATGATATGTATAACATTTCATGATTTATTTATAATACTTATGACATGATTAATAATTCATTATTAATTAATAATACTTATGATATGATTAAAAATTTATTATTAATTAATAATACTTATATTATGATTAATATTTAATTAATTAATTAATTAAATACTTATGTTATATTAATTATATCATTTAAACTTATGTTAACTTTAATAATTCATTTTAATTTAACTAAACTTATGTTATGACATAATTATACATATATGACTTTTAATAACATTATAACTTATATTATTAATATAACTTATACTTTAAAAATTAATGTTGACTATGTTTGACCAAGGTTGACTTTTGAGTTGACTTTAACTTTCAGTTGACTTTTGTTGACTTTCTAATTAAGAAAACTTTCCTAACTTATAAACTTTCCAAAAATAGCAACTTTCTAAATATGAAAACTTTCTAAATTTGGAAACTTTCCAAAAATAGAAACATTCCTAAAATAGAAACTTTCCAAAAATGAAAACCTGCTAAAAATAGAAACTTTCTAAAAATAGAAAGTACGTGTTCTTACGCTGTTCTGATCAAACTGAAGCATACTAAGTGTTGTTCTATGTCTACTTGCAACAAGTACTATAGCTATCATACTAAGGCTTGACCTAAGTTAGTTATTTATATCGACCTGCTTTATTTATAGGTCAGCGTAGTGATCATTCGTGATCACTTACTTCATTTGTTGTTCGCATTTTTGTGTGGTTACTTCTTTTGCTTTAAGGTAAGTTATAGTCTCATTTTTCTTTTTGAAATCTTTTGGGATGAGAATACATGCATTTTATTTTTCATATTGGATACAAGTGGAAGTTGGTTTAAATTATTCATTGTGAGTCGAACAAAAATATTCCCTAATCTGGTAATTGTAATCACTGGTTTCTACTGGTGAACGCGAATCCTATGGATAGATCTATCGGGTTTGACAACCCCATTTCGAGCTAGTCGCGCTAGCAATTTATAATCGGAATGTTTAGTACTTCGTATTTAGTTGAAGATACACTTGTTCGGTGTATATTATTTATTGTTTTTGGCAAGGGTAAATAAATGGTTAAGTGGTTACCAGGTGGCTCACGGAAAATGGAATAATGTTATTATATGTTTTTTATCATATAATTTTGTGGTCCAAAAAGGATTTTTTATGTTTTCAAACATAAATTTTTATGGTTTAAATTAAATATTGTTTGCAATATTAAACCTATAATTCACTAAACATTTTTTGTTGACAGTTACTCGCATGTTTTCTCAGGTTCATGATTGATTGCTTTCGCTGTGCTTAGAGAGTCTGCATATTTATGATGGCAGCTTTTGTTAAATATTAACTTGCATTCTATTTTGATACATTTAATAGTGGATATTGTTGACTTGTTTTGGTCAACTTTTGGTTAAGTAATAATGTATGGTTTTTCTAAACTTACATATCTTGGTAGGTTTCCTTTATAGAAAATCATTTTTGAATAAAGAATGCAAGGTTATTTATCAAATTCATATAGAGTTATGATCAAGCTGTGGGACCAAGATAACGATGGTCGTCAAGTGTACTTTGACGGGTCGTTAGAGGAGCCCTCTTACCAACTTCTTTTTAGACAGTTCATTTATATTTTTGAAATTTAAAAGAGAAAGACTTCTATGCCATAACAAATTGAACTCAGGAACAATTTGTGAATAAAGACAAGTATCAATATCAGAATCTGTAGCATCCAGATCAACTACATAAACATTTTGTTATTTCCAGACAGCCAAGATAGGTTTCCCTTTAGGATCATAGATGATTCCAGCATTTTTCCTTATCCTTATCTCACATTCTTCATCAGCAACTTGACTCACACTCAACAGATTATGCATCAATCCTTCTACAAGAGCAACTCTTTTTAAAGTAACACCGCCACCTTTGACATATCCATACCCAATAGTCTTACCAACAGAATTATCCCCATATCTAACAGATGGACCTTTTTCTTCTACAAACCCTTCAAGATGCTCCTTGCATCCTGTCATGTGTCTTGAGCATCCACTATCTAAAAACCATTTTCTTTCATTCTGCACAAGACACAAAAATAACAAACATTAGTTACCTTTGGGAACCCACTTTACAGTGGGTTCACATGAAGAGTTTTTTACTCTCCAAACAAATGGTTTATTTTTTATCTAAACAATTTTTTATTGACATTGATCATGAATGTTTGACCATTGTTTGTCAATTTTATCCATTTTTCAACTTTTTCAAGACTCTTGGGTTTGTCTGACTCAGTTTTGACTTTAGGTTTATCTTTTACCTTTTTACAGAGTTTTGAAATCCTCTTTTTTAGTTTAGTAATAGCTTTGACTTCAAAACACTTTTGTTTTTCACTTTTAGAATCATGTGTTATTTCTGAGATCACAGTATCACTTTGTTTGACTGAATCTATATCAGAGTCTGATGATCCAAACTCTGAATTTGAGTCTGTAATTCCAGATCCTGATATAGCCTCAGTACTGTAGATGAATCCTGATTCTGGTCTAACAAAAGCATTTGTTAAGTATTGCTTACCACCATCAACCTTAACAAAAAGTATTATGTAAAATCACAGGCTTAAATCTATTTGGATCCTTTTCAATTCCAGTATCATTCTTAAGATCAAAACCTACACCAAGCACAGCCTTAATATCTGCAGGTATTTGACTAGCTATAGCATCAGAATTTTTCTTAGATGATACACACCAAGATTTACAAATCTTTTCATACTTATTTGCTCTTTCTCTAATTTTCCTTTTCTCATCATCAAATCTTATAATCTCCTTATTAAAACTAGATTTGTATGCTGCCAATTCAATCCTACATTGCTCTGTTTCACTTATGTGTAAATCTTTCTCTCTAACTATGGCTTTAAGATCTTTTAGTTCAGATTTTAATCTCTTGTTTTCATCTAGGCATGATTTAAAGTCATTCAACAAATACTGAAACATGCTTATTTTTTCATTATCAACATAGTGAACAAAATTTTGTACCTTATAGGCAATAAGTTTCTCAGCAATTTTCAAATTAGCTTCAAATTGACTAGATGACTTCTCCTGTTCAATAACAGCCATCAAACACTTGTCTTCCACTTCATCAGATAATGAATCTTCATCATCTCAAGTTTCTATGTGTGACGACCCGAAAATTTTTGACCAAATTTAAACTTAATCTTATTATGATTTCGACACGATAAGCAAAGTCTGTAATGATGAGCCTCAAAATTTTTGAACTATGAATTCATTTAACCTTTGGCTATTTACGACGATTCACGAATGACCTAATTAGATGTGTATAAATATATGTGTGTATATATAGATATATAAATTCTATACAAAATCATTTATATTGTAATTAATATATGTAAAGATTTATAATATTTCATTTTGTGTAAATAATTATGTAACTTGTTATATTAATGTAATTGTTATATTATTACTAACACTATTATTAATAATTATTATTATTAACATTGTTATTAATAGTTAATATTATTATGATAATTATTACTATTAATATTAACAACATTGTTATAATATGTAGTAAGTATTAATATTAAATATAGTATATAAATAAATAATTACGCGAATATAAGTTGTTACATATCACTTTCAGTTTGTTTCCTGTTTCCAAATTCCATCCGTGGTATTATATCAACTTGGTTACTACTTTAACACATATACATACAATAAGATATCACGAGAGTTGTGTTTGTGTTGTCTTCCACCTATTTATTCTTTAATATATATATATATATATATATATATATATATATATATATATATATATATATATATATATATACACCATTTTTGCACAACCCACCAAGGCATTAACTTTTTATGTTTCCTATCAACTTTAGTACTCAATTAACTAACAAACCACTTTTGAAATAATAACTTACCCGTGATATTGAAATTGTGAGTGAAGATTACTATAATTACTTTATGCTTTCTTCACTAACTTGTTATATATATACATATTGTAGTGACCCGAACTTTTCCATGTTTATATATATTAAATGAAATTTATATTTATATGATTAAGTGTTTCCAACATGTTAAGCAATCAAACTTGTTAAGACTTGATTAATTGAAATAGGTTTCACATAGACAATTGACCACCCAAGTTGACTGGTGATTCACGAACGTTAAAACTTGTAAAAACTATATGATGATATATATATGATTATATATATAGTTAACATGATATTATGATAAGTAAGTATCTCATTAGGTATTTTAACAATGAGTTATGTACATAAAATTGTGTTTATTGAATTAAGAAACTCGAAATGATATATATAACGATTATCGTTATAACAACGTCTTACTAATTACATATGAATAATATTAAGATATTGTTACACTATGTTTAATCATGATAAATGATAAGTAAACATGTCATTATGTATATTAACAATGAACTACATATGTAAAAACAAGACTACTAACTTAATGATTTCGAAACGAGACATATATGTAACGATTATCGTTGTAACGACATTTAAATGTATATATATCATATTAAGATATATTAATATATCATAATAATATGATAATATAATAATTTAACATCTCATTAGATATAATAAACATTGGGTTAACAACATTTAACAAGATCGTTAACTTAAAGGTTTCAAATCAACATTTATATGTAACGACTAACGATGACTTAACGACTCAGTTAAAATGTATATACATGTAGTGTTTTAATATGTATTCATACACTTTTGAAAGACTTCAAGACACTTATCAAAATACTTCTACTTAACAAAAATGCTTACAATTACATCCTCGTTCAGTTTCATCAACAATTCTACTCGTATGCACCCGTATTCGTACTCGTACAATACACAGCTTTTAGATGTATATACTATTGGTATATACACTCCAATGATCAGTTTTTAGCAGCTCATGTGAGTTACCTAACACATGTGGGAACCATCATTTGACAACTAGCATGAAATATCTCATAAAATTACAAAAATATGAGTAATCATTCATGACTTATTTACATGAAAACAAAATTACACATCCTTTATTTCTAATCCATATACCAACGACCAAAAACACCTACAAACACTTTCATTCTTCAATTTTCTTCATCTAAGTGATCTCTCTCAAGTTCTTTCTCCAAGTTCTAAGTGTTCTTCATAAATTCTATAAGTTCTAGTTTCATAAAATCAAGAATACTTCCAAGTTTGCTAGCTTACTTCCAATCTTGTAAAGTGATCATCCAACCTCAAGAAATCTTAGTGATCATCCAACCTCAAGAAATCTTTCTTATTTACAGTAAGATATCTTTCTAATACAAGTTAATACTCATATTCAAACTTTGATTCAATTTCTATAACTATAACAATCTTATTTCGAGTGGAAATCTTACTTGAACTTGTTTTCGTGTCATGATTCTGCTTCAAGAACTTTCAAGCCATCCAAGGATCCTTTGAAGCTAGATATATTTTTCTCATTTCCAGTAGGTTTATCCATAAAACCTGAGGTAGTAATGATGTTCATAACATCATTCGATTCATATATATAAAACTACCTTATTCGAAGGTTTAAACTTGAAATCACTAGAACATAGTTTAGTTAATTCTAAACTTGTTCGCAAACAAAAGTTAATCCTTCTAACTTGACTTTTAAAATCAACTAAACACATGTTCTATATCTATATGATATTCTAACTTAATGATTTAAAACCGGAAAACACGAAAAATACCGTAAAACCGAATATACGCCGTTGTAGTAACACCGCGGGTTGTTTTGGGTTAGTTAACTAAAAACGATGATAAAGTTTGATTTAAAAGTTGTTATTCTGGGAAAATAATTTTTATTATGAACATGAAAGTATATCCAAAATTCATGGTTAAACTCAAAGTGGAAGTATGTTTTCCAAAATGGTCATCTAGACGTCTTCTTTCAACTGAAATGACTACCTTTACAAAAATGACTTGTAACCTGTAATTCCGACTATAAACTTATACTTTTTCTTTATATATTCATAAACTTAAGTTCAATATGAAACCATAGCAATTGGATTCACTCAAAACGGATTTAAAACGAAGAAGTTATGGGTAAAACAAGATTGGATATTTTTACTTGTTGTAGCTACGTGAAAATTGGTAACAAATCTATACAAATCATATCCTAGCTAACTTATATTGTATTATACATGTATTCTAATATATTATGTAATCTTTGGATACCATAGACACGTATGCAAATGTTTTGACATATCATATCGACCCATCTATATATATTATTTGGAAAAACCATAGACACTCTATATGCAGTAATGTTGGAGTTAGGTATACAGGTTGAGGTTGATTCCAAAAATATATATTTTGAGTTGTGATCTAGCCTGAGACATGTATACACTGGGTTGTGGATTGATTCAAGATAATATATATCAATTTATTTCTGTACATCTAATTATGGACAACTAGTTGTAGGTTACTAACAAGGACAGCTGACTGAAAATATTTAAAACATTAAAACGTATTAAAAAATGTTGTAAATATATTTTGAACATACTTTGATATATATGCACATATTTGTTATAGGTTCGTGAATCGACCAGTGGCCAAGTCTTACTTCCCGACGAAGTAAAAATCTGTGAAAGTGAGTTATAGTCCCACTTTTAAAATCTAATATTTTTGGGATGAAAATACATGCAGCTTTATAAATGTTTTACAAAATAGACACAAGTACATGAAACTACTTTCTATGGTTGAACGATCGAAGCCGAATATGCCCCTTTTACTTGGTAACCTAAGAATTAGTAAACCAGTCTACTAATTGACGCGAATCCTAAAGATAGATCTATTGAGCCCAACAAACCCCATTCATTGTAGCGGATGCTTTAGTACTTCGAGTTTTTATATCATGTCCGATGGATATCCCGGAATGATGGGGATATTCTTATATGCATCTTGTTAATGTCGGTTACCAGGTGTTCACCATATGAATGATTTTTATCTCTATGTATGGGATGTATATTGAAATATGAAATCTTGTGGTCTATTATTATGATTTGATAATATATAGGTTAAACCTATAACTCACCAACAATTTTGTTGACGTTTTAAGCATGTTTATTCTCAGTTGATTATTAAGAGCTTCCGCTGTTGCATACTAAATTAAGGACAAGATTTGGAGTCCATGCTTGTATAATATTGTTTAAAAACTGCATTCAAAGACTTATGTTGATGAGTAATATTATTGTAAACCATTATGTAATGGTCGTGTGAAAAATGCTATATTTTAGATCATCATTATTTGATAATTGTCGTAATATTTTAAAGGTTATGGTTTGTTTTAAAATCGAATGCAGTCTTTGAAAAACGTCTCATATAGAGGTCAAAACCTCGCGACGAAATCAATTAATATGGAACGTTTATAATCAATATGAACGGGACATTTCTGTTGGTATCCGAGCTTTGGTCTTAGAGAACCAGAAATTTGTATTAGTGTGTCTTATCGAGTTTTTAGGATACATTAGTGAGTCTGGACTTCGACCGTTTTTTTTTTAAAACGATTGCTTAACACTTTTGTTGGAAACTATATATTATTAACATGTAAATATTATGTGATATATTAACCTCTTAATGTGTTTGATATTGTGTGATAGATGTCTACCACTAGTACAAATCCCATCGACTCACCTAATAATAATGAAGAGTCGAATATAATTTGGGAAGATTCACAAATTCCCTAAGAGGAACCGGAAGAAGAGGAACAGGAAGATGAGGAACTGGAAGAAGAGGAATCAGAAGAGGAGGACCAGGAAGAAGAAGAGGTTCCGGAAGAAGAAATATTGATACCTATAGTAAATCGATTAAATAAAAGAAAATCCTCAACCAACGGACCAAAGTTAATAATGGTCAATGGTGTTTCCGCCGAGGAAGCAAAATATTGGGAAGATTACCAATTTTCTGATGAATCGGATCCCGATGAGGATTCCGATGATGTTATAGAAATTACCTCGACCCAATTTAATAAAGCGAAAGAAAATAATAAGGGAAAAGGTATAAAAATAGAGAAACCCGATTCCAACCCCGCTGAACTTTATATGTATCGACAACATCCGTATTTCCTAAAATGTAACAATGACTCGGGAACCTCTAAACCACCAGGTTTTTCTAAACCATTATGGAAAACGACGGCTCGTATTAGAGGAACACCATATATTCCTAGAAAATTAGGAAAACGTACCAAGTCCGAAGAAGAAGAAACCAATGATTCAGATTAGAAGGTTGTAATCATGTTGTGTATTATATGTATTGTAGTGTGCTTGTACTTTTATGTTCTATGTAAAAATTGCTTGTATTGTTTGTTAATTATCTTTTACGAATCTAATCCTTGTCTATTTTACAGTATAAAAACAAAATGGACGTTAAGGGTAGACAACCGAATATTTTAGAAGACCTACCAGAGGATATGATTGAGGAAATCTTGTCTAGAGTCGGTCAGAATTCATCAGCATATTTAGTTATGGCGAAATTAACTTGTCAAACATTTGAAAGACTTTCCAGAAATGCCTTAGTTTATAAAAGGCTTTCCTTTGATAGGTGGGGTATATCACATTGGGGAGACCGTAAGTTACGCCGTGTTTTCTTTAAAGCGTTAAATGCGGGGAACCCAAATGCAATTTTACGCTACGGGTTAAGAACCTATTTTGACTCAACATATCCCAACATAGGATTTTGTGAGTTAGAAAGAGCTTCTAACATGCAACATTAAGAAGCATGTTATGCTTACGGGTTAATAATGTTCGCTTCTCATCAAATTGAGAAAAAGAACATTGGATTGCAACTTTTAAATAAAATCTTACTACAAGTGACGGATTCAGTAGTTGGGGTGAGAAACAAGGTTTTTAGATTATTACGGGGCTGTTGGACATTACGAAACCCTCGTCCTTTTGATGACATTACAACATGCTTCCTAGCCAATGGTCATAACGGTTATTTTCCACAAGACCAAGGATGGGAAGTCGTCTTAGTAAAACCAGAATGCATGACTTGTTTCTGCACTTATGAATTACGTGTCTTTATTTTCTTTGCTGAACAACTTGCATATTAACTAGATTTATCTTCAAAACTGTCCTCTATCAAAGTGTACTATATTTCATGTTATATGTAATATAGCGATGTTGTAAGTTTGAAGAATATTTATATGTGGTATATTATTATAATCAGATTTTCATATGGAATTGTAGTAGTTAAATTGTATATTAGCTACTAAGTATGAACTTAACAGGTAGGTAGTACCCGAATTTAAACTTATACTAAGTATGAACTTAACAGGTAGGTAGTACCTGAATTTAAACTTATAAAACGCTAATATGAAGAAAAAGCTTTTATAAATGAGTTCATATTATGCTACGAAATACTATTGACTACTCTTAATATTCTGTATGATTAACTCGATTTAGTTGGCTATATTGAAAGAAATGGCACCGACTACTCGACACACCATGAATATGAGCGAAGAGGAATTTCGTACCTTTCTTGCTGCAAACATAGCTTCAGTACAGGCTGCGCTACATGCCAATAATAACTCTAAATCTAGCAATGCAGCTAACGGCGCAAGAAATCGTGTAGGATGCTCACACAAAGAATTCACTGCCTGCAAACCTTTGGAATTTGATGGAACCGAAGGACCAATTGGATTGAAACGGTGGACCGAGAAAGTCGAATCGGTGTTTGCCAAAAGTAAGTGTACTAAAGAGGACAAAGTTAAGTACGCTACGCATACCTTCACAGGTACTGCGTTAACGTGGTGGAACACCTATCTTGAACAGGTAGGACAAAATGCTGCTTACGCATTACCGTGGTCGGCATTCTAGCAATTGATGAACGAGCAGTACCATCCTAGAAACAAAGTCATAAACTCAAGGCAGAACTTAGAGAGTTATGAACACAAGGGTTCGACGTTACCACATATGAACGACGATTCACAGAGTTGTGCCTATTGTGTCCGGGAGCATTCGAAAATGAAGAAGAGAAGATCGACGCGTTTGTAAAAGGGTTACCAGTAAGGATTCATGAAGATGTGAGTTCACACAAGCCCGCTTCTATACAGAAGGCAAGTCGAATGGCTCATAAACTCATAAATCAAATTAAGGGAAGAATTAAAGAGCAGGCGGCCGAAGAAGCCAACACGAAACAACTCAAGAGGAAGTGGGAGGAAAACGGTGACAAGAGTCACCAGTACAATAACAACAATTACAACCACAATCGCAACAACTATCCCAACAACCGCAACAACAATCGTAACAAAAACCGCAATCCTAACAATAACTACAACAAACATCCCAACAACAACAACAACTATAAAAACCGTTTCAACAATAATAACAATCCCAACAACAACCTCAATAACAACAACGACAACAAAAAAGAAAAACAGCCATGTCATAGGTGTGAAGAAAATCATCAGGGGTTTTGCACGACATTTTGCAATAGGTGTAAAAGAAATGGTCATAGCACGACAAAGTGTGAGGTCTACGGACCAAAGTTTAACAGAACTAAAGGAACAAATAAAGTCGGAAAAAGTAATGCCGAAACGAATAGTGTCGGAGCAAGTAATACGAACGCTGTTTGTTATAAATGTGAAAAACCGGGCCACATTATTAGAATTTGCCCGAATCAGGGGAATACTAATGGGCAGGGTCGTGGAAGAGTTTTCAATATTAATGCGGCAGAAGCACAGGAAGACCCGGAGCTTGTTACGGGTACGTTTCTTATTGATGATAAATCTGCTTATATTTTATTTGATTCGGGTGTGGATAGAAGCTATATGAGTAGAGAATTTTGTGCTAAATTAAGTTATCCATTGACGCCTTTGGAAAGTAAATTTTTACTCAAATTAGCAAACGGTAATTTAATTTCAGCAGATAATATATGTCGGGAAAGAGAAATTAAACTGGGGGATGAAACGTTTAAAATTGATTTAATACCAGTCGAGTTAGGGAGTTTTGATGTAATAATTGGCATAGACTGGTTGAAAAAGGTGAGAGCAGAGGTCGTTTGTTACAAAAATGCGATTCGAATTATGCGTGAAAAAGGAAAACCTTTAATGGTGTACGGAGAAAAGAACAACGCGAAATTAAATCTTATTAGTAGTTTGAAGGCACAAAAACTAATAAGAAAAGGTTGTTACGTTATTCTAGCACACATCGAGGAAGTTAAACCTGAAGAAAAGAACATCAGTGATGTTCCCGTCGCAAAAGAGTTTCCCGAGATATTTCCGAAAGAATTACCGGGATTACCCCCACATCGATCCATTGAATTTCAAATAGACCTTGTACCAGGAGCTGCACCAATAGCTTGTGCTCCATACATACTCGCACCCAGCAAAATGAAAGAATTACAAAGTCAGTTACAGGAAGTTTTAGAGCGTGGTTTCATTCGACCAAGAACATCAACATGGAGAGCTCCTGTTTTGTTTGTCAAGAAGAAAGATGGTACATTCAGGTTGTGTATCGACTACCGAGAGTTGAACAAACTTACCATTAAGAACCGCTACCCACTACCGAGAATCGACGACTTATTTGATCAACTACAAGGCTCGTATGTTTATTCGAAGATCGATTTACGTTCTGGATATCATCAAATGTGGGTGAAGGAGGATGATATTCCAAAGACTGCTTTTAGGACGCGTTACGGTCATTACGAGTTTATGGTTATGCCGTTTGGATTGACTAACGCACCAGCTGTGTTCATGGACCTCATGAACCGAGTGTGTGGGCCATATCTTGACAAGTTTGTCATTGTTTTCATCGATGACATACTTATTTACTCGAAGAATGATCAAGAGCACGAAGAACATTTGAGAAAAGTGCTAGAGTTGCTGAGAAAAGAAAAACTGTACGCTAAGTTTTCAAAGTGTGCATTTTGGTTGGAAGAAGTTCAATTCCTCGGTCACATAGTGAACAAAGAAGGTATTCAGGTGGATCCAGCAAAGATTGAAACCGTTGAAAAGTGGGAAACCCCGAAAACTCTGAAACATATACGCCAGTTTTTAGGACTAGCTGGTTACTACAGAAGGTTCATCCAAGACTTTTCCAGAATAGCAAAACCCTTGACTGCATTAACGCATAAAGGGAAGAAATTTGAATGGAAGGATGAACAAGAAAAAGCGTTTCAATTGTTGAAGAAAAAGTTAACTACGGCACCTATATTGTCATTGCCTGAAGGAAAGGATGATTTTGTGATATATTGTGACGCCTCAAAGCATGGCCTCGGTTGTGTATTAATGCAATGAACGAAGGTAATTGCTTATGCGTCTAGACAATTGAAGATTCACGAGCAAAATTATACGACACACGATTTGGAATTAGGCGCTGTTGTTTTTGCATTAAAGACTTGGAGGCACTACTTATATAGGGTCAAAAGTATTATATATACCGACCATAAAAGTCTTCAACATATATTTAATCAGAAACAACTGAACATGAGGCAGCAGGTGGATTGAATTGTTGAATGATTACGACTTTGAGATTCGTTACCACCCGGGGAAGGCGAATGTGGTAGTTGACGCTTTCAGTAGAAAGGACAGAGAACCCATTCGAGTAAAAGCTATGAATATAATGATTTACAATAACCTTACTACTCAAATAAAGGAGGCGCAAGAAGGAGTTTTAAAAGAGGGAAATTTAAAGGATGAAATACCCAAAGGATCAGAGAAGCATCTTAATATTCAGGAAGACGGAACCCGGTATAGGGCTGAAAGAATTTGGGTACCAAAATTTGGAGATATGAGAGAAATGGTACTTAGAGAAGCTCATAAAACCAGATACTCAATACATCCTGGAACGGGGAAGATGTACAAGGATCTCAAGAAACATTTTTGGTGGCCAGGTATGAAAGCCAATGTTGCTAAATAAGTAGGGGAATGTTTGACGTGTTCTAAGGTCAAAGCTGGGCATCAGAAACCATCAGGTCTACTTCAACAACCCGAAATCCCGGAATGGAAATGGGAAAACATTACTATGGATTTCATCACTAAATTGTCAAGGACTGCAAGTGGTTTTGATACTATTTGGGTAATAGTTGATCGTCTCACCAAATCAGCACACTTCCTGCCAATAAGAGAAGATGACAAGATGGAGAAGTTAGCACGACTGTGTTTGAAGGAAGTCGTCTCCAGGCATGGAATACCAATCTCTATTATCTCTGATAGGGATGGAATATTTGTTTCAAGGTTTTGGCAGACATTACAACAAGCATTAGGAACTCGTCTAGACATGAGTACTGCCTATCATCCACAAACTGATGGGCAGAGCGAAAGGATGATACAAACGCTTGAAGACATGCTACGAGCATGTGTTATTGATTTCGGAAACAGTTGGGATCGACATCTACCGTTAGCAGAATTTTCCTACAACAACAGCTACCATTCAAGCATTGAGATGGCGCCGTTTGAAGCACTTTATGGTAGAAAGTGCAGGTCTCCAATTTTTTGGAGTGAAGTGGGGGATAGAAATATTACGGGTCCAGAGATAATGCAAGAAACTACCGAGAAGATCATCCAAATTCAACAACGGTTGAAAACCGCCCAAAGTCGACAAAAGAGCTACGCCGACATTAAAAGAAAAGATATAGAATTTGAAATTGGAGAGATGGTCATGCTTAAGGTTGCACCTTGGAAAGGTGTTGTTCGATTTGGTAAACGAGGGAAATGAAATCCAAGGTATATTGGACCATTCAAGATTTTAGATCGTGTCGGACCAGTAGCTTACCGACTTGAATTACCTCAACAACTCGCGGCTGTACATAACACTTTCCATGTCTCGAATTTGAAGAAATGTTTTGCTAAAGAAGATCTCACTATTCCGTTAGACGAAATCCAAATCAACGAAAAACTTCAATTCATCGAAGAACCCGTCGAAATAATGGATCGTGAGGTTAAAAGACTTAAACAAAATAAGATACCAATTGTTAAGGTTCGATGGAATGCTCGTAAAGGACCCGAGTTCACCTGGGAACGAGAAGATCAGATGAAAAAGAAATACCCGCACTTATTTCCAGAAGATACGTCAACACCTCCAACTGCTTAAAATTTCGGGACGAAATTTACTTAACGGGTAGGTACTGTAATGACCCGAACTTTTCCATGTTTATATATATTAAATAAAATTGATATTTATATGATTAAGTGTTTCCAACATGTTAAGCAATCAAACTTTTCAAGACTTGATTAATTGAAATAGGTTTCACATAGACAATTGACCACCCAAGTTGACCGGTGATTCACGAACGTTAAAACCTGTAAAAACTATATGATGACATATATATGATTATATATATAGTTAACATGATATTATGATAAGTAAGTATCTCATTAGGTATTTTAACAATGAGTTATATACATAAAATTGTGTTTATTGAATTAAGAAACTCGAAACGATATATATAACGATTATCGTTATAACAACGTCTTACTAATTACATATGAATCATATTAAGATATTGTTACACTATGTTTAATCATGATAAATGATAATTAAACATGTCATTATGTATATTAACAATGAACTACATATGTAAAAACAAGACTACTAACTTAAGGATTTCAAAACGAGACATATATGTAACGATTATCGTTGTAACGACATTTAAATGTATATATATCATATTAAGATATTTTAATATATCATAATATCATGATAATATAATAATTTAACATCTCATTAGATATAATAAATATTGGGTTAACAACATTTAACAAGATCGTTAACTTAAAGGTTTCAAATCAACATTTACATGTAACGACTAATGATGACTTAATGACTCAGTTAAAATGTATATACATGTAGTGTTTTAATATGTATTCATACACTTTTGAAAAACTTCAAGACACTTATCAAAATACTTCTACTTAACAGAAATGCTTACAATTACATCCTCGTTCAGTTTCATCAACAATTCTACTCGTATGCACCCGTATTCGTACTCGTACAATACACAGCTTTTAGATGTATATACTATTGGTATATACACTCCAATGATCAGCTCTTAGCAGCCCATTTGAGTCACCTAACACATGTGGGAACCATCATTTGACAACTAGCATGAAATATCTCATAAAATTACAAAAATATGAGTAATCATTCATGACTTATTTACATGAAAACAAAATTACACATCCTTTGTATCTAATCCATATACCAACGACCAAAAACACCTAAAAACACTTTAATTCTTCAATTTTCTTCATCTAAGTGATCTCTCTCAAGTTCTATCTTCAAGTTCTAAGTGTTCTTCATAAATTCTATAAGTTCTAGTTTCATAAAATCAAGAATACTTCCAAGTTTGCTAGCTTACTTCCAATCTTGTAAAGTGATCATCCAACCTCAAGAAATCTTTCTTATTTACAGTAAGATATCTTTCTAATACAAGGTAATACTCATATTAAAATTTGATTCAATTTCTATAACTATAACAATCTTATTTCGAGTGGAAATCTTACTTGAACTTGTTTTCGTGTCATGATTCTGCTTCAAGAACTTTCAAGCCATCCAAGGATCCTTTGAAGCTAGATACATTTTTCTCATTTCCAGTAGGTTTATCCACAAAACCTGAGGTAGTAATGATGTTCATAACATCATTCGATTCATATATATAAAACTACCTTATTCGAAGGTTTAAACTTGTAATCACTAGAACATAGTTTAGTTAATTCTAAACTTGTTTGCAAATAAAAGTTAATCCTTCTAGCTTGACTTTTAAAATCAACTAAACACATGTTCTATATCTATATGATATGCTAACTTAATGATTTAAAACCGGAAAACACGAAAAACACCGTAAAACCGGATATAAGCCGTTGTAGTAACACCGCGGGCTGTTTTGGGTTAGTTAATTAAAAACTATAATAAATTTTGATTTAAAATTTGTTCTTCTGGGAAAATGATTTTTATTATGAACATGAAACTATATCCAAAAATCATGGTTAAACTCAAAGTGGAAGTATGTTTTCCAAAATGGTCATCTAGACGTCGTTCTTTCGACTGAAATGACTACCTTTACAAAAACAACTTGTAACATGTAACTCCAACTATAAACTTATACTTTTTCTGTATATATTCATAAACTTAAGTTCAATATGAAACCATAGCAATTGGATTCACTCAAAACGGATTTAAAACGAAGAAATTATGGGTAAAACAAGATTGGATATTTTTACTTGTTGTAGCTATGTGAAAATTGGTAACAAATCTATAAAAATCATATCCTAGCTAACTTATATTGTATTATACATGTATTCTAATATATTATGTAATCTTGGGATACCATAGACACGTATGCAAATGTTTTGACATATCATATTGACCCATCTATATATATTATTTGGAACAACCATAGACACTCTATATGCAGTAATGTTGGAGTTAGCTATACAGGGTTGAGGTTAATTCCAAAAATATATATACTTTGAGTTGTGATCTAGCCTGAGACGTGTATACACTGGGTCGTGGATTGATTCAAGATAATATATATTGATTTATATCTGTACATCTAATTATGGACAACTAGTTGTAGGTTACTAACAAGGACAGCTGACTGAAAATATTTAAAACATTAAAACGTATTAAAAAATGTTGTAAATATATTTGAACATACTTTGATATATATGTACATATTTATTATAGGTTCGTGAATCGACCATTGGCCAAGTCTTACTTCCCGACGAAGTAAAAATCTATAAAAGTGAGTTATAGTCCCACTTTTAAAATCTAATATTTTTGGGATGAGAATACATGCAGCTTTATAAATGTTTTACAAAATAGACACAAGTACATGAAACTACTTTCTATGGTTGAACGATCGAAGCCGAATATGCCCTTCTTACTTGGTAACCTAAGAATTAGCAAACCAGTCTACTAATTGACGCGAATCCTAAAGATAGATCTATTGGGCCCAACAAATCCCATCCGTTGTAGCGGATGCTTTAGTACTTCGATTTTTTATATCATGTCCGATGGATGTCCCGAAATGATGGGGATATTCTTATATGCATCTTGTTAATTTCGGTTACCAGGTGTTCACCATATGAATGATTTTTATCTCTATGTATGGGATGTATATTGAAATATGAAATCTTGTGGTCTATTATTATGATTTGATAATATATAGGTTAAACCTATAACTCACCAACAATTTTGTTGATGTTTTAAGCATGTTTATTCTCAGGTGATTATTAAGAGCTTCCGCTGTTGCATACTAAATTAAGGACAAGATTTGGAGTCCATGCTTGTATAATATTGTTTAAAAACTGCATTCGAAGACTTATGTTGATGTGTAATATTATTGTAAACCATTATGTAATGGTCGTGTGAAAACGCTATATTTTAGATTATCATTATTTGATAATCGTCGTAATATTTTAAAGGTTATGGTTTGTTTTAAAATCGAATGCAGTCTTTGAAAAATGTCTCATATAGAGGTCAAAACCTTGCGACGAAATCAATTAATATGGAACGTTTATAATCAATATGAACGGGACATTTCACATATATTATATATCCATTCATAGCATACAAGATACATATATAATAACACACACATACAGAAAGATTGTGAGAATCACCAATCACAAATCTTAATTGGGTCCTTACTTGAAAACCAACACACCTCAATTGGATTAAATTCACAATTTGCTTTCTCCCTTCTCTGTACACATCGACCAAAAGCTACAAGTGGGACCAAAACCATTTTGCCTAAATTGCACACCCATTTGTTGCCTTTCAATTCGTCCGTTTGTACTAATTTGTTTATCAATCAAACCAAATCAACTTTCTACTACACAATCTCATATGACTTTCTTTCCCCAATCTCCACTACTTCTTGTCTCTTTTAATTGATAAAACTTATCATAACAATATGCATATACATAACATATACTTACATAAGGAGATACATTTAACTAATTCAAAACCCATTTTTGTATCTTCTTCTGTGTCCTCTTCTCTTGATCGACCAACCACTTCACCATAGCCACCACCTTCATCATAAAACCCACCACCTTGCCTTCTTTTCTATTCTTCAATCACCATAATCAATAACCACGAACTGCTGCTAATCATGCTTCTACTTCTTTTCTGTTCGACCCCTTTTCTGCTCAAAACCCCCATCAAACGAATGCACCTACTGCCCAATTGTTGCTTCTCCCTATTCGCTTTCGAGTTTAACACAAGAACACAAGAAAACAAGCACAAGATTGTTCTATGCTATTCAACCACCACAAGCCATCATCATCAACCACAACTACTGATGCTCGTTTGTAATTATGTTCGAACAAGGCAAGAACCTAGACCCATGTGTGTACGGCTGATGTCTGATCAGACCCTCACCTCTCAACTCACCACCTGCATCATTTAAACAAAAACAAATCAATCACCAAAAACCCACTTAGAAAACATCTTTTTGCTTCTTAAATTTTTGTCAAGCTCCACATACAAACCAGTTGGTTGCTACTAGCTACTGTATTCTATATAATCATCACCACAACATCCACTATTTAATCTAATCAATATATATTGTATACCTATACAATTGCAGAGGAAAAACAAATATATATAACTAACCATTACCTTGATTACTTTTCGACTAAACCACCAAAGAAACCCAAAACCCATCACTAACCATTTAATCAAATCATGTTAATGTTCCCGTTTCAATTGTAAACCAAGAAATCATTATCTACTGCTTAAACTATATGTTTCTGTTTTTGGTTTAATTCAAACATAAACAACAAACTGGCTACCTATTGACGTTTCTGTTTGAACTCGAAAAGGGGGCAGCTACTCCTGCTCCTGTTCCAGCCACTACAACCTGCTGCTTATTTCCTTCTGTTTTACAGTCCAACCCAAATCATGTAAGTGTTACTACTCGTTTCTTTTCAATCGAGCCTCAAATCAAAACTCAACCCTAAATCGCTTGCTAATTGTGCTTTTGTATTACTGTAAACCGAAGCAAGTACACTTGCTATTGCTGTAATCAGTAACCGAAACCACAAACAAGTCAATTATTTTAGTCGATTACCCCTAAAACCCTTCAAGAACACCATAAATTACTACTCGTATTCAATCCATTTAAAAGTACATAATACATATAAATGGATAAAGAAATTAGGAGAACAACAATAAACTAATAACCTACTTGATCAATTGATGAAGCGATTACATGACCGATTGATGAAGGATGATGAGTAACGATGATAATGAAGACCGATGATGACATTGAACGATGATGATGGTGAATTGATGACTTATTATACATTGATGATTGTTGTTTGATCGGGTGTCTGATTAATGGATCGAAGAACCCTTGAACCATGATTTTCTCCTGCGAGTTTGTTCCTGCAATCCTCGATCTGTTTTGAGCCGCCATTAAAACACCGTCCCCTCTTTATTAGGTAGCTTATTATTATTATTATTATTATTATTATTATTATTATTATTATTATTATTATTATTATTATTATTATTATTATTATTATTATTATTATTATTATTATTATTGATATTATTAGAATTATTATTATTATTTTTGTTATTATTATTATTATATGAGTATTATTATTAATATAATTTACATTATTATCAATTATATAAGTATTATAAGTACTATAATTGTTATCATAGTTATTATTATTATTATTATTATTATTATTATTATTATTATTATTATTATTAACATGATTTTAAAATTATTATTACTATTAACATTAATATTTGTATTATCATTAAGAATTAATATAAGGAGTATCGTTATTATTATTAACTTATAACATTTTCTTTATTTTTACTAGTATTATCATTATTATTAGTATTATAAATATTTTCATTTTTATTAACATTATTATTTTTAACATTTTCATTATTATTAAAATTTCATTATTATAATTATAATTATTATTATTAAAATTATTATTTTATATATAGTTATTAATATTTAATAAAAATAATACAACTTAAAATTATTAAAATTATTATTATCATGGTTATTATTACTATAATTATTATTATTATTAAAAATATTTACTATTATTATTACTAAAAGATAATAAAACTTTTTATTTAATATTATAATATTAATTAAAACTATACTCAATATATATAACTAAATAAAATTAATATTTTTATATATAAAATGAATATATTTAATTTATTAAGAAAACCTATAAATTTTTAATATAAGATTCATATCACTAATTATATATAAATTTGTCCGATTTCAATTATACGTGTTAATAGATATACTTGATATAGGTTCGTGAATCCGAGGCCATCCTTGCACTTGTTTAATGACGTCATATGTATTTTTAATACGAAATACAGTATTGTGAGTTTCATTACTCCCTTTTTAAATGCTTTTGCAATATATATTTTTAGGACTGAGAATACATGCGCTTTTATAAATGTTTTACGAAATATACAGAAGTAATCGAAACTACATTATATGGTTGAATGGATCGAAGCCGAATATGCCCCTTTTAGCCTGGTAATCTAAGAATTAGGGAACATCACTAATTTTGAGAATTAGTGCACCCTTAATTGACGTGAATCCTAAAGATAGATCTATTGGGCACAACAAACCCCATCCGTTGTAGCGGATGCTTTAGTATTTCGAGTGTTTTTATATCATGTCCGAAGGATGTACCGGAATGATAGGGATATTCTTATATGCATCTTGTTAATGTCAGTTACCAGGTGTTCAATCCATATGAATGATTTTTGTCTCTATGCATGGGACGAATATTTATGAGAAATGGAAATGAAAATCTTGTGGTATATTAAAATTATGGAAATGATCGATTGTGATAAACTATGATAAACTAATGAACTCACCAACCTTTTGATTGACACTTTAAAGCATATTTATTCTCAGGTATGAAAGAAATCTTCCGCTGTGCATTTGCTCATTTTAGAGATATTACTTGGAGTCATACATGACATATTTCAAAAGACGTTGCATTCGAGTCATCGAGTTCATCAAGATTGGTATTAAGTCAAATATAGTTGGATATATTATAAAATGGTATGCATGCCGTCAACTTTCGATGTAATGGAAGTTTGTCTTTTAAAAACGAATGCAATGTTTGTAAAATGTATAATATAGAGGTCAAGTACCTCGCGATGTAACCAAATGTAATGTATTCGTCCAGATGGATTAGGATGGGTCCTTTCAGTTGGTATCAGAGCTGTGGTCTTAGCGAACCAGGTCTTGCATTAGTATGTCTAACTGATAGATATTAAGATGCATTAATGAGTCTGGACTTCGACCGTGTCTGCATGTCAAAAGTTTTGCTTATCATTTCTAGTCGGAACTCATCTGTTTATCATCCTTAGAAAATTATCTGCTTATCATTCCTAAGTCTAGACACGTCTTACTGCCTTTATTGCATAGATAGTGTATAGACAGATTCATATCTTAGCATATCTGTCACTATAAACTTTGCCTGACAGCTTCCGAAGATTTTTCCGTGACTTATGGGATTTTGGTATTGTATATACATATATAAGTTATGTATTGAAGCATACCAAACTAAATCCTATAATCTATTTCCTATTAAAAATACTTTACCTGACCGTGCAAGATGAAACTCGCTACTAGTTCAAGTTCCTCGGATTTCGACAGCTATTCCGATATGGAGTTTCACTCGAGCTCCGAAAGCAGTGTGACCGGAATGGATCAACCAATCAGCCATCATCAATTTTGGATGAATTGGAAATGGGTTCGTAGTCGACTAAACCAATGGAGACAAGAAGAAAGCGATCCTTTCTATCCACTGATTTTCCCTCTTGGCGAAGAACCTGAAGCACTTACCGGCAAACCTATCCAAAACACCATTTTCAGCCTCATTTCCAGGGTAGCTCATCACGATTATATTCTATCCACAACTCTAAACCTTATTCATCCACTCGTCTGAAACGACAATCATCCCGGAATAATAGAAAAAGTCAACGAACTTCGCGCTCGAGTAATCAATTTGGAGAACATAGTGCAAAAATTACCAGCTTCAGCAATATCACTGGCACCAACAGAACCATCAATAACAGCACCAGTACCATCAAAAATCCATGCCTCAACATCTCATTCTGTACCTCGAGTATAATCACCATTCTACATATCGTTCTACATCAATTATCATCGTTCTTCATGGCGATTATGTAATCTCTAAAGTCTTAGAGATTATTTATTCTAACTCAAACCGAAAAGCAAATGAGATTAATATCATATTAAATCATTAAATCCATTATTACATCTGAAGAAAATATATATGTATATATGTTTTCATAAAGAGTGTAATTAAAAATTCTTTTGTACAAACTGTTATTGGTGAAAATATTTTAACGGGTAGGTAATACCCGAGGAATATTTAGATTTCACATTAATAAGTTACAATGTATATTCTTCGAATCTGATTCAACAGTCATTTACTATTCTACTTACATCCACAGATATACGAATCCGTTCACTACAAAATAACCATTTTCATTCAATTTCATTTTTGGATTTTGACCTATCAGAATCCGACAAGTGGCATAATGAAGAAAACATTTGACAAAATAAAATTTGTTAGAAACAAACAATTTAGCTATGAGAAATTTTGTTAAGAAACCACGCTAAAAAATCCTAGCTAACTGTTCCTAGCTAACTGTTAATTCCTTATTACATTTATTTATCACAATTTATTTATCGCAATTTATTTATCGCAATTTTCATTCTCGCAATTTTAGTTATTGTCATTTAATTTTCTGTTATTTATTTTACGCACTTTAAATATCGGGACACGTATACAATGTTTTGATATATCATATCGACGTCATCTATATATATTATTTGGAATAACCATAGACACTCTATATGCAGTAATGATCGAGTTCTCTATACAGGGTTGAGGTTGATTCTATAATAATATATATACTTTGAGTTGTGATCGAGTCTGAGACATGTATATAACGGGTCACGACACGTATTAATTAATTCGAATATTATATATTAAACTATATATGAATTGTTGAACTACTAATTGTGGACTCCTAACCGTGAACTACCAACATTGGACAATTAAAATGAATTAAAATATTGATTATAACATATGAAACTAAACATTTCTTCAAGTTTGCCACTTGAATTCATATTAAACCTCATTTGTTTCTTAATGATTACAATCTGCATTCACACCTTTCATAATTCTTGAAAACACCTTAATCGAGAGGAAGAACCAACATTACTTCATCTACGGAAGAAAAGATTGATGCATATAGTTATGCACCTGAAAACACTCAGAACCTGAGTAAACGTTTAACACGTATCTGTGCTAGCTCCTTTGGCGTTGTTATTACCGAAAATAACTTTACAATCCTTTTCCAAATTAGACAATTTTGTCACAGCTCCAGCAAATCAACTTTGACTTTCATTCGGATCAGCCTTATTATAACTTTGATATATACGTTGCCCTATCGCCATCGTTACCGGAGAACCGTTTATATTCCACCACATTAGCAGTAAACTTACCAGCAACTTCATTACTCATTCGCTTAAGTTTTTCAGAAAAACCATTATATTATTCATTAACACCTTATCATATACTCATCCACATTTTATAACGAGAATTACCATACCAATTACCGGGAATTAGCAATCAGTATTTTAAACCTCGCAATGTTTCTACATCAATAGTTATATAACATCTATCTCTTAGAATCATGATCTTCCATTCTGAAATTCTAAAAAGGTACCCAGTCTATGAATCAATACTCTGAATATTAAAAAAGCTGATGAAGCAGAGAAAACTGAAGACTGCCTTAACAGTCAAAAGTTTGATGATAAAGAATGGAATGTTGGAAATGCTCAATAGAAAATTAGTACCAAAAATCGGATTATGCGAAATTATGAAGGAGACTGTGGACAAATTACAAGGACTAAACTTGTACATAAAGAATCCTGATGATTCTGATTCTGATGAAATCTTTAGCGAATACCTTGCACCTTAATCGCTCTAAATCATCGTGAATGAATTTCTTCATCACAATTTGATTCTAAAATTCTAAGATATCATCGTATCTTTTATTATAAATATCCTCGATATTTCTGAAGATATTTACATAAAAATTCTTATCTGAAATCATTTATCTCTTCACGATATCAGTGTTACCTCAGAAAGGAAACTGTTTTAGTTTCTAACTTCTGATAAATTATAATTTAAAATATGAATGTTTCTTGAAGTAGTATTGGGAACTGATGCATGAGTTAGTATAATATAATGACACTTGATCAACGTGATTATATTACAGTAAGTCATGCTGAGTTTCTAAATGGAACGTGATGATTCACATATCATAACGTCATCATGTGCCATGTTACACGACTCTTGTATTCTACTTAACCTCTAAACATATCAAGAAAATATTTTTCTTGATGATTCGGTCTTTTCCAGGATATTCTGGTAATTTGGCAAACCAAGATCGTGCCATTACAATTCCCTTCTTAGAACATTAACCATGTTCATTTCAAAATCCATACCTACGAATTCTGGACCATTATTCGCTTGACTTGAAGTCGGGAAGAGGAGACAAAAGTATGAAACTCTTGAATATAAAAGAAAATATAAAGCTCGACAACAACACATAAATTAAAAACTGTGCATATCAATACGTATTGCCACGTAAAGGCACGGGAGAATTAAAAACACTATAACCCCAAGGTAATAGTAAAAGTAAATAAAATCCTCCAGTGGTAGATGAAAGAGAAGAATGACAGATATGAAAGTTAAGAGTATATCAAGGATCAGAACGGGATGGAGCATATTGACGAATGTTTTAAAGTATGAATTGAGGGGGAAAGAAAAGAAGGTGTGAGTTGTAAGGAAACGAAGGGGATGGATTTATAGTTGGATATCCGACAGAGCAATCGAAACAGATTATTGTATTTAACCAAGGAAGATTTTAATTTCCTTAATTATCGAAGAACCAAATCTTATTACGAAGATTTTCTCTAAATCCCTCGAATTCCGAAAATCAATCGTGACTACGTCACCGGTTAAGTCAAACATGCATTTACTCATTTCACTCTTTTGTGATAGCTTCACTTATACTCTTCGCGTACTCGAATTGTTTTATCTATATTACTCAATGATGATAAAACTTTATTGATGAACTCATATTCGTCATGAAAACATTTTTATTGTTAGCCATGACCACCTCACTCAAATTTCGGGACGAAATTTCTTTAACGGGTAGGTACTGTGACGACCCGGAAATTTCTGACCAAATCTAAACGTAATCTTATTATGGTTTCGACACGATAAGTAAAGTCTGTAATGATTTGAACTATGGATTCATTTAACCTTTGGCTATTTACGACGATTCACGAACGACCTAATTAGATGTGTATAAATATATGTGTATATATATAGATATATAAATTCTATACAAAATCATTTATATTGTAATTAATATATGTAAAGATTTATAATATTTCATTTTGTGTAAATAATTATGTAACTTGTTATATTAATGTAATTGTTATATTATTACTAACACTATTATTAATAATTATTATTATTAACATTGTTATTAATAGTTAATATTATTATGATAATTATTACTCTTAATATTAACAACATTGTTATAATATGTAGTAAGTATTAATATTAAATATAGAATATAAATAAATAATTACGCGAATATAAGTTATTACATATCACTTTCAGTTTGTATCATGTTTCCAAATTCCATCCGTGGTATTATATCAACTTGGTTACTACTTTAACACATATACATACAATAAGATATCACAAGAGTTGTGTTTATGTTGTCTTCCACCTATTTATTCTTTAATATATATATATATATATATATATATATATATATATATATACCATTTTTGCACAACCCACTAAGGCATTAACTTTTTATGTTTCCTATCAACTTCAGTACTCAATCAACTAACAAACAACTTTTGAAATAATAACTTACCCCTGATTTTGAAATTGTGAGTGAAGATTACTATAATTACTTTATGCTTTCTTCACTAACTTGTTATATATATACATATATTATATATCCATTCATATCATACAAGATACATATATAATAACACACACATACAGAAAGATTGTGAGAATCACCATTCACAAATCTTAATTGGGTCCCTACTTGAAAACCAACACACCTCAATTTGATTAAAATCACAATTTGCTTTCTCCCTTCTCTGTATACATCGACCAAAAGCTACAAGTGGGACCAAAACCATTTTGCCTAAATTGCACACCCATTTGTTGCCTTTCAATTCGTCCGTTTGTACTAATTTGTTTATCAATCAAACCAAATCAACTTTCTACTACACAATCTCATATGACTTTTTTTCCCCAATCTCCACTACTTCTTGTCTCTTTTAATTGATAAAACTTATCATAACAATATGCATATACATAACATATACTTACATAAGGAGATACATTTAACTAATTCAAAACCCACTTTTGTATCTTCTTCTGTGTCCTCTTCTCTTTATCGACCAACCACTTCACCATAGCCACCAACTTCATCATAAAACCCACCACCTTGCCTTCTTTTCTATTCTTCAATCACCATAATCAATAACCACAAACTGCTGCTAATCATGCTTCTACTTCTTTTCTGTTCGACCCCTTTTCTACTCAAAACCTCCATCAAACGAATGCACCTACTGCCCAATTGTTGCTTCTCACTATTCGCTTTCGAGTTTAACACATGAACACAAGAATACAAGCACAAGATTGTTCTATGCTATTCAACCACCACAAGCCATCATCATCAACCACAACTACTGATGCTCGTTTGTAATTATGTTCGAACAAGGCAAGAACCTAGACCCATGTGTGTATGGCTGATGTCTGATCAGACCCTCACCTCTCAACTCACCACCTGCATCATTAATACAAAAACAAATCAATCACCAAAAACCCACTTAGAAAACATCTTTTTGCTTCTTAAATTTTTGTCAAGCTCCACATACAAACCAATTGGTTACTACTAGCTACTGTATTCTATATAATCTTCACCACAACCTCCACTATTTAATCTAATCTATATATATTCTATACCTATACAATTACAGAGGAAAAACAAATATATATAACTAACCATTACCTTGATTACTTTTCGACTAAACCACCAAAGCAACCTATAACACCCTAGGCAAATCCCACATCGCCACAGACATGAGTGATCATGGGATTATAAGGTAATACTTACGCTTAAATGACACAACGCGTTTTGGGATCACAGGCAGAGCAGACGTGTGAGTACACTGCAGTTAAGCGTGCTCGAGCGAGAGCACTACCAGGATGGGTGACCTCCTGAGAAAGTGCTCATCATGTGTGGTTGCCAAGAAAAATCTGTGCGCCTACGGGCAAAGCGGACAATATCATGCTATGGGGAACGTTTACCTGGGACTTATGTGTTAATTGTGTATTTATGGCTTGGTATAAATTAGAAGGTTAAATCTAAATTAGATAAAACCCTCGCACAAAAGCTACACCAGTCGATCCTCTCCCTCCCTCTGAGGCCGTCGACCACCATCACCACTACCACCATCAAATTTTCACTTTTTGATAAAACCTTGAACACAAAAGTTGTAATTCCCGATCTCCTCTACGCGTTGATATAATTCTTTTCGTGATCAAAGGTATATTTACATGAACCCTAATTCTTAAAAATCTCATTTTTTTATAAAGTTTCATAGTTATGTTGTCAATTGCTCAAGTCTATACGCGTACGTGTTAATTGTAATCGTTATTTTGATTGTTTGATGCGCTAGGGTTTAAAAATGAATTTGTATTTGTTTGATCAGAAAAATTAAGTTTTTCAAATGCTAATTATTATATTATGATTCCTTGCGAAAAACTATTGAGTTTAGGCTTTGGATTCGCTTGATTTCATTTCCGTATGATTAAGTTATGTCGATTTGAATTATCGTTGTGTTTTTGTTGCTTGATCAGAAATATGGTATTGATAGAAAACTAATTGGCATGTGAGACTTATACTACTGGAAATATAATTTAAAAACACTCAAGTTAGACTAGGATATCATGTCGTTTGCTTATGTATAGCCCAAGATATGCTAGAATTAGTGTAAAAGTAGTTTTATACAGCACTTGCATGAAAATAACCTTGTATGATAAAATGTGTTAACTTCTGTGATTAAAGATTTGATATATGAAAAGTAGACAAAAAGTACTTCATCTTTCATGTAGATATCATAGGTAATTGTATCTAGATCTTCAAATAATCGTATGCGAATGTGACTAACTAAATGGGAATCGAATCTGTAAATTGCACACGGTTTTGTACTCTGTGAATTTTGTGAATTGTTTGAGCATGTATGCTTCTGGAAAATGAAACTTAACATGATATGTGACTTATTGTTAGTTTATGTCAATCTCTGAAACCTTATGCATTGGGCACAATAGAGCCATACTTTTTGTGAACTCTGATTTGAGCTGAAAACTGAATGATCAACTTGCACGAATAAACTGTACAAATTGGCTAAACAAAAGTTTCTAGATTTTTGATATGTGTTACTTTGATTTGTCCTTGAACTATGTCCACTGTTCTTGTATCAATTTCATGTTCCTAACTCCAGTTATAGCCAAAATGAAATCAGTGCGCGGTCATAAACTGACTTGGTAAACCCCAAATGTATCCCTTCTGATTCCTGACTTTTAATTGTCGTATGAGTCCCTGGCTGGACTTTTTGGAATCAATTTTAAGTGTAATTATGATCTGGAGTTTGTCATATTTACTTGAATTTTGTAATATGAGGTTATGTGCTAAGTATGCTACGTGTTCATAAATTTTGTGCATGACGATAAACTGAAATTGTGAAAATGATCATTCATGACCTAAAACGTATTGTTTGACTTAGGTTTGACATATTGACTATTATTTGACATGAACCTACTGATGTTGACTTTAGTTGACCACATTGACCAAGTTTGACTTTCGGTTTGATTTCGGTTGACTTTGTTTGACTTGCATGAAATAGTTGACTGTTACTTTGAAACGCGTCGAGTCGAGCAATAAGACAACGTACACTATGAAACCACACTTATATAAGATACATATATTGACCAACCTACATACGTATACTTAGGTTACATTACTCGGGTCTAAACCATACAAGTCATTTGTCTTTCATTCCGAGCTTATTCAAAGGTGAGTCTACAGCCCCGCTTTTTACATGTTTTCAGGGATGAGAATACACGCTGTTATATTTTCATTTTCAATTACTTTTATATTGACATGAGTACTACACATATGCATAATGAGTTTTTCCAAAAAGCTTCTAGCTTGAATACTTTTAATACCATCGGTGTAAGCACAATTTAGATGGACGGATCCATTAGGTTGACAACCTCACCCACTATAAAAGCAGTGGTGCATTTACTTTGAACATTAAATACATTTGAACAAGTGTATAACATTTTATGAGGTAAGGTCAGGTATAGTGGTTTCTGTACTCGGGTCATTGCTAGTATTCAGGTGCTCGGTTTATGCAAGCGATAGAATCTCGTGGTCAAGGAAATCAAACTATTTTTCTGATAACTATTTTTCAGATACTGTTACATTATTTTAAACCTGTAGATTCACCAACATTATTTGTTGACATGTTTTTGCGTGTTGTTATTCTCAGGTCCTTAAGAGGTATGCTTCTGCTGTGTTTGCTGCATGACTGGCCGTGGAGTCAGCATTTGATTTTAAAGAACATTATTTACTTTCTCATTTAAAACTTTTATACTGTTTAAATACTGTTGGCTTGTGGTTACGATCACAACAGTGTTTCTATTTTGGGATTATTGGCTTATGTTTTTGAAAGTTAATATTTTAAATAAAATTAAATGCGATTGCTTTAAACGTCTCATATAGAGGGCGTAACTGTTAACTGTGGGATCGGAATTAACACGCCGTCAGATGGTAATTTGGCGGGGTGTTATAGTTGGTATCAGAGCTAACGGTTCGTAGGGAAACTAGGACTTGCATTTGTGTGTCTGATTTGGTCATTAGGACGCCTTGATGAGTCTAGACTATGACCGGGACTTAGTCATTACATGAGTACTTTGTGACTAACATTATTTACTTGACTAATTTGTTTTGTTTATGTTCTTGTACTATGAGTTAGATGTCACGGGATTCAGGAAGCAGTGACAGCGACTCCAGTGTGGCTGAGGTGAATGCTCCAGCCCAGCACCAGGACCTGCTCCGCATCGGATACCTAACCATCCCGTGAACCTTTATGCATTAGATTTAGTTCATACTAACCATAACAGGGATATTGTTGATCGTGTTAACGCCTTGAGCAATATCGCTAGGACATATCCGCACCCCGATGATCTTGAGAGAATGGTATCAGAGCCACTCATGTGCCGTTGGGGGTGGTGGGGCAAACCTCATCGAGGACGATGAGTCCCTGAGGAGGGGTGAATGTAACACCCTAGGAAAATCCCACATCGCCACAGACATGAGTGATCATGGGATTATAAGGTAATACTCACGCTTAAATGACACAACGCGTTTTGGGACCACAGGCAGAGCAAACGTGTGAGTACGCTGCAGTTAAGCGTGATCGAGCGAGAGCACTACCAGGATGGGTGACCTCCTGGGAAGGTGCTTCTCGTGTATGGTCGCCAAGGAAAAGCCGTGCCTGCGGGTAAAGCAGACAATATTGTGGTCATGTTAAGCTGGGTGTTACAGAACCCAAAACCCATCACTAACCATTTAATCAAATCATGTTAATGTTCCTGTTTCAATTGTAAACCAAGAAATCATTATCTACTACTTAAACTATCTGTTTCTGTTTTTGGTTTAATTCAAACATAAACAACAAACTGGCTACCCATTGACGTTTCTGTTTGAACTCGAAAGGGGAGCAGCTACTCCTACTCCTGTTCCAGCCACTACAACCTGCTACTTGTTTCCTTCTGTTTTACAGTCCAACCCAAATCATGTAAGTGTTACTACTTGTTTCTTTTCAATCAAGCCTCAAATCAAAACTCAACCTTAAATCGCTTGCTAATTGTGTTTTTGTATTACTGCAAACCGAAGCAAGTACACTTGCTATTGCTTTAATCAGTAACCGAAACCACAAACAAGTCAATTATTTTAGTCGATTACCCCTAAAACCCTTCAAGAACACCATAAATTACTACTCGTATTCAATCCATTTAAAAGTACAGAATACATATAAATGGATAAAGAAATTAGAAGAATAACAATAAACCAATTACCTACTTGATCAATTGATGAAGTGATTACATGACCGATTGATGAAGGATGATGAGTAACGATGATGATGAAGACCGATGATGACATTGAATGATGATGATGGTAAATCGATGACTTAATAGATATACTTGATATAGGTTCGTGAACCCGAGGCCAACCTTGCACTTGTTTAATGACGTCATATGTATTTTTACTACGAAATACAGTATTGTGAGTTTCATTACTCCCTTTTTAAATGCTTTTGCAATATATATTTTTGGGACTGAGAATACATGCGCTTTTATAAATGTTTTACGAAATAGACACAAGTAATCGAAACTACATTATATGGTTGAATGGATCGAAGCCGAATATGCCCCTTTTAACCTGGTAATCTAAGAATTAGGGAACATCGCTAATTTTGAGAATTAGTGCACCCCTAATTGAAATGAATCCTAAAGATAGATCTATTGGGCCCAACATGTGATGACCCAGGAATTTTTGACTAAATTTAAAATTAATCTTTATATGACTTCGACACGATAAGTAAAGTCTATTAAACTGAGTTTCATAATGTTTGAACTAATTCCATGAATGCATTTGACCTTTGACCATTCCTGACGATTCATGAACCTTTAATTGTAACTAGAAATGTAAACATAAATAATTATATATATAAATAATTATATTGATATATTAATGAACTATTAAGTAATTTAGTTATTATGAAAGATAACTTTAAATAATTAAAGCTTGTTATTTTGAATATATAGGATATGTTGTATATAAATGGTTTAAACATAAATTGTCAATGGTATCAAGATAATAAATGTATAATGTCATACTTGTGGTTAATTGTTTATTATATATATAGTTATCTATTTAATATTTGAAACATAATTGTATATATATATATATATATATATATATATATATATATATAGTAGTATACACATATATATTTATATATTTATATATATATATATATATATATATATATATATATATATATATATATAAACCTATATATAAATAGATATGATTCTATGTATAATTAAATGTACATTGGAAAGTATATAATGTATAAATATTCAGTTATATATTATATAATTAGAAAACATTACATAAATAATAAATTGTAACATTAATATATTAGAATTAATTACAAGTTAAAATATAGTTATTGATATCACTAAATACTATATAGATATGAATAACGAAACATGTAAATTGTAATATTTTCATTATTAATTGTATTATAATTAGATGTTATTATTATTAGTAAAGATATTATTATTAATAACAAAATAATACAAATTATTATTATAATTATTTTTGTTACATTTATTATTATCCTTATTATTATTATCATTTATTATTATTAATATTAACAAATTTATTATTATTATTAGTGTTAATTAATAAGATTAATTAACATATATAAATACAAATAAAAACAATTATATAAGAAAATTACGCGTAAGATATACATATACATATCTGTATTAGTTTTATTGCTGCCTTCTGTACACTCGTGATGCCAGGTGAGTTCAACAACCCTACAATTGACTTGATCGACATTTGTTTTTTGGATTCAACCGATCAAATCACATCATTTATGCATTTCTGTTAATTGATAAGTGAGAGAGGTTCTTCATTTTTTTTTCCTTTCTTTTCTTTCTGTCTTATAAACTCAAACCCATTTAACCTTGAATTTTATTTAAGACGAATTGACCAAAAGTAAAATTGCAGAAGTTTCCGAAATCATGTCGTGAATGTTTCCTCAAATTCGCAGGTCTTAATTCGTTATATCAAACATGAATTCTCGAGTTAAAGTTGAAATTTTAAAAGTCAACAGATTGTTCTTCACAAAACTTCGGGTTCGTGTTTACGTTTTAGGATCAATTGATGATTGAGGAAAACTATATAAATGTTTTGGAACTTAATTTGTGTTGTAACTTTTGTCCAAAACAAGCTTGAAATCAAAATCATTTTTTTCTTTCTTCTATAGCGACGAGCAGACCAGCCGTATATATTTTTTTATTTATTTATTTTCATTTTGTTTTAATTCAGTTAAACACTCTGCTGACTCTTTCTGTTTACTATTAAATCTGAAAATGTATTGATTTATTCATCTGTTGTGATTTAATGGGTGTTAATCGATTGAGTTATGAAGAAGATGATGAAGGAAATAGAAAACAGGATATGTAGATACAGGTTGGAGATAATAACAGAAAAACTGGGCAGAGTGGATGGTTAAAGTGTTATGTTGGGTGAGCGGGAGGTCGGGGGTTCGAGTCCCTGCCTGGACGGTTTACCATTTTTCTTTTTTGAAGCCCTTAAAGGTAGTCACATATCAACCTATTATTATTATTATTGTTATTATTATTGTTATTATTATTATTATTATTATTATTATTATTATTAATAATATTATTATTATTATTATTATTATTATTATTATTATTATTATTATTATTATTATTATTATTATTATTATTATTATTATTATTATTATCATGATTATAAATAAATGTTATTATTATTGTTATTATAATTATCCTTAACATGATTATTACTAAGATTATTATTAATTTTAGTATCATCATTATGTATTATCATGATTTATATTATCCTTATTATTAATTTTATTAGAATATTATTATAAGTATCATTAATATAATTACTATTATTAATTTGATCAATTTAAGTATTAATATTATTATTATTACTATTATAAGTATTATTATGACCAGAGTCACAAATTGAGATTTTTACAGCTTTAGTTATTAGTTTAGAGATTAAACATGAAGACTGGGATTATAATCAACATAAGTATTGTTATTATTGTTAATATTATTATTACTACTAATAGTGAAAGGATTATTATTATAGATATTATAATTATTATTATTAATACTGTTATCATTAAAATTACTATCATAACTATCATCGACTTTAAAATTAATAGTTTTACAAGTATTATTATTAATATCAATGTTACTATCACTAATAAAGTTATTATTAACATATGTATATTATTAATGTATTATCATTATTTTTACTAATATTAATTTAGTATAATTAGAACTACTGTTTTGATAAACAAATGAAATACATAAATATATATTTAACACATATAACATAACAAAATATTTTATTATATAAAAGGAATATATGAAAAATAAATATATTATTAATATAAAAATAACATCATTAATAGGTTATATATATAAAATTATTCGATTACGATTATGTGTATTAATATATATATACACAAATGATATAGGTTCGTGAATCCGAGGTCTACCCTGCATTGTTCAATGTCGTCATATGTATTTTTACTACAAAATACAGTACTGTGAGTTTCATTTGCTACCTTTTTTAAATGCTTTTGCTATATATATTTTTGGGACTGAGAATACATGCGCTGCTTTTATAAATGTTTTACGAAATAGACACAAGTACTTAAAATTACATTCTATGGTTGGATTATTAACCGAATATCGCCCTTCAAGTCTGGTAACCTAAGAATTTAGGGAAATGGTCCCTGATTGACGCGGATCCTAAAGATAGATCTATGGACCTTGACAAGTCCCATTCGGGGTACGAATGCTTTAGTACTTCGAGATTATTATTATACAGATGAGAGGTTCTGTTTGGGGATATTCTATGCATTAAGTTAACGTCAGTTACCAGTTGTTCAATCCATATGAATGATATTTTTGTCTCTATGCATGGGACGCTTATTTATGAGAACTGGAAATGAAAACCTTGTGGTCTATTAAACTGATGGAAATGATTATTTATGTTAAAGTAATGAACTCACCAACCTTTTGGTTGACACTTTAAAGCATGTTTATTCTCGGGTACGAAAAAAATCTTCCGCTGTGCATTTGCTCATATTAGAGATATTACTTGGAGTCATTCATGACATATTTCAAAAGACATTGCATTCGAGTCGTCGAGTTCATCAAGATTATTATTAAGTCAATTATAGTTGGATGTATTATGAAATGGCATGCATGTCGTCAACTTTTGATGTAAAGAAAGTTTGTCTCTCGAAAAACGAATGCAATGTTTGTAAAATGTATCATATAGAGGTCATGAACCTCGCGATGAAATCAACTATTGTGAATCGTTTATAATCGATATTGACTTCGTCCAGATGGATTAGGACGGGTCCTTTCAGTTGGTATCAGAGCGGTGGTCTTAGTGAACCAGGTCTTCTATAGGTGTGTCTAACTGATAGTTGTTTAGATGCATTAGTGAGTCTGGACATCGACCGTGTCTGCATGTCAAAAGTTTTGCTTATCATTTCTAGTCGGAAATCATCTGCTTATCATCCTTAGAAAATTAACTGCTTATCACTATTAGTCTAGACACGTCTTGCTACATTAATTGCATGAGTAGTGTATAGACAAAATTCATATCTTAGCGTATCTGCTAAATCATATCTTATCGTATCTGTTACTTTAAACTTTGCCTGACATATCCCACAAATTCCTCCGTAATCTACGAAATCTTTTGATCTATATATATATATATATATATATATATATATATATATATATATATGGATATCCTATGTAAATAGAATACCACCCGATAGCCGGAAAATCATTTTATATCGAAATATCCTTTATCCAATCGTACGAAATGGAATTTGTCATCAGTTCAAGTCCCTCGGATTCCGAAATGGAATCCCACTCAAGCTCCGAAAGCAGTGTGACCGGAATGGATCAACCAATCAGTCATCATCTATTCTGGATGAAATGGGGATGGGTTCGTAGCCTCCTCAATCATTGGAGACAAGAAGAAGGCGATCCTTTCCATCCACCACATTGCCCTCTTGACGAAGAACCTGAAGCACTTACCGGCGAACCTATCCGAAACACCATTTTCTCTCTCATTTCCAGGGTATCTCGTCACGATTATATACTATATCAAATTCTAGATCATATTTATCCGCTCGTCCGAACCGATAATCACCCCGGTGTAATAGAAGAAGTCAACGAGCTTCGCGCTCGGGTAGTGGCTTTGGAGAATATGGTGCAAAGGTTACAAACACCAGCAGCAGCACCAGCAGCATAACCAGTATCACCACCACCAACTCCAACAGTACCATTACCATCACCAACAACAACCGCATCACAAACCTCAACTTCACAATCTGTCACACGAACATCAACGTCATACGCACCATAGATACCAAGGAGTACCAACAATAATGAACGATAAAGTATTAATTCATAACTTCATTGAAGAAATATTCTGCGAAGAAAATGTGGGTTCTAAAAGTTTTAGAGATTACTTATTCTAAAAGCAAATGAGATTAATATCATGTTAACTCATTAAATCCATGATTACATCTGAAGAAAATATATAGGTATATATATTTTTTCATAACGATTGTAATTAAAAATTCTTTTGTACAAACTGTTAATGATGAAAATATTTTAACGGGTAGGTAATACCCGAGGAATATTTAGATTTCACATTAATAAGTTACACTGCACATACTTCGAATTTGATTCAACGATCATTTACTATCCTATTTACAACCACCGATATACATATCCGTTCATTAAAGAATAACTATTTTCATTCAAATTCAATTTCATATTTGGATTTTGACCTATCAAAATCCAACAAGTGGCATAATGAAGAAATAATGGACACAATAAAAATTGATTAGAAATAGACTAATTAACAATATGAAATTTTGTTAAGAAACCACGTTAACAAGATCCTGGCTAACTGTTCCTAGCTAACTGTTAATTCCGTATTACATTTTATTTTATCGTAATTTATTTATCGCAGTTTATTTATCGCAATTTATATTCTCGCAATTTTATTTATCGTCATTTAATTTCTGTTATTTATTTTACGCACTTTATTTATCGTCATTTAAATACTGTTATTTACTCATTTTAAATATCGGGACACGTATACAAGGTTTTGACATATCATATCAACGCATATATATATATATATATATATATATATATATATATATATATATATATATATATATATATATATATATATATATATATATATATATATATATATATATTATTTGGAATAACCATAGACACTCTATATGCAGTAATGATCGAGTTCTCTATACAGGGTTGAGGTTGATTCTACAATAATATATATACTTTGAGTTGTGATCGAGTCTGAGACATGCACACGGGTCACGACACGTATTAATTAATTCGAATATTATATATTGCTAAGTGTGGACTATCAACTGAGGACTACCAACATTGGACAATTAAAATAAATTAAAATATTGATTATAACATATGAAACTAAACAATTCTTCAAGTTTGCCACTTGATATCATCTTAAACCTCAATTGTATTTTGACGATTACAATCTGCGTTCAAACCTTTCATGATTCTTGAAAACACCTCAATCGAGATGATGAACTAACCGCACATCATCTACGGAAGAAAAGATTGATACATGCACCCGAAAAACTCTCAGAAACTGAATAAACATTTAACGCGTAGCTGTGCTAATTCCTTTAGCGTTATTATTACCGAAAATAACTTTGCAATCTCTTTCCAAATTAGCCAATTTTGTCACAGCTCCAGCAAGTTGTGATGACCCGGAAATTTCCGATCAAATTTAAACTTTAATCTTTATATGTTCCCGACACGATAAACAAAAATCTGTAATGTTGAGTCTTGAAAAGTTTGAAACTATATTCATGTGTTCAATTACCTTTCGACCATTCCCGACGATTAACGAACAATTGTTTGTAAATAGATATGTATATTTAAATATATGGATATAAATAATAACTTGAATTACATTAATAAACTATTATATGATTTAGTTGTTATAATTGAATATGTAAAATAATATACGATATAATAAAACTTGTTATTAGAATGTGTGTGTATATATATATATATATATATATATATATATATATATATATATATATATATATATATACATATATATATATACATATATTGTATGTATGTAAAGTGTTTCGAATATAATCAATTACAAAAACACACTTTAAAAACATTAATAAGATATTACGTGTACAAATTTATTTTATATCAAATTTTTAGTTTTATATATTTAATATATATAAATACGTAATAGAATCTATTGTACAACGTATAGTTCATATGAGATATTGATATATGTATTTAAAAGTATTAAGTAAGTTTACTTCATTGCCCGTATCTTGAACTTATCTATATATTACTTCATTCAAAATTAGTCAATATGCAATACAAACATTATTTGAGTGTATAATGACGGTGCACCATGATATTTGAAAAGTTGTTTAACTAAATGTAAGTGTGAGATTATAACTGTAATGTACCACCACATCCACTCTTCTCAATTTTGTCTGGATGTTTTGTTTCTTGTGTAATCACACACAAATTGTCCTAGTATGAAT